>NC_061531.1:14940833-15270000 GCF_022379125.1 Scophthalmus maximus | reverse complement strand
AACATGACACGAACATTTTGGTTTGAACGTACCATTACAACTTTGGATATATGTCATACCAACATCTGGAATAAATCCAAATACAACATTTTTGTTGGTGGTCGCCTCGCCTGCCTTGTCCATGTACGATGTCATGACCCCCTTTCCTTTTGGTAGAGATGCAAATATATCTATTACACTTATTTATTACATGGAAACTAGTTTCAATTCATTTTAGGTTTGCACAGCTCTGTATTTTGAGCCAGCCCTGTGTGTCCATAAAGCCTTTGTTGCTGTAATTTAATGTTTAAAATGTGCCCCCCCTCGCCTGATCCGCTGCTCTCTGTGTACAATTACAAGGTGACCAACAAACCATAAGGTGCATCACATTATGCCGCGTTGATCATCATACGCATAATCTGATGGCACAAACGAAAAGCGTGGATTTGGTGAAGGCAATCCGGGGGGGTCGTCTTGAAACAAACAACTCCGGCTGCTGAAGTGAGCTCTGACAGAAGCGTTATGTATCGCCAGCTTTAACGGGCTCTCCTCGTGCAGGATATTCATCAAGTGGAGCAGGTGCCCGCAGACTTTATTTTGCATGGCAGCATCTAATTACTTTGCCGAGGAGATGCCAAGGAAGGAGACGGAGCCATGTTCAATATGCCTCGCTCTGCCATTTCGTGATGCTTGTTTACCAAAGGTTTTCCGTCGATCATAAGGCAGCCAGCAGGTGGCTGGGGAAGCTACACAGAAACGGTTCTGGCACTCTCGGGTGGATTAATTTTTGCGCACTCCTAAATTAATTATGACTGATTCACACCCTCGAGTGAATCCCTACTTCGCCGGGTTGATCCTCGCAATCTGCGGTTCAGCAGCTCGTTCCGGCCCCGTCACCAGCTTTCTGCTCGTGTTCACATATCTCCTCCATATTTCCTCTGGGCCAATCAGTTTTGTTTTTTTTTCCAGAGGGGAACATAACGTGCCCCATATAAGTGGCGGCCATGCCGTTTTCTACTCAGGCGCAATCAGCACGTAAGAAGTGAGTAGGAGAAATGAAAGCACTCGGGTCACACCTACCATGTTTTCTTTCCTTGAAACGCACCCGGAATCCAAAGGGCCATCACTGCCACTTGCATTAAATAAACTCCCCTGAGTAAACACGAATACAGTCTGTCCAGAGGGGAGACCAGGCCACCGCTCTGCAAATGCAGTACACAGCTAATGGTTCATGAGCTGCAGATTCAAGGGGCAGCGCGCTAATGTTTTTTTGTTTTGTCTTTAATGCATGCATTCCAGGAGATGTCATCTCCGCAAAGGTGCACCTTTGTTTTGCAGAGGCTGAATTAAATGTGCCCAAGGGCAGATGCATTTTGCATTTTTTTCTTTCTTTTTTCCTGCTTTATCTGCCAGTTACAGCCTTTAGTAGATATCAGAGGCCCTCAACAAATGGCCTCTTTTTCCTGAATGTTTAGTCACTGTCAATAACATTTCCTTTTCACGATTGCTGTCCCGAGGCGCAACTCTGACAGTGACATTGATGGTTGCTGTCCTTTCACCAAAAAGAACTCTTCACAGGTACAGCCACTGCAAAACTGAACTTTGAATGCGGAGAACTAAAGATACAAAGTAAAGAGTGTCTCCACAGCTGTAATATATGTTTTCAAAGCTAAATTAATAAATGGTTTATAGCTCTGGTTTGAGAGTACATCATAAAATGAAGGCTAACATTTTGTAAATAAGATGTGATAATATATCAGTACTTTGAAATGTTATATCATTTTAATACAATATAATCTTTATTCACGCTATCATTATCCTTAAGTTTTCAGAAATAGTTGATTTGGTGACACCTCTGGTGCAGTTGAATCCTACAACAAACACCTGTCGAGCAGCAGATCTTGCACACGTGCAACATAAGACCGACTGTATGTGTTTACGGTGCACAAACATAACTCAAGTAGCTTTGGTAAAACTAACTTTGCGTTCCTCGTGAGCGCCTCCCAGCAAAAGCCACCTCGTGCTCTGCCGGCTGAATGCATCTAATATGAAACAGTGGCAGTTAATTCAACGCTGATGCGGTTATAAAAACAGTAACCGATAAACAGTGAGACAGTTATTAATGAGATAACATTAGTGGAGTAGTTGTGCTGGATTAGAAGCTCACAGTGGAAGCTAATATATAGAGATCTGTTTACAGATTGTAAAATATATTTAACGGCTTATGTGTGTAACTTAACAACTGCATATTGGCTTTTTCCTCTTCAGTCCACACGTGAAGCAATTACTATGGAAGAAATTACACTCACTTTTATTCGCCCCCCTGAGTCCAATTTCACGATAACAACAATGTTATTGAGGTACAAACAGCTCGTTCTTTCCCTTTCCCTTTATTGAAAACGCCTCGGTGTCACGCGGGACACTCGAGACTGAGGTGTTGCGGCCTGTCAGCACGCCGCTCACAGGCACAGGAAGTTGCAGTTTTGAATGTAACGGCTGCGGAGAGCCGCGGAAGTGAAAAGTGCCGTGCTGTCGTGCCATATGCTTCGCCGCGCTGTCTGCAAACCCTGACTGGTCCCTTTGATTACACTTTACACATTGTTAACCATACAGCCGACGCGTCGGCGCCTCCGAGTGTCGTCGGCCAAGCCTCGGTGACTTTTTGCAGGGGACGTGACATCAGTGTGAAAACATAAGCATATTTATGTTGCATGGGAACTGTTCCTGCTTTTTTTTCCTTCCCTCTTTTTTTTTTTCAAATATACGGCAGGAGTTACGACTATTCTTTACACTGAGTGCATTGATCATGTATCACTGCTACATGATAGATTAAAAGATGATGTCATGTCCTTCATAACAGCAGAAAACTTGCGGAGAGAATGGAGGCAATGGTGAAAATCTCTTAATATCATGTTTGGTACATTTATCACCATAGCAGTGCATCAATATGTTTATGCACACTGAAAACAATGTAAAATGAAGTTGGCGCTGCAATCTTCAGTCTTTATCCATTCGGACGGTAGGTTCATATGAGAGAAACTTGGTGCCCAAGCGTATTGGATGCTTCGTACTGAATCAATCACGGTGTTCGTGCTAGTGGAACGCCGTGATTTGCGCCCCACTATTTCCATTTAGGAAAGGGGTTAGTCACATTTCCAAAAACCGCCGTCCCCATAGGATACCGGTGTCTCTCGAACAGCTATTTATCGTCCGGGGCAGCCTGGTCCTTTCCACTACACAGTGTCATGAGAAGCTGTAATTCTCTCTCAGTATCCTCGGCACGATCTCTCTCTCCCTCTCCCCTCTCCCCTCTCCCTCTCCCTCTCCCTCTCTCTCTCTCTTTCTCTCTCTCTCTCTCCACAAAGAGCCAAGCCAAAGCAACTTGCATACAAAATAGCTGACTCAATCATCCAGCTGCATAATCAAGATAACGGAGACGGGGACAGGGGAAGGGAGATGTGAGGGCGAGTGCGAGAGACAGCTTTAGCAGCAGCAGCAAAATCAAGACGCTTTTTCAAACGGCTCCAACTCCAGACATTAAAAAGTTGAGAAGACGTCGGTTCGCACTAAGGGGCCGAGCTGGGCCTCATCTCCGGTTGGAAATTTGCCAGAGCAAACGCCGGCATTTGACACAACGGCTCGCGGCTCAAGACGTGACTGTTTAGGCGTTCCCCTTTTTCAACGTACTTTGGAGGCAGCGACACATTATTGAGACAGAAGAGAGGATGCAGCTCGCGCACAACCACGTCCCGTGGTGCGGCCGAGTGGAGAGCCGCAGACGCGTCCCTCCGGGCTTGTCATTTCTTTGGCTGTGGCCGCAGGTGTAGATTATATTAAACCTGGCATGGTTTCAGCATTTTCCAACCCCTGTGCTTTTTCGACTACAGACCACCAGCCCCCCTCCCACCTCCCACCCACACATACACACCCACACACACCCACACACACCCACACACACGCACCATCTACCACCTCCTCCTCTGACAGAATTCAGATAATCTTCATTTGTGTGAGAGACGATGGAGCCGGCTGAGCACCTTTGGAAATCAAGCCCGTTTCGGAAAAAAAGAAATCGATCCACACGAAGCATTGTGCAGTTCAGATAAATCAACGTGTCTTAGTGTGCAGTTCTGCGGCGCGCATTTTCCCAGACAGATGGCCACGGAACGCAGCGAAAATCCTCAGCTAATCTGAGTGCAGACTCGCACTACACCGTAGCCTGTACTGTAAGTACAACACTGTGTAGTGACAACACTGAGAGGTTCTGGCAACGCCACGCACTAATCATTCTAATGGTCGTGCTTTGAAAACTGCATGAGTCATGCAGGTTTGGCTCGTCTTAGTGCAATGTTTTTGTTGCACTGGGGATGTGATGGGGAGACGCGGTGTGAGAGCTGACTGGTCATTTTGCATTTTGTTCTTGCGTGTGGGCCGGGTAAGATTTCCCCCTTTTTAAAAAATGTGCTCTTCAAGAGCAAAAGTCGCACAATGAGGCCTCGTTGAGAGCCACACATGTGGTCGTCATGTGGGTGTGTGAAGGATGAGAGACGAGGTCCCTGACAGGTGAGGCGGCCGGGGAGCTGTCCGCGGTGCTGAAGCGACAAAAATCACTGCTCGGTGTGTGAGTGGAGCTTTTTACACTTTGCAAAAGTACTTTGACTGGATCTGGTTGAGGTGGAGGGTTTGTACACAGCCAATCTATACTGCAAATGAATATTCAGATTGATAAAACTTAGGGGGGGGGGACTTAAAAGGTTATTTCCTACATGCATGAAGCGGAAGAGAACAAGTGACAGTGCGTGTCACCTTGCAAAGAAACCAATGCCAAAGGACCCTGACAAGTTCAGCAGGTCCGTGTTCGCCTTGTTGCACGAGCAGAACGAAACGTTCCAACCGTCAAACGTGCACGTCCCCCTGCGCACGCGCACGCGCACGAGCCAAAGTGCCGTGAAAAGTCGGTTGTAAACTCTGCGGTATTAAAAGTACATTATTATTATTATTTTTTTCTCCAAAGAATCCGGCAACACTGCACCGTCTTACCTGCCTCGACGATGTCGGAGCGCAGCAGGAGCTTCTCCCCGGTGCAAAGCTGGCAGCTCCGTGTATGTCACCACCAACACACGAGACTTGCTTTTCTGTTTCTTCTTCCTCCTCTTCTTCTTCTGTTGGATTGTAGACGATGGAATAGAAACTGAAAGGTGTGGGGGGGATGAGAAGAAAAGGAAAAAGGAAGAATCCCAGTTTTGTGTTTGTGCCGAGTGGAGGCGCGCGGAGCGGCGGCCGACTGCGTCAAGGGGACAAGTCTCACAGATCCATTTGGCCGCGAGTGGTTCTGTTCGTAATGCGGCGCCGAGCTCCTCTGCAGCGGCTCGTCTATGTGTGGCCCCGCGCCGAACGACACCCGGAGCCCCGCTTCGACTCCCCCGTCGCGCCGAGAGCTGACGCCGGCCGGCTGACCACGATCATCGGAGGCGGGTGTCGGAGGGCAGCGGGCTGGGTCGGTGTGCGGCGGGGCGCACAGCCGCGATCAGTCGGACGGGCTGCGGGCAGGCGCGCGCGTTGATCCTCCGGTCTCGCCGAGGCGAAGTTTAAATCTCATAACAGGATTTGTTCGTGCACCAGCGAGGCTATAAACGGTGGCGACCGCGGCTCAACGCGGATTGCCCCGGAGTGTTCTCTGTGTGTGTGTGTGTGTGTGTGTGTGTGTGGCAACTCCTGCGGCTGGAGTGGCGAGTGGCGACGACGACGCGCGGCGGGGGCAGCGGCGTCTTGCAAATACACACGGAACAGTTTGGGGTTTAATGAAGACAGTCGGAGTGAGAAGTGTCAGCGACGTCACCGGGGCTGTGGGGGCTTATCTGTGAGCAAACTACCCCCCTCCCTCCCTCCCTCTCCTCCCTCTCCTCCTCTGCATGTGCTGCGCCACCGCGCTGGAGATGCCTTTGAATTGCCCCATTCCACAGTCCGGTGTTGGAACTTACAGTACGTGTTTAATGTGTTATTGCGCGACAGGAGATAATTCTTTTCCTCACCCAAACTAACACCGGTCCAACCAGCAGGGGGCCCCTTCATATTCCAAAACAGGTGTTTGATAATGTCCATTTAATATTTGCTGAAGAAGTGATTCCCCCAATTAAGGAAATAAAGGGGGTATGAACAACATTGACCTGGGCCTTGTGTTTTATCCTATGTATACACGGCCTATATACGCCGGTTTACAGGCATGTGCCACTGCAGTACACACTGACACACTAATATAATTAGAAACCATTAAGGAGACCCCCTTTTTAAAGGGTTAAATGGTGGGGGCGTGTGGGAAGAGGGCGGAGCGAGGGCTCCCTATTGAAGTGGACCATATTTCACCGAAGAGGTCACCCTCCGGTCGGTATGCTGGTAAATCAATACACATCAATGGTAAATTATTGAACACTGGAACCTGCAGAATACAAACTCCCACCCATGAGGACCCCTGCACCGTGTGATGCGGCAGCAGGAACAGGGGATGCTGTTTGCATGCTTGAATGCAGGTATATTTAAAGTTGTGGTTATCCAACTGTCTCTTTTCTCTTTCTTTGGGTCCGTGCGTGAAGAAAATCCAAAATATGAAAAGGGCTAATGTGGCCACAACTTCAGAAAAACCTGCAGGGGAATTCATGGCGATGTTGATCGAACCCCTCCCCGAATAGGATCGGTGCAAAAGGAGCTGAAAACTGAAAAATCTCTATACCTCGAGGGGTTAAACCCAGATTGGCTGTCCCTGTGTAAATGCAGTCCCCCCCCCCCCCGATTTAATTTATGGAGAGTGCAGCCTGATGTGCTCTGTAATGACGTAGTCTGGGGGATGACCCCAGCGAGTCTCGGAAGCGGCGGCCGGGCTGCAGATGCTCCTCTCTGAGAGGAGGGGAGCAAGTGGTTGTGTGAGGACTTGGCACAGACGCCTGCACCGTCTTGTCTCATTGCAGCAGTCACGTTGGAGCTGAGAAATGTGGGACGTGGTCGGGGGGCCCGGGCCCGGGAAGCCGCAGCCGCTGCAGCTGCAGCGCTACAGAATTACAGACACGCTTGTACATCATGCTGCCAAATACCTCTTCACGACCCCGCGGGCCGAGCCTGAAACCTGACCCCCTGCAGGGACACTGAAGCCTCTGTGCCCTTTGTGCTGCCACCGCACACCACCCTGAATTCACAAAGAGAAGGTGTGGAGATAACAAGACCCACGGCCCGGCGAGGTTCTCCTTACTTCTCTCGAGCTGGGAAAGGCAACACGAATTCTGGGGAGCGCTTTCCGCCTCGCTTCTGAATCCGAACATGCTCAATATTTCCCAGGACACATGGGGAGAGGGGGCCTTTTCATTGGGGGATCTTTGTTTTGTTTAGCTTTCTTTTCAAACGCAACGCGAGGACTCGGCACCTTTTTTCCGAGCGCGGCAGATGGTTTGGGCTTAATGGGTTTTTTATAATGAACCTTCCCGGGTGAATTTACCTTGAGGCCACCGTTGCTTTAATGTTGTCCAGGTATGAGCCTTCGATTCCCAGTGGACAGAGCTGTCGTTGTTCATACTGCACTAATGATTTATAATGCACAGAGGTGTGGGAGCATATACGAGGGAATATATTTCTCTCTGTTGGAACCAGATGTGTAACGCCATGGCGCCCCGTCACTCTGCTACCGGGTTTATTGATGTGGTGGGTTTGTTAAAATCTAGAAAAATCTGTTTTTCGCTTTGGTGCGAATGGATGCCATATGACGTGAAGATGGTCTCAGAGGAAATAGGTTTGTTTGCATTTTTAAAATTCAGCTCTCTTGTTTGTTCCGTCACTTCGCTTTGGAGAGGGACGCTTCCGGTCAAACTGATACTGACAGGGGATTCAAGTTGAAGCTGCGCGTCCTGTTGAACTTGTTTGTTGACTGTCCTTTCTAAACAAGTACACACAGCAATGACTTCGTCAATTCAGAATAATCCATACATGCTTCAAGATACATTCCATTACTCCCCCAGCGGATACCAAAATCAAACATTGGTCTCAATTATATTTGCCGCTGATTTTTCTAGTCTATTTCACGAATGGTTGAGCAAAGTCTGACTGACAGACAATTTTCTCATTGATATTAATCTTATTTATTTTGTACTTTGGCTTTCTCACGCTTATCCAATATCTACATATTGAATATTTAACTTCAATACAAATCAACGTTTCGCTGCGATAAAATACTCAATTGAATTCAGGGATTATGCCCTCGAGATCCCAGAAACAATAACCAATGTTTTATCCTTCATAAAACCTCTGTGCAAATGGATGTAGACATTACAGGCTTTTTGTATTTGTCTCAAAGTCTGTGGTGTTTGAGAATAAGCGTGCGACCGCTGAGCAAAGGAGACTAACGCCACTCTACATACATCTACAAATACTTACTGTCAATCTAAGAGAACCTGGAGAGTAACAGAAAAAGAAAAATTCATAGAAATGCTGCTTTCCCTATTGGACAGTTTGACTTGCCAGGTAATGTGTCATGCAAATCCGGAGAAACTGCTGCAAATGAGAAGATTACATTATTATATTATGTCACTAAATGAAGTCCAGCCGGTCCGAGTTTAGGTGAAGAAAAGACCGGTGCAACGCATTATTCAAATCCTTCATTTACTAGCTAAGCCAATTTGGTGCTGAGGCAACTAACCGGGCTGGCAGTTTAATGGAATATCTGCTGTCAGTGAAATTCAGGAGATCCATCTTACTCGGGACGCAATGTAATGTGGGAGAGATTGGGAAGCCGCACTCAGAGGTGCCTGCTGCATCTCACAGCCCTCGCACAGTTATACACCTTGTTATTGTCCTCGCGGCATCACACAAACACCGTGAACACACGGGAGCGCCGCAGCCGTCTGAAGTGATTGCACGTGACACGGCATTGATGTGTCTCTCTCTGCAATTGTCTCCGTCTTCACAGGCGACAAACACACAGAAGTAGAATAAAACCAAGTCCAAAATAAAGTGGAGTAAAGAAAAATAATAATAATCTGTCTCATGATCCAAGTTCGTCCCTGCGACACAATTTGATTTCATGGAGATATCAATTTTTTGAACTCATCATATCTGAACACATATGTTAGCAGTGTTGGAGAAAGTCTTGCGGTACTTTTGTTAAAGTACACAAGAATCAAACCTGAAAACTGTGCTTCCAAGTTTCAAGAGTACTCAAACCAGAAAAATTGTCCTTTGTGTATTTTATGATATACTACATATATTATAAATCATGTATTTACATATTTAGAACTGCTGCGTTACTGTTTAAGCAGCTTCACGGTAGGTGGAAATCAAATTTTTTTTTTACTGTGTTTTCATATTGATTTAATCTGCTGGTTATCTTCTTCACGAATCCATGTATTGGTTGTAAGGTGTAAGAAAACATTGATCTTAATTACCCAGTCAGCAGGCGTCTCGTTTTATCCAACCAATGGTCAAATAGACAATAATCAAATATGTGGAAAAACTGTAGACTGCTTTTGTAATTGCTCTTTAACGGCGTCATCTAAAATGTTGCAGAGTGGACGATAACAGGTGGTCAAACCAGGACAAATCGGAGCAATAACAATAAGGAAAATGATGTATGTTGGCACCAGTGTAACCTGAACTACACTAACTGCAGTAAGCAAACTAACGCTGGAGATTCATTTGCATAAAGACATAAGGTAGAGCACTGAGTGGGCCTAGGTTGCGGCACAGATCCCAAGCCACGAGCCTCTGTGGGAGCACCATTTGCATTTCATTCGAATATGTAGCCAGGACAGATAAACTGCGGTAATAAGCCGACATGATATAGATTCCCAAAAAGTTTAAAACCTTGTCAAATGGACTTGCAGCCGACACTGAGTTGAGGGGTTTGGTTTTCATTCACAGCTCGGTTGAAATGTTTTTTTGTCTGGCCGAAATATCAATCACCCATCGACAAAGACGGCGAGACCCCTCGGAGATTTTATCGTCTTATCGGCGGCTCTGCAGGGCCGGCGATATGTTGCTTAAGGCAAGGCATCACCCTGGGCGAGGTTTATTGCCACTCTGCTTTGCCTGTGTCTACATCATACAGCAGTCAAAGAGTCAGACTAATAATTTCTCCCAGGGCCAGAAGGAAAAAGGGGAAAAAAGAAGGTGTGAGGGTCATACTTTCTGTGCAATTTTGCGAAAATTATGATTATGTTCCATCTCAGCGCTCCCCCCCCCCTCCTCCTCCTCCTCCTCCTCTATGTTTCCTGTGGAAATATCTGACAGCTCGGTCACCGGGAGAGACAGACAGCTCACTCTGGAGAGCGGAGCGTGGGCAAGCCAAGGCAACACTCAGCGAGGAGGGCCGAGGCCCCATGGTGGCTGCCTCGGCGTGACCGGTGGGATAAACACACCGCCTACACTCGGAGCCGAACGGAGAGAGACGCGGTAATTTCCAACAGCTGTGACATGCAAGCTTGTGCCCCGCGACTCTGGTTCTGAAGGAGTTTTATTTATGGCTTTCGACAGGGAGAAAGGCTGAAAATACCTGATGCGGGTGCTTTCAGCTCTCCCAGCTGAGCTACTCCGGCTTCGGGTCTGGGGGGTTGGCCGCCCCGGCCCCGACCGAGAGAGTGGAGCTCCGTGTCTGTAAATAGTGTCAGGCTCATGTTGATACCCTTGCAGAGGAATGCACAGCGGGGTTATTTTGACAGGCAATGCAAGACATATATAATTCAAATATCTAAGTGCCCGAGCGCCTGCTTTGGTCATTTTTCTACCTACTACTCCCTCTCTGTCCATTAACTTGGAGGCAAAAGGGGAAACAGGGTTAGACCTGCATTTTACACATGTACAGTAGTACCGTATATAGCAGGTTTGCACCACATGCATGATTCAGAGGCTTGTTCAGCCTTGTAGGCTCAATTTGTAAGCAGGTAACAATGATCTGACCGTGATTCGTGGGGTTTTGCGACAGGCGGATGTGATAACTTTGACAAAGCAGCGGTCTTGATTTGCATGTGCAACAAGTCGACGACAAGAGGTGTGCCAGACACAATGACCTCGCCCAACAATGTGGAAACACTTTTCTCCGATTTTGCCGAACAGAGGGCCTCCCTTGAATTGAAATTCTGAATATCTTCAGAGATAATTCCGAACGAGTCATTTTTGTGCAAGCAGGATATTGCATGTGATATCACAATGTAAAGGTCTCTCTGAGAGTTTTTGCACATACATTGTAGTCCTGCTTTTCTTCGTGTCGTTCCCTCGACAGTGGCGTCCTCCTCGGCCTTTCGGAGCCCTGCTGGGTTTAGTATGCGGCGTGCAGTTTGGGCTGAAACCACCACTCCAGATTGCTCCGGGTCAGCCCGAAGCTCTTTAGATCCCCGGTGTGGTGTTGTTGTTTTTCTTCCTCTTTTTTCCACAGCAACACTTGTTATAATCTCTCATTGAGTTTCGTCTTAGCACCATGTCCTATAAGTGGCTTAACAGTGAAACTCCTGAAACAGGGATTTCAAGAGCTTTGGCTTTCGCCTTGTAGCCTCTTTTTTTTTTTTTTTGTTGATAATAGCATTTAGCGAATATTGCCCTGACCTTATTTTGGGTGTGGCCACCTGTTATGTAGTTACACAATCATTCATTAGTAAATCCAGGTCATATGAACATTAATTTCAGATAAAATGAGGTGAGTGCTTTGCCCCTTTCACACTAAAACACCCACCAACGTCTGTGTTTTGTCCTCAGTGGGAAAAGATACAATTGGCATTCATTGAGCGTGTAAATGACTCTGCAGAGGTCACGAGTTTTATCAGCTCCAACTCAAATTGGCACTGATGGAGACAACACACTGGGGCCGAAATGCTAATTTTTTCGTGCCGCCCCCTAAATGAATACGCTTTTAAAAAAACAAAAAAACACCTCAAGTGTCTCGCGCGGAGGCTCCGACTCTGACAGGATCACCAACCAGCAACCAATCCATTTTATCAGTGCTCTTGTTCGCTAGAAACTGTGGTCCGCCGTGGCCCGTTGGACAATCGAACACCTTCCCTCGCTGCTGTTGTAGCCGTCTGCACAAGACCAATATCTGGGATCCCTGAAAAACTGCCAAAGGGAAAGGATTCCATCTTCTTTTTTCAGCGGGTTTAACTGAGTTAAAAAAAACCTGCTAATGCTAATTTTGCTATAAAAGGGGTATTTTTGTTTTTAAGTTTGTTTGAGTTAATCCATCAAAAGGGCGCCAATAATTGTAACTGGGACACATTGTGTGGTTGTATTATAATTGCATTCATTATGCAAGCTTTGTTGTTATTGTTCTATTTTGCTGAGTACCCTTATACATTTTTATTCGAAGATTCCGGCCATGCAGAATTGGTTCATTTACATTCATTTCTGAAGATATTCTAAAATGATGCACTTGAAATTCAGTGTTGCCCATAATTTGGACCAGGACTGTATAGAAACAGCAGCACAGGATGTAGGACACACAAACTGTACAATACCTCTATATTAGAATTATTCAAATGTGAGAGTACTTTGAATGCAGAGCGGTCCCCTGCTAGTTCCTTGTATTAAGCTTGGCTGCATGCCTGTGAAAACCATGAGATCCTCAGACTCAATGCCACCGTCTCGTTTATAGAGTCGGCAATCCTCTCACCTGTCTGCACTCACGCTGGCAGCCGCTTCGTGCCCCAGAGGGGTAAAAATAACTAGTTAATTATTCATTTTGTGGAACTGATGCCATCTTTCATCACTCGAAATGTCTGGAGAAACATCTCAACTTGACAGCACCAGACACACGTGGTATATCAATAGCGATGCGGCAGCGTGCAAAAAGCCTCTCGGTCATGAAGGATGTGCTCCTCCATCTGGTTCTCTGTAATCTTCTTCAGCAGCAATTATGTGAGTTGGTGTAAAGACAGTGCTGATAATTTAAGCGGATATTTAATGCCATATTTACCAGGAAGGGGAGAAAAAAACAGCTGACACATTCACAATGACTCTCTGAGTTTGAAAAATATTAGTAAAAAAAAATGTATGTGTTAAGAGAAAAAAGAAAATAATACTCAGCCACACTTCAGTTTCAGTTGCACAGCAAAATAAAAGATATATATTCCACTTCGAATGCATTATTGATTGAACCGGAGATTTTACCAAAAAGAAAAATCGTTATTTATACATATTTGATTTTCTCAAGAACCAATTTAGTTTTAAACATCAGACCAGTTTTGTCTTTGTTGGTGAGGAACCATTTGGCCTTTTGGGGAAATATGCCAATTTAATATCTGTATGCTTAATATGAAGCTCCTGTACCTTCATCGGCAGCCGGTTAGCTTAGCTTAGCATGAAGACTGGAGGGAAACAGCGTGTAGCCTCGAAGCTGTTTCTCCCGTGTTCAGTCTTCATGCTGAGCTAAGCTAACCGGTATTTCTTTTCTTTTTTTTCATTCATCTCTTTAAAGCTTATTATGGCCGGAATCAACCCTCATTCCTTTTCTGGTTTTATGACGCTAAATCCCGTACCAATCCCAAACAAATTCGCTACGACCATGACGGATGCGTACATTCTGACAAACACACCTCATCCTACACAACTTGAGCCTTTTTCCATTCACAACATCTGACTCATGTGATGAGGTGTGAACAGTGTGATGGGTCAGAGGCCAGGGAAGTGGTTCTGTGTATGCGCATCACTCTCACAGTCATTTTTCATCAGAATGTATGCACATGCTATCGTCATAATAGATCATTTTTGCGACTTTTACGGGGTTTGGCCTCATAAAAGCACACAAAAAAAATCTGGTGATTATGAGCTTTAAAGAGCCAAATAAATAAAGAATTACTCTCACTCAACATTGTAGCTGCTGTGTGTGTGTGTGTGTGTGTGTGTGTGTGTGTCTGCAGGCAGTTGGCACTGAAGCGCCCACCAGTCTGCAGCTGTCTGACTGCAGTGAGGGAGCCCGGGCCTTCCAGTGCCCTATCCATAAGAGAGCCGAGCCCAGCAGGCAGCCCACACAGATGCTGTGCATGCCAACAAAAGGACATCCGCCTACACCGTGTTGTCTAAATGATTCCCGAGCTCACGTAACGGTGGGGGGGGGGGGGGGAGCCGAGCAGATCGTGAAGTGTGTGATCAGTGGAGGTTGGAAAAGTGTTTAGAGAATGACTTGCCTTTAGTTCCTGTGCAACTTTTCATCACCGCGCCGCGGACTTTGCTTGAATAAAAGGAGGCGGGTTAAAGGCGCTGAGCCGCTTTATGGTTTCCTGACAGACGGTGCACGGGAGAGGGATTGCTCTGATAAACTCGGTCTGAGGGTGCCCCAGTCGTGAAACGCCAGCGAAGGTGAGAGGGGGGCAAGTGAAGTGCACTCACATGCAGCCGGCACATGTTCAGCTATTATTGCAGGTGGTGTTATTGAAGCTATAAAGCAATGAAAGCATGACGCTCACACGTACACACACAAACACACACACACACACACACACACAGGGATGCATGGTCATAAACAGAGGTACAGTTACGGCTTCCTCCTCCTTCCATCCAGCTTTCAACGCAACATTCCTCAAAAGCCTATCAGAGTCACATGCTCATTAACACGGGCCTTTCTTCACAAACAAATATTGTACATTATTTGCAATAATGTAAAAAAGAAATAGTTAAAAACATCTCACAACAGCATTGCAGGTTGCCAGTCAATCCACTTAGTGACATTTACGAACAGATGAATCATCCATGCGCCCTCATTCACACCTACTGGAAATTTGAAGTTGCCAGTGAAAAGTGGACCGGAACAACTCTCCACGGGCTGGTTTGTTTCTTGACGGTGTAAAAAGTAAAAATGAAGAGTTACCAAACGCGGCAGCAGACTGAAATCATCTGCATTCAGCCTTACGTTGGCCCAAGTCGTCTCAGAAATTTGGAAAATAACAAATTTGCCGTGCCTTGCAGTTTGCCAAGTTTGTACACCTGAGCATTTTCGGGAGAAATTGGTTTTCCACATTGTGTATTTAGATTTCTTTTTTTTTTTTAAAAAAGGTCTTTACTTCAGGCCTGTGGGGCTGCTTCATTAAACCGGAGTACAGAGCTCAAGAAACTGTTATTTTAAATCAATGCCGAACTGCAGTAAAAATTATTATCGTGAATTCCAACTTTTGCCACTCCCCATTTCCAATTTAGCTTCATCCTCCTGAGCAAAACATTATGCTGCCAATTACAATCAAATACAGCTAACGCCGAGCCACGCGCGCACAGGCACAAACTGCTGCTAATTGACGTCTGGCCACTCAGGCCTTGGTCGCCACGCGCTTGTACAAACACTGAGCAGGCACAGAGAGCTTCCAGTAACTGATCTGTGACACTGGCCTGAAGGCTAATGCATGTTTCAGTGAGTTTAGGTGAGAGAGATTCACGCCGCTGTCACATGATACTCCAAAATCAGTCAAGAGCTCAGGATTGTAACTGCATCGCTTTGTAAAGTTCTTCAGGACACTCAGCGTTCTCCAACTGCACTGACACGGAAAATAATGTGTGTGTGTGTGTGTGTGTGTGTGTGTGTGTGTGTAGTTCCACTCGTTGTTTTGTTGACACTCTCATGAAATATTGATCACTTCTCAGGTCTCAACTAACTCTGCATTATTTCACGATGCACTTACTCCCTGGCAGCCGCTGTCACTGATGTTCTGCTGCTGTTTTATGAAAAACCTGCACAGAGACACTGTTGGAACATAGCCGGAGCCATGGACAAATGTTGCTCTGTTGCTGATAAAAGTTTCAATAAAACGCCCCGGAGGAGCACTCCCAGGCCGCGCACCTCGCATCAAATTTGAAATGTTTCCGCCACCTCTCGCGGACCGGAGTAGCACCTGACCCGTGGCCTCCGACAACATCTGCGCGCCGCGGTAGGCCTGAACTTTGTTTTGATTGGGATTGTGACTAGCGGAGATACTCGCGCATCAGCTTCTGAAAGAGCTGCTTTCAGAGGAGAAACCCTTGAATCAAGTGACTAAAGCACCGGGGCGGCCCCTTAACGGAGACGGTACAGGCGCCCAATGAAAAATCAATCACAGCGTCTCCTCCGGCTTCCTGAGAGGTCGTAATGTGGAGGAATCAAAAAGCAGCTATACTGTACGCTTTTAACTAATTACTGTACATTTTAAAAATTGCTGTGACTATTCAGTGTGCCAGGAAGAGTTATGAATACTACCACTTGCAGTATTTACAAAGGTGTCGAATACGCAAATCTGCAAGTATAAGGGCAGCAGCTGGTGCCGCTGTAATGATCCGAGGAATAATTTGCTGTCGGCTAAAAGCTAGTCGCATGTTAGGTCACAGCGAAATACTGACACAATTCCCCCACCGCACAGTTCTGAGAGAAAGACTGCGGATGAGCGTTTGTTTATACTCGGGCTTTAATTAAGATGAAATTCATTCACGCTAAAACGCATTGTTTTGTCCCGTAAGGCCGCATGAGAAATGTATGGGATTGCATGTGAAACGGAGGAAGATGGATTTTTTAAACGCTGCATTGAGTTCTGGTCCCACAAACGCAAAAAACCAAAACAAAGCAGAGAGGCCCCGGAGACGGGAAGCAGCGTGCAGGAAGGACCACTGAGAGCAGCCCCCGCCTTGTTCCCGGCCCGCAGCTTTCATGTGTGAGGCGCGCAGCATATGGAGGCAGTCAGCTAAAAAAGCCCAGCGGCTCCTTTCGGCAAATTAAACATAAAGCTCTGTTTTATTCTCCATCTGTACCCATACCTTTTTTTTCTACCCCCTAATTGGATATTTAATAATTTAAAGGCAACGTGGTCATTACTTTTCTCACGAGTCGAATGAAAACGATCAATACCACCATAACTGTCTGTTTAATATAAGGCTGCAGCCAGAGGCTGGTTAGCTTAGCTTGGCAAAGAAGAGTGGAAATAGAAACTATAGAATCAATCAATCAATCAATCAATCAATCAATCAATCAATCGTGTGCAAAAATGTGAAATGGTGGGGTTATTTGGGGGAAAAAAATCTGTGTTTCCCTGCATTTACAGTCTGTCCACTAAGCCAGCTAATCAACTTTTGTAGCTTCATAGGTTGTGTGACTGCATAGAGACAGGAGAACAGTGTTTTTCACAGTATGCATTCCATGTAAAACATAAGGTATGAAGCTCCTTTCCTAAGCATTTAGAGAATCTGAACAGCTCTTATCATGGCTGCTGATGAAATACTTCAAGATTTAGGAAACTTTTGAAGCAATTTTAACAATTCAATGTGGGGGAAGAGGAGGAGGGGGAGGAGGAGGAGGAGGAGGAGGAAGAGGAGGAGGAGGAAGAGGAAGAGGAAGAGGAGGAGGAGGAGGGGGAGGAAGAGGAGGAGGAGGAAGAGGAGGAGGAGGGGGGAGGAGGAAGAGGAGGAGGAGAGGGAGGAGGGGGAGGAGGAGGAAGAGGAGGAGGAGGAAGAGGAGGGGGGAGGAGGAAGAGGAGGAGGAGGGGGGAGGAGGAAGAGGAGGAGGAGAGGGAGGAGGAGGAGGAGGAGGAAGAGGAGGAGGAGGAAGAGGAGGGGGGGGAGGAGGAGGAGGAGGGGGAGGAAGAGGAGGAGGAGGAGCTGAAGAAGCTAAGATGATGAAGGATATGGCCTTGTTTTTTTTTACAGCAGTCAATGTACTGTATGTGTCCAAAACAAATTTCCCTATGGGACAATAAAGCATTTCTAATCTAATCTAATATTTACCGCATTGGCATTTGTTATTTTACCGGTGAAGGTAATTTCTGAATTACAATAATTTTTCCCACATTCTTTGACGTAGGCTAAATATACTTCAGGTGACATATTCATACCTCACACTCTCAACATGAAATTGCTTTTCATCTTACATTAGCAGGGGCGGGAGACAAAACCTCGTGATTGACAGAGACTTTTCTCTCACCGGACTGTGCAGTTTTATGTTTCGTTAAATGAACCTACACGGTGACTTCTTCAACCACGGAGCTGCGTGACCCTGCGATATGCCACCACACAGACTGATGTCACTGGAGCGGGACACATGCAGTCACGGCGATGCTTCCTCGTGCGTATCGGGCCCCGTGTATGACGAAAGCATTAAAAATGATTCAGGTGTCTCTGCGGCTCGGAGCCGGATCGGAGGCCGAGCGTCGACGACCTCAATGACTCCGACCAAAGGAGATGAAGACTTATGCTTGTTGCCCGCCCACAGTTAACATCTGCATGTTTTCCATCAGCTGTGTGGGTGCGTACGTGCGTGCGTGCGTGCGTGCGTGCGTGCGTGTCGCTCTTGACTGAATATTTCATTTAGGTGAAGGGTAAAATAGCAGTTGCTTGCCAACAACGGTGTATAACCGACATGCTAATGGCAGACATATGGGAGGGCGAAGCCTGTTTTTTCAATTGATGAATGCGATGAGTGGTTTTTATTCAGCTATTCAACACTTACGTACACTTTCAATTTATAGTTTCTGCTGCTGGGAGATTGTTTCAGTTGTCCCCTGAGCAGAGAAAAAAACCAACTGAGTATACAAATAAGCCCATTTTATGTCCAAGTAAATGGTGGCTGATGGGTAACGTTTGCCATTTGTTCACAAATGTTGCCCCCCGCATCCTTTCCAGCTGCATCACTTGATGACACCGCCGGGGAACAGATGTGTTCAGATGAACTTGCAGGGAACTCTGACGCGGGAGAGACTGGCTTTTCATTACTTCCCTGTCACTCTGCTCCGTGCAAAGTCATCAGCTGTACGGCGCGGAGAGGTTTAAAGCCCAGGAACAAACTATTTCAACGTCTTTTCACAGTTAAACAGCATGTAACGGAAAGCACAATAACATGAGTATTCATTATTATGCAAATTGCCGTGTTCTCTTCAGGGGGCTTCATGATTTCATTTTCAATTATACAATTTTTTCTCTGTTACCTTACAAGTTTTCTCCCCTCGTTCATTGTTTTTTGAACATTAAATCCGTAACAGACTGGGTATTAAATTGAAGTCCAAATGGAAGTTTCAGAGGATGCCTTGGAGGATTTGGTTATGCTAGGTCACACCAAACGAAAAAAAAAAAAGAGGAATTCTCATTAAAGGATTTATAAGAACCTGAACGCAAATGAGCAAGCTGCTGGCCCCCGTCCTTCGGATGGGACATTCGGGCACGATTTGATCCCGTTCAGTTTGCCACAGGAAAACTTGGTTTGGTAACGCAAATACAACATCACAACTATAAAAAGGGAGACAGCCACTTCCATGGCAAACTTTGACGTAAGAAGAAAAACAACAAATCCAACATGCAGCACAAACATCATTAGGCCCCTTACAGCAGTTGATTGGGCCCATGTCTGCGGTGAGGCAGCGAGCCGACTCACTCTGACAGGTTAGGTGATTATATAAGAAAGTGCCGGCATACAGTAATTACTCCAAACAGATTGTCGGCTACGTTTGCCCGCAAATGTGTCTGCAGCTTGCGTTAATATTTATTGTGTCACTGTGTCAAACTGTGGCACGTGGGATGTTTAACTTCAACCACATTTTTTTTTAAATGAAGCTGTGATTTTACTTTTGATCATGGAATTTGTCAGGTCTTTACAGTAGCATATAGTATGTACAAAAAGTACAACAATCCGAAATTAAGTATTGAAGAGGCAACGCACAACTTTCGTGCCCCGTTCAAGGTGATGTTTGGTCACTGTCACAATGACGCAGTAGTACAGGTACTAGTGGAGTAATAGCGGAAGCCGCGGCCCGGTGGCCGAGAGAATAACGCGGTGAGAGCCAAGGCTTCTCCAGGGAACCGATATAAACTTCGGAGGGTGTCGGTTTTTCTATCGCAAATCAGTTTCAACATCATAATGACGAGTTTAAACCAAAGTTTGTCTGTTTCCGCTTTAAGTAATAAACGTTCAGGCAGTATCCGACACAGCTCTCATTCACTTACACCCATCACAAGATACAGGAAACAAGGTCATGCCTGCACCGACGTCAGGACCACGTCCACTTCGACATTCACTCAGGAGACATTATGCAGGTCCAACATGAGCCGTTGTGAGTTCTCACTATTGGGAGGTCAATGCGACACACTTTGGTATTTTCTACTCAGCAAGCATTCTTCTCTTTTATCGCCAACCTTCCCTGCCTGCGATTATGACGGAGCGGAATAATATCAATGTGGAAAGTTGTTCCAATTTGGATCAGAGTCTACAATCTGTGACATATAAGGCTTCAAATCCAGATCGCACACGAGGGCCAGCATTACACCGACAGTATTCTCATTCCGCTAATTTGTCTGATCTCCGCAGTCCTGAGGACGAGCATGAAATTGGCCGTCACGCTGGCGTCGGAAATGTTATCGGAATACGAAAGAATAACTCGGGATGACAGTCATATTGAAAGGGCAACTGAGATGACTGATTCGCGTCCTCGCTCCTTCTGGAAATGCCGGGCGAAACCTCTTTGGCCGTCTCTGTCTCCACTAGGGGCCGCGCGCACCTACGCAGCACGGGCGACCCCGTCGCAAGAGCGCCGCGTCGGCGGCATGAGCGCCGGTTCACCTCCGGCGACGGGAGTCACATAATGAGGAGGCAGCTAGCAGCGTTGGTTGTGTGAATTCAAAGTGATGCCGTGAGAGAGAGAGACCGGGGACACGAGCAGCAGTAGAGGAAGAGTTTAACACATTGTGCAGGGCAGATAAACAAATAGCACCACAAGCATCACAGTGGAGGTTTATTTTCCACATCCTTTTTTATTTCGGCAAGACACTTTTTGGATTTCCATTTTGCTGATTGATCGGCGGGACATGTATGTGGAACATGCTCCGGCGCAGTAATCAATAAAATGACAATAATTAGGTGTACCAGCGGGAAGGAACTGCCATAAATTAAGCACAAAAAAATGTATGTTCCTTCTCATGCATGACCATGTTCATCTCCGGAAAAAACCTGCTGGGTGACTATCATCAGTGTTTTGAAATATGAGTTCTGTTCTAGGGCAAGAAATGTATTTGGGGAAGGATTTCTTTTTTTTTTGAAGACAACAAAGGGAGGAGAAAGATGGAGCGACGATTCACCACGAGCACGGACTCGGAACCTCCTGCGCCACGACTCTCGACTGACAACATCGCACGAAAACTTTGCAATCACTTAACAATATTCATTTTGTTTTCTTGCACCGTGCTGCGGGAGAAGATTACCCAAGAGTGCCGTCTACAATCCACTCGGAGTGACAGTGAGCTTTGTGCGAGTGTCAGAGGTACTTTGCATGCGTTTGGGTGTTTCATGTTTTCACGTGAGTGAGAACAGCGTGTGCTCGCATGCGTGAGGAGTTTTTACATGTTCTAAATCCAGAATATTTGAACCAGTGAAATGAATTTTAACAATGGGCGTTTGTTGGTTAGCTGGCTTATTCCAACAGCTGTAGATGGATCGTCGGGAAACGGACATTCATGGTCCCTCAGCATGATGCCCTCTGCCAGGGAGGTTATGTTTTAACCCGTGTGTCTATCTGTCTGTCTGTTTGTTTGTTGGTGTATTTGCTTTAGGATTGTGCAAAAATTACTGCACTAACTTCCGCCAAACTTGGTGGAGGGGACTGGCCTAGGAAGAACCCATTAAATGTTGGTGCCAACACGGATTAAGGGCTGGATGTACTTTGCAACATAGAGCAATTTTAAACATGTTCATCCATTTTTTTAAGGAAGAATGCACTGATTTTGAGTTTTATCGAGATAAGTGCTCCACTGAGTGCCATTCTGGGGTCTCACGGAATTTGTTGGTTTGCATTTGTGACTGTGAGAGAAATATCCCAACAACGTCTGGACGGATTTCCACAGAGTTTTGCACACACACACACACTCTTGTGCCCCTCATAGGGGTCTGCAATAACTTTGGCCATCTTGTAATCTGTCGTTTAGCGCTATTATCTCACCCAAATTTGAATCTTTCCAGTAGTTTCCCCGCTAATGACATCCACGTCATTATTTGCTGGGATTTTTTTTAATTAGCCATTATTTGGTTTTTCGACAAGTTTGAGTCAAACCTGAAAAAATTATCAAGCCGATATGGATCAGTGACACTTTTTTTATTTTTTATGTTTACTCATTAAAATCAAACACGAACTTAATAAAAGCTGGATATCTTCACTTTGGTATACAGCACAAGCTGAAGCAGACTCTTTAAATCGGCCATCAGCAATTCATCAGTGCGACCGAATGACTACTGTTCAATCTTTGAAGCACAACTCCAGGGGGCTCTCTTTCATTTAGAACTGCATTCTGACCACTGGCGTCTGCCTTCCTTTGGACCGAGAGAATAAAAAACCTATTAACCTTTCAAGTTCCCCGGTGCATATGTGAGAGTTGGAGACCCAGAAATCATTAATAAGTCACACCCCAAGTGATCTAAGACCCTCCAGTCATGCATGCGCACAAAAAAAACCCGACTTCGTCAGGTTCCCCTCATCTACATGCAATCGATCCGCGCGGCGAGCCGTCGCGGAGGGTGAGGACGCGGGGGATGACTCGCGAAGAAGGCAGGGAATGAGTCGGTCGGTTCAGACCTGGACCTCCATCTGGGAACCCCAGGCATGTGGCAGCGTGGTCGGGACGACGGCGCCTGACTGGAAAGACGCGGGAAAAGCTGAAGCTGAGCTCCCAGCGTCTGAAGAAGATAGATCATCTTCCCATAAGAAGAAAAGCAGACTCATTATTTTCATGAGAAACAGCTGGTGCGCTGCCAATTAGGTGCTGAATTTACATTATTAGTGAAATTTGCTGCCCGGCAGTGATGAGGGAAATTGGCTCTCAACAAGACAGTCGTCCCCTGTCCGTCACAGAAAGATATTACTTTGGCAAAAAAAAGTTGGAAATGCAAAAAAAAAAAAAAAACGAAATGTATGCTGGCAAAAAAACAGTCCGAGTATGAAAGCTGGCAAATGGACGTGGCAGATGGAGAGGAAAATATGGGATGCGATTGCGATCTTCAAAGACTCAGGTCTGCGTTGTGTACATCAAAAAAAAAATCCCGAGTGTTTTGTTGCACAGATGGTATTTTCATTAGTAGACTGTACATTTCAATGAATGCCTAAAAGTGACAGTGCAAAGTTCGACGCCGTCGATGTCGCGGCTCCAGCGGTTTGGACCGAGCCCCCCAAAGTGAGTTCGCTAATAATAACATGGCAGTGAGTGACAGTCTCAAAGGCTAAATGAAAAAGGAGACCCTCGCGACCTCTTCACAACAAGGAACTTTATATTGACGATTTAAAACTCAGGGGACATTTTCCCTCTTTGGGGGAGGTCATGCGGGTGAGAGATGTACCGGATGGGGAGGCATTTGAAATGATAATGATCTTGCAAAAAAAAAACTATTAAAAAAATATTGTTGTCATTTAAATTCATTATCATGATAAACTTTGCTCAATTAGCATTCCCCCTGTGTTAGAAAGTGATAAGGATTTTTTTTTTAGGCATGTGTCATTGGTCATGTGACATCGCATGTGTGGATTTCTTAACAGATGTTCAGTTCCCTGTGGGATCTGTTCGTTAGTCCTCAACCTCCCTGCGAAGCGCGTGACCTTTTTGAAGCTGACCTGGCAAACATGGGAGTAAAAATGTAAAAAATACAATGAATGTATCCTTTTTTGTGAACACTGTTTTTTAATAATGTATGACTTCCTATGGTCCTGAGGAATTTTTGTGTATTTTATTTTTTTTTCTTCATGTGCAGCAGCACAGTGGAGCGGCGAGATGCACCGTCGCTTGGGGTTCGAACGTGGCCGGGCCCACCGCGGCCTTTCTCTGCGGAGTTTGCATGTTGGTCTCTGTGGCCACGGTCATACTACGTTGTAAAAAACTTCACCGAGAGCCGTCTCTTTCTGGAGTCATGTCATCGCTATGATGAGGTTGCCAGGCAACCAGCGGAGAAAGCACATTTCCAAAGAATCCTAAATTATTTCTTTAATTTTCAGGAAGTACATATTTTGTTGCACATTCAACACCGGGCTACATTTAACAAAAATATTCCCTCAGCAATTTCCGTCTGTGCAGATCAAAGTAGATGATTGTTGGATGTGACACGCCGGCTGGGAAAACATGTTGACGGTTTGAAACGAGAACCACCGAGAGCCATTTTCGTGAATAGTTCTCAGCATTTCAATGTTCATCGTATAAAAAAACGGAAATTGCGGCAATAGTGAATGTTTGACTGTGCCATTATATCCTATTATGAAATGGCTCCTCCAGCCTGTTGCTCATGAAATTCTTCATAGGTTGTTCCTTCTGGAACAATGAGCACATTTGGAACAATGTGCGCTCCCGATCGAACCTGCTCCGGGAGACCTCTCCTCGTCGTCTAACGGCCGTTCACTCACATTACATTTGTCACTGCGCTTGAGGGAAATGTATTTAAATTAGATAACCTTATGGTTCCCGGAGTATTAGGTAACCATTGCCCCGAATATTCGTCTGCGTAAATTATAATTGGCGACATCAATGGTGTCACCGTGTGCAATTGTGGGAGAAAAGTGCCACCGGTTTTGCAGCTTGTAAAGAGCAGCACACACAATAAAGGGGGTGCGTAGCTGCACCGGCAGTGGCTTTTTAATTCTCATTTCAATATCATTCTGAATTATCACCTTCACAGTGCCAATAACAAGGAGTCATCCTTGCTCAGAATTTGCTTGGTTGATGTGTGTTGAGAAACCAGTTTTTCAAAGAGGGCACTGGAACTCTCTCTTACCTGTTAGGTCTCTGTTGGCACACACACATATACCTCCCTGCCTCTGGGCTCATCCCATAAGAAAAACAGTAAGACAAGAGGACATGATTAATATTCCACATGTAACAGGCAGATTCATATCTCAAGTGACGTAAGGCCTTCGGTGTTTGCTCGAACTGCCAAGATTCATTTTGTGTCCAATATTTGAATATTACACTTGAAAGAGGAATAAAATCAAACCCCTTCATGTACTTGGACTTACCTGATTCAATGACCTCATCCAACCCTACACACTTCGCCCGGCTCCCATCTCTGATAAACTCTGCTCTGATTTAGTCGCAAGGATTTTAGGGGTTGTAGGCCGACGGGTCCGCCGTCGTCACACCTGTTTGCTGGAATAAGTGGTGTGTAATTTTCAATCCTGATTCAGTCTCCCGTGCCTCCGAGTTTTGTAACCAGAAAATGACTAGAAGAATAGAAATTTCAAAAAAATGAATATTCAACGAACTCCTTCTCGTATTATCTGCCAAACTAAATATTTAACCAAATCTGAAACTGAGCGTTTGCTTATCCAAATATTTGAGTAAAGTCAAATGTGGAAATTGCCAAAGTGAATATTTCACCGGTACGTTTGAAGTCGACATTGCAGTAGTTTGTACTAGAGGAAAGGTTTCACGTACTTGTACTGCCATAAATTAATGATTTACTGTCAACAGTACCCCCCCCCCCCCCGAAAGAGCTGGTTGTCATGGGAATGTGAACGTTGTTTATTAAGTAAAGTAAGGCTGAATAAAGCAATTAGTCAGCAGTTAACATAAAAAGCTCCATTGAGTTCCCCACTCGGTTGTACCGACATCAAACAACTTCAGACGTTGTTTGGTCTTCATTACGTCCGAGCGGGAAATAAAATCCCAAATTGAAAAACGCGAAGAAGCAACATCCGTTTTTGTGGGTCTTTGATTTTGACGTGAAACCCTTTACACAGTATTCCATTTTGACCTGAAAAAATAACATATCCCTGTTCTCAACAACATGCAGCTTTGAGATTAGACGCCGCCTCGGGCGTTTCTAAGTAAGAGACTCTATTTAAAATAAAAGGCAAAAAAAGCCCCACTTATGTGCAGTTTTTTTCCCCCACTGAAGATTATATTCAGTGGCTGTCAAAAGGAACCAAGCCGCTTTACTAACCACATTAGAAACATTAGAAACATTCAATAATGAATACGATTAACCGTCACGTATTCACAACACAGAGGAGCAAAGTTGAAACGGTTTGAAATGAAAACAGAAGGAATTAAATCTTCGTACTGGATCTCAAAATGACGTGACATTCAATCGTGTGTCTTCAGTCGAGATTATGGCTCTTGTAGATTTAAAATATACATTTTCAGTTTAATTCAGTGGATTTTTCACGCCAGTGATCATTTGGAGTAGTAAAGAAAAGTAATATTCATAGTCAATGCAAGTATATCTTTGTGTATTATGTAAATCACTCCTCATTTAAATAACGCTGCACTTTTTTTTGGTTGTTGGTGTGGCATTAGTTCTGCGAAAATGATAATGCTGCTTTTAATGTGGCAGCACAGATGGTGCCGCGGAGCCTGAATGTTTAATGCTCAGTCAGTGTCCATCAACTCAGGCCAGAATTCCTGAGAGGGACAACAGGTCGGCCCGGCCTCTCACCTAACGAAGAACAAAGACGATACGAGCGCAGGCAAAAGCACACACCGCTCCCACGTGTTACATTTCACTTTGAACTCAATCCAGAAGAAAAAAGAAGAGGAAACATTTCAGTTGACGTGTAACAATGAACCTGAGGAGGAAAAGTTCAGTTGGTTGGTTCAGAGCTCTGTCAAATTGCCAGCGTCACCTTTCGTAGCAGCTACACAAAGTTGAACGCGAAAAAAAGGGGTCGTGCGCGAGGACGTGTGTATTGGAGAAGAGTGAAGGCCACCTTTCCCTGACGTCTGGGTCTCTGCAGCTGTAACCCTGGGCTGTTTGTGTGCGTGTGTTGTTCTCCGGCAGGAAACAAGGGATTTTTTTTAAAAGGTTACGAGCCAGCGGACAGAGATAGAACCGCAGCGCAAACTTTTCCCCCGCAGGCCTTCAAAGCAACATGTTACACCATTCTCTTTCTGATAGGTCCATAAGACATGGAGCAGCGGTTTAAAATACAAAAGGGCATATCTAAATAATCTTTGCACTTTAAAGAGCGCACCATTAATTAAGCACTGTGCTCCAATAGAAAATCGATGCAGTGGAACCACAGGCGTTTTTATTACATATGCAGTCTGATCTGAAGTTCCCCTCTCCGCTTACTGTAGATTGTAATTCCCACACCATTTATGTATAATCTGTAACTTGTGATACATTTATTTGTCTGAGGTCGATCCGCAGGGACGAGACGGACACAGGTAATTTTTTTTTTGACCCTCTGATCAGCAAGGAAAAGAAATGACATTAATATTCCAGGCAAAGTTTTGTTCATCAAAATAGCGTCTGCAGCTCTGTGTGATATTTGAGGTTTATCCCTTGCAATCCAGATTAAAGTGCAATCCTCATTATGTTCATTATCTCGTCCTTTCTTGCCGTGACGGATCACAGTTCCTCCGCAACTGTACAGTAAGCACACATGTTGTTTTTTTATTAGTTTGTATTCCACCGTAGAAGAAACTGGAGCCTGCAAACACGGACAGAGGCTTTCTGCACACCACGTAGTTGTCAGCGTATTTTCCACAACAATGCTGCTAATGAGCCAAAGATAAACTTCTACAGTTTATCCCCTCCAGCTTTTGTACTACGAGTATCACCAGACACTTCTCAGGACATCTAGTTGATGGAGTCATGCAGTTGCTAAAACATCTGGGGTTGTTTTGGTATTTCTGTGGTTTAAAGGACCATTGTCCTTGACACCGTGCAACCTAACAAGTTTGTGTTAATGGATCAATGTACAGCGTGAGAAAAAAGGAAAAAACATTTGAACCTTTTAACCCTTTTACTTTTAATTTGCATATTGAGAGAATGCACCTATGCATGTACATGGCAAAAACATTTTCTGAATATCAACTATTCTGTCTAAACACAAACCCTTCAAGACTCTAATCTGTGAAGTGATTAGGTTTTTTTTCTCGAGAAAGCGCTAATTGCAAGTAATAGTGCACGGTGGATGGTTTATTTAGGAATGTGAATGCAAGTCCAAAAATAAACAAGATGAACAAAAAGACAGGTCCTCTGCGCTTTCATTTGTATATTTCCTATTTTGTTGTTCAACATCATACAGTAGATGATGATGATGATGATGATGATGATGATGATGATGATGATGATGATGATGATGATGATGGCAGCGGCGCTGCCGAGGCACTCAAACACGTAGGGATCTAAATGAAGAACACAGTTTTTTTTCTCACCTCTTCTCCAAAAAAACCCAAACTCAAATGCACTCAAATCTAATCAAAGGACCCCTGTTATTATGTTTTGTTGAATTTCTTGTGCATCAGCCCACACAGTGTACAGTTCACGGTTCAGAAACACAATAGACACTCACCATATGCAGCCACCTACAATAGGCTACCTCAGAGGAATGTATACACTTTTTCTTTTTTCTGTGTTGTCGTTGAAGAGGGTTGATTTAGTATATGCATGCAGCAAATGAACAAATGCCACGTGTGTGTGTGTGTGGGGGTGTGTGGGTGTGTGTGTGTGTGTGTGAGGGGGGGGGGTGAATTTCCCTTCAGCAACACGACGTTTCTTCAGGCTTTCATTGATGGAATGGATATCTTGACAACTTGATGTGCCTCCAGTAATTCTCTTAAATTGTCCTTTTGGAATAGGCCCAAGACTGAAGCCCAGTAATGCCTGAACTACATTAAAACTGGGCTTTAACCCCTTGGCACCGGTTCAGGTTATGCAGTAGCTAATCATTGTGAGTGCTTAAGAGTTTATTAGGATGCCTCCATACTTAAAATAGCGTGAGGCGGCTGCACTGATGTGCGCGGCTGGTTTACCAGCGGTCCCTGCGTTTCATTCCTTTGTTAATTCCTTTGGTCTTATCTGGTCTCATCATGTCACAGGAGCGACAGGCAAAAGCTAAACGGTGCTTCTGTTAATCGAATCCTTGTTACCGGGGGTAATGTACAGAAAGGGAATATCATAAATCTCTGTCGCGTTCAATGGATGCAGTTTTTCCGTTAAGTCAGACAATGCGGCGTTTTCAACTGACGTTTCCTTCTTGGGCGTGAATAAAGTCATGGCTCTGGACGTGGAGGGCGGGATTTTAAAGACGTGTGAAAATCATTTTCATAATCAGGAACGGCGGAAGTGTGCAGAAAGAAACATTATTTTTGTGCATGCACAGTAGCCAATCAGTTAAATTGAGAGTGAAACTACGTTATTGTGCTGCAGTTTAGCCACCTTTGATGCAGTGTGCACTTTTTGTGATTGCGCACATACAATGTGTTCACGTGTGCTCACACTTTCCTGACTCAGCTCCGCTTTATGCAGCCGACAGTGTGTGCTCCACATGATATAATAATATACTTTGCATAGTACTCACCGCGTGTACAAAGTCATCAAATTGGAATAGTACAAAGAAAAGGAAAGATAACCAGATGAACAGATCTACAATAACTCTACTACAAACTCAAGTCCATCGCTTTAAAAAGACTTTGTTTTCTTCATCTTTGGTTTTCTGTCCACATACATTTTCTTTTTTTTTTAACATTCCTTTTTGGAGACCCGGGTGAGGAGTCGAATGAGTTCACATATCTGCTGGGTACGTTCTCAGGGGTTGCTTTTCAAAATATTACCTGCAAGCACACACAGTTTTCAGGCAGAGAGGGCAAACAATTTGCGAGTCACATTTGTCAGACACACTCTGTGTATCAGCCAGTGTTCAACCCACTGAGTTGTCCGTCTAACAAACAGAACAAAACAAGTTGAAGTTGAAGTGTTGCAGTGTGAGTGTGTCTGCTTTTTTTTTTTTGGTCCCCAAAGAGTCGGTTCTCACAGCAACGTGTGTTTAGGATTGCGCCCCCTATGCTCAGAAACAGCACTGCAGTGTGTGCACGTCCACCACAGGGTCATAATCATGACAAAGTGTGTAACTGTGTGTATAAGAAATCTTCATATTCTTTTTTTAGATAGTATAACAGTCTGTGCACTTCTATAGGATGTAACTTCTACATTATCAAATTACTTCGCCGAAAATAAAAAAAGGGAGACCATTTGCTCAGTATGACTTTCTTTTAAATCTGAAAAACAACAGATGATTAATTTGCCCAAAGTACAAAAATATAAATCATCATGTAGTGGGAAATCCTAAGGGAACTTTTTTGTTTATAGGAAAAAAATGTAATCCAACAGAAATATTAAATATACTTATGACATACTATATTTATATTGATTTTTATGGAAAAATGTATATGACAATTAGGTTTTTTGCCATGCAACCTGCAGGCCTTTGCATCTCCAAACCAGCCATTTTAATATTTGCAGATGTGTAATATGGTCTTTCATTCTGACATAATGTTATGAGATGTTAAAGGCACAATTTGTTATTGCAGCATTCCACTAATCTTGCATCAAATCAATAATGAACCCATCTAAGTAATGACAGAAAACATTAAAGAACTAATACATTGCAACACAGTAATTATTTCTGTTGTCTATGATTGAATACCTTTATAATGTAAACAACTGGAACATCTTTGTAACCCTTCTCATACATCTCCCTTTCTTTTCGTTATTACATTGTGTCTTTTTTATACGAGCACTACGGGAGCGAATTTCATGAAAACAATAAATAAACAAAATTAAAACAGTTCAATATTGCATGCTTTTATATGCTTTAAAAAACTTTGCAAAAGATGTTGTTCTAGCAAAAGCAACCGCAGAACTATTGCCTACGATTTAGCTCCATTTCTGTGAAAATAAAGAGCATTGATTCAGACTAATCCTCAAAGTTTCATTACTGCGAACATTCCTCAGGAGACATTGTATTTTAGATCAAATGGAGCACGGAGAAATGTGATTTGAGCTCCGAGGTCGGATGGATGAAAACTGAACAGGCTTTGCCCACGCCAGTTTGATTTCTTGAAACATAAAGAGTATCTTCAAGTCCAGCGCCATGGCAACGCGTCTGCTTCTGCTCACCTGTTCTACCCGAACATGACTCATCTACGACGGAGATCCTTCCCGTCGTTTTATCAAAAGTGATGAAATAACAGCTTATAGTGTAAAAAAAACAAAAAAACAAGTGGAGACTGTGAGAAAGGATCAGTAAGAGAAAGTACTACTTAATGATTCACTCAACTGATATTGACATCCATTGATCTGACAGGCTGGAGCTATTGACTCATGCCCTCCTGTGATGATGAATTAACCTATAGATCCAAAAATAGATGAAAGACATTGGAATAGAATTTTTCCTTTTTAAGTGAAGTATCTTTGGACATGAACAGTATTGGATAATTATGTCATCAGTAAAAGCAGATTGTAAAAAGATGAGATGAAAAATGAAAACTGGAATATTATCACACCTCACTGAGTGATCAGAGCAAGGAACTTTAGACTAAACGTTTAATTTTTGCATGACTTGAATGTTTAATCTACTACTGAGTATTAGGGCCACTTCAATATGGCTCTAATAGTCATATGAATAAGTGCAATGGAATGAGATTTCATCATAAGTTGCTTGAGATAGCAAAGGTTAATATGCACCGTCTCAAAAATAAATGAAATAAGAATGATCACAATAACAAGAAGCCTTGCTTGTTGATCTCCCTCGAGGCTCCGCCGACTCCTGTGCTTTGAGACATGGATTATTCATAACTACAGTTCCATCATTGGAAATCTCTCATTAACTGTTGAAGGGGGCTGCGGGGCCTGAACTCACTTTCAGCTGGAGAAAAGTTTCCATTTTTTTCTACAGCTTTTCTGGGATGAAGTGTTGTAAAAAAAACAATTTTTTAAAAAAGAGATACAGAAATGGTTGGTATTTGCCTTAGATGGTTCTTATGCAATGAAACCTCTTACCAAGCAGAACAAGGTTGATGATGACGATGATGATGACGGTGAAGAATCTTGATTTACATTTAATGTCAGACTCCTACAACATTTGAATTATTTCCTCTATATCTTTACATGGCAGTTTCATTATAGTTGAAGTGTGGTCAAGGTAACTGAAGTCTGTTCAGCTTAGAGAAATTCTGTACTTTGTGGGTAAAAAGTCTCAATAATGAAGGTTGATGTCAAACAGGACACATATAATTGCTAATGCACAGCCTCACATTTTCCTTATTTGATTCTATGGCACTGCATGTTGACTTAAATTGTGCACATCTGCATTAGCCATTATGAAGCCCCCTGGGGTCCAGCTGTGCTCAAAAATGTTTACCTTGCAAATGTTTGTGATCTTTTTCTTTTTCAGCACCACCTTACGTATTTGAGCAGACAATGAATTCTTCACTTTGACATAGTAAATCAACATATTGGACCAAAAACCACACAAGACACATAGATAGATAGATAGATAGATACATTCTTTATTCATCCCGAGCTGGGATATTCCGGTGTAGCAGCAGCTCTTTTCACACAGCACACATTAAAAATATATACAATATCTGCACAAATAAATTTAAAATATATGAATTGCAAAAAATAAAGAGAATAAGAATAATATATTTAAAGAATTTACATGAAATATTTACAGTGGAAATAGTGCAGTAGTACAATCACAGTGCAGTAGTACAATCATATCATACATGATTAACGTCAAAAAGCGTTAGAAAGTTGTATGACTGTATATTGTAATCAGATCACGTAATTTTCTCTTCTTATCATCTCAGGGGAGGCGTTCCCCCCCCCCCCCCCTTTTGAAAACACAACACAGATGCTGCATTAACTCTTTGGCTCGTTACAGCGAACTTCACAGATCCGAATGACAGCATATCATTTTCTCCAGAAGGACTGAAATCTATTCAAACTCGTCCAACCTGGCAGCCAGCGCGACTCAATGCAAAAATCATTTGTTAAACCAAGTATAATGAGTCAGAACCTCTGATGAATGCATCGAGATCAAGCCACATGATCCTCTGAATGAATGAGTGGATAGCATTGTTTGGTGCCTTAAAGTGATACTGCACCCAAAATGTGTCCTAGGAGGTCCCGTATTTTAGCTTCGGTAGAAACTTTGAGTCCTATCCATAGACGCGGCAAACATACAGTTTGCAAATGTGACCAAAAATGTGCTGCTTTCATATCTTCAATGTTGTCATGCTCTGTGCTTGGGTTAACGTACCACTGAGAATATGTTAAGTGCAGCCTGTGTTGTAGAATAATAAAATAAGAGCACAACCTTAGGAACTGCACGTTCTGTGTTTATGAAAGAACTGTGCAGGTACATCTCATTTAATCCCAAATTTGTACCTGCAAACTAATGCAAACATGTGGAATTTGCACTGTATGATAAAAATGATCTTTACCCATTATGTAATTCTTGCTGCCCTGCATGAGCCTCCACATGACCGAATGAGATTTTCTGTTTTTTTGTTCCCTCATACAGAACGTGGTTTTCAGGGCTATTGGTGGAAATTATATTCTCTGCGAGAAATATTGAGCAACCATTACTGCCTAAAGTGGAGTAATAACGCACTCTCTTTAAGTTTATTTCATATACCATGGCAGTCTTCATTTGAATAATTTAATAACAGAAAATGCCTTGCAGTGCAAAGTAAATCAGAATGTGAGAGGGAAACTACCAAGGGGCAGATAAGAACAGCCAAAGTCAAACACAACGTTCCTGTTCAGTGAGCACATTAAACTGGCAGATTTTTGCTCTGTGAGCACGTCGAGCCCCGGACACTCAAAGAAAACGGAAAGCCTTGAACATGTGAGGCTTTGCTTGGGAGTCCTCTCACAACAGATTGTCGAGCAGAGCCAACAGCACAGGGACCCGCGGAGGTACACACCACCCTAACCTCATTAGCTCCCGCCCTCTCAATCCTCACACCTCCAAACACACACGCGCGCAAGCACACACACACACACACACACACAAACACAGACACACACTCTTCCAATGATGCTCTGATGCCTTTGTTGACGATGACAGGCGGAGCGCTCTCACTCCAAATTGCTCCTGTCATGTTCATTTGGCGGAGCGCCGCTGGAGGGTTAAAAATCGGGGCTGGTGGGAGGCTTGATTTGCTGAGTAACACAGAAAATCATAGTATCCATAAAGATGACTCGAAAGTTGGTTAGTGTTTATTCATGAAGTTCGGGGACGGCAACGCGCCATGAGATTCCCCAACCGAATTAACTTTTGTATTCTTTTAAAAATGGGTTTAGTAAATCAGAGTTAAAGGGCACATTGAGTAATCGTTGACCTTAGAGTGACGAAGAGGAGTTCGGAGTAAGTCCAGGCGGATTAAAGGTTGGAAAGGTTTCTCTCTCTTTTGTGGAAGCGGAGAATTTATATTTCCTGTGAAGAAATACCTGCATGGTCGCACACACAAGTTAAACAGTTCTTTGTCTCGCAGCTAAGTTTATTGCACATTTTTGAGATCATACATAAATAACCAAGGTCACGTCAGTTTTATTAATATAGCCGCTAAGAAGCCACAGCAAGGCCATCGATGGGGAAAAGGAAAAAAAGGACGTGAAGAACGGAAAAGACATGGTTATTAGGGCGTCATATATATAGAGACAAGGTATCAACAGAATTACTGGAGAAAGAGAGCGGCAGTGAAATCACCACAAATACAATCAATTCGTCAGCGAACGACTCAACAATTCTTTATTGAAGTAACTACGACAGTTGTAAATGTTTCGAAAAATCATCATTTGAATATCGCAGGTCACCGCCGCCTTTATGAACAGATGAATGGCCGAGTTACGAACCTGCAGGAAAGACTGAGAAGGGATATTCGTCTTTTTGACAGCGAAATCTTTTTTTTAAATTCATGATATCTTTTCTTTTCCATCAGCAACTTAAGAATTAGACGGCCACTGGACTTAACTCGTAGTCATGAATCTCACTCCAAACGTTGCAAACCCACAGTTATAGATCTAATCAGCACCTTAATGTGAGGTAATCACATAATCAAACATTTAGCGAGTGCTATAAATAATTTCCTGCCCGATATGCCCCCGAGGAGCCGAAACAAAGACTCTGTTGACAAGTAGAAAACGCCCAGACCGGATTAATGTGACGCAGTCAAAGTTCTCATCCCAAGTCAGAGCCCATAGTTCACGTCGGCCCTCCAGTGTGGCAGACCGGATAACGTATTGCCGTAACGGGGGAACAGCAATGGGATGGAGAGGCAATTTGCCACTGCTCTCCATTTTTCCTCTGTGACCTTTTCGCAGGTGTGTGCAATGTATCTGTGAGTCCCCTGCTGTTCTAAATAATGCCAAGGGACAATCACGGACCTGCCACCGTATGCCTTCACCCAAATGCCACCCAGTCATCAAACACAGGCGCCCGGATTGATGGATGAATTTAAGGCGGGCCGCACACAAAGACATTGCCGTGTCACTGTAAAATATTGTGCCCATTATGTCTCGTGAAAAACAATACCCAGGTGCTCTCGTGCATTCACCGAACAACGCGACTGACTAGCAGCCAAATGTGAGATTAATCCTGCCACGTGGCATCAGCGACGGTGGGCGAAACGCGAAAAGGCTTAATAAAGGTTGGCATTTCAAAATGTGCATCTTCCTTTTAAATTTGCATAAATGTCATATGTTTAGGAAGTAAACCTCTTTAAGTTTTTATTTTTGTTGTTGGTTTGGTTTTTCTGTGAAGTCTTGACACCCGTCTCAGCGTGTGTGTGTGTGTGTGTGTGTGTGTGTGTGTGTGAGAGAACAGTCATCACGCTGGTGATAAATCATGCAAAATGACACTCAACGGCGCTGAAGCACCACAACAAAAATGGAAGCCAACTCCGAGAAGAAGAAGGTCTACGCTACGATAGAGAACGCTTGTCGTGAGCGCTTGCAGATTACAGACTTAATGTCCCTTGCTCAGCCCAAAATCCAGCTCACGATAGTTTCCACCTTTAAGAATATTAGATGAGGAGCCGCGGGGAAGCCAAACGTGATATGAACCTGCTGCCAAGGCTCTCTTTTGAGACCACATCTGTGATTAAAGGGTTTCGCTGTGTGCTGACAAAAAACAACCTCTCTCAGCTCCTCTGCAGTCATACACAGGGACAGGCGACAGACAACAGAGCCCCCTGTGACGAGCCTCCTCCCAGGCAGCGGCGCCGACAGACTGCTGATGAATCGGGCGCCGTGCAACAGAGTCCGATCTGGGAAAAGAAAATTAAAAGCGTCCATTCTCACAGAAGCCCGCGAGTCGTGTTTTATTCATCGATTGTTTGGCGGTTCAACTCGTGCCGACGGAGCCCTCCGGCTCCGTTGAGCCACATGTGCAGCGGACGCACGAATGGGAATCACTTCATCACATGAAGTATTCAGATGCGAATCGCCTCTGAACAGTAATGCACGGGTGAGAACTCGCAACTCAACTAAAATATGCATATCATGTGTGTTTTGATCCTGCGCGAAAAACCCCTTCCCCCGCCTGGATGCGAGAGTTCTTACGAACTGCATTGTCTTGTACCATGTACTTCATTAACCTGCATAATTCTCCTTTCCTTCTCTTTTTGTTTGTTTACAGGGTGTTTCGTGAATTAATTACAATGAATTATTCATTGCCGTGTCAGAGCAGTATTGCGAGTTTCACTCCGCTCCACCTTTTTAAAGCTCCTCGCTCCCCAGAGATCAGCGTGTTCAATTAAAGAGCGAGTCATTAAATATGTAGCCACCTTCGCAAAGCTCCGCAGTGAGCCGCTCTGGGATTCGCCTGCTGTTCCGGCGTGCACAAATCAAAGAAGTACCACATCAGTTGTCCAGATTCTACACAATGACGTGTGCGAACTAGACAAGGGGCCGTTTCTAAAAAGAGACTGCGGTGCGACTGCTGGCTGCTGAGAGCCTGACGCTAAACTGGATCGCTGGCTTGAATTTTGGATGAAGAAGCTGTAGGAGTGTGAAGAGTAGGAAAAGTGGCCAATGGGTGTGTAATCAGCAGAAAGATCACGGAAAACGTTGAATGTTTTCGGGAAAGTATGAAAGTTATGAAGAAAGTGGAACGTGAATTCGGCGAATATTCCCTTGCGCTCCGCTAGCTGTCGGTTTGTGAGCATAACTCCCCGACACCTCAAGCAACGTGCTAGGGACAGACGTTGGGTTTTTGGCCTTTGTGGTTATAGCGCAGCCGTCTCCCAAACCCGAGGCTGCGGGTTCGAGCCCCGACCAGTGCAGTCCAAAAAAAATCAAAAACAAACAGTCTATCTGCAAAATCGCCTACTGCCCCTTTAAGTTTCTGGGTTGAAAAATGCATTATGAATATAAGAGCACATTTCTATTGTAACACTAAGCTGTATTAGGTGATGGGTCTCGCAGGCTTTCAAGTGTGGTAAAAAAAGGAAAAAAAATCTGATGATGAAGCTGCGGCAGGTTCTTGAACGTGTCACAGTTCATTTTTGCACTCATTCATCCTCTCGCCTGCCTTTATGCCGACTCTCTTGTCCTCTCAGACCCTGCCGCGCCCTCGTGCCCCGCAGTAATCGCGGCTTTTTTCGTTCCTTTTCAGCTTCGGCTTCCTTCCCTGCCCTCCCACTCACCTGTTCCCATCTCCCTGATCAGCTCTTAGTCTTTGGAACAGCACGTTTCCTCGCTGCGCCTGCCAGATTGTCCATTGTACTTCGCAGGCTGTAGCCGTCCTTCCTTTCTTGTCTGTTGTTGCCGCCTGCCTGTTGTTGGATTCTGCCTCTGCCTGCTCCTCCTTTTCATTTTGCTCGGTTTATCTGCCGGATAATCGGATCTACTCGCTGATATATGCACAATCAATGTGTTTGACACTGAGCTCACTGTAATACCAGCAAAACTTCATAGGATTAATCCAGGTTTTAACTTTATCCTTTGAGTCCTGTAGAGCATTGCTGCCCTTTTCACTCCTGATGTCCTAATGCCTGAGAAATTAGGGAAATTTAAATATCAACCCCCTAAAAACACTGAAATGTTTGGGAATGGGACCTTTTTTAGGGGAATCTTTCTTACCCAAATCAAAACTTATTATTATTGTTTCATGAAGCCATTCAGCAGTCAAACAGGAGAAAAACTAATATTCCATCAGACCGTGTCCTATGGAGTAGACTCTTTTCCAGTCTTTACGAAACTGATGGACTGACCAGCTCCATTTACATAACCAAACATTTCATGTCCTTTCCTCCGAGGGCTGTTGGGTGTCATCCTAGGAAATTAAGAACAAGATGTCACTTCCAATACAAGAAAGAGTTTGGATACACATTTAAAAAAGATTGAATCTGTAAACAACCCTGGAGTCCGCTAACCAGGACAGACTTTCCCTCAGTATATGCAAGTGATTAGTTATTCCAATTTCGAATATTATAACCATAGTACATTATTACTGTTCGTGCTCCACACATGCCCTAGAGGCACCGTCTTCCAACGATCAAATATTTGATCACGATATCCTTAAAACAACATTAGCCCATTGCACCTTTTCTCCTGCACAAACTGTACAACTGTCCCTCTAAGTGACATGTTGTTGCTCATATAGTTTTTTTATTTCATTTGATAGTTTTCCGTTACTGCCCTTCTCCTTGTACACGCAGTGCTTGTTTTTAATTTGTGTTTTTTTAATGCGCCAAAAACACCAAAGTAAATCCCTTGTATGTGAAAACCTACATTCGGATTCGGATTGACGCAGGCTGTGGAGAGTTTGCAGCGGTGAGCCTCACGAGCAGAGTTTGTTTTGTTTGTTTTTAAAGCTGCAGATGTGATGTGTAACCTGTGTGTCGTCGTGTACACACACACACAGTGGAGTTTGAAGGTATGGGGTGAGTCCTCCGTGGGACGACTCAGCGACAGTGTAGGAAACTAATGGATGCCATTTGAGTCCAGCTTCTGAGGCGTCAAGGAAAATAAGAACTCTTCCCCATTACCATCTTCGAAAATACATGGGATGCTCTCTTTTTTTTTATTCCCTTTCCCCTGCAATTTTTCTGTTATCCTCCAGAATAAGTAAAGGGCACTTTATTATTTCTGGTGTGACGACTGGAGTGCATTGCTGGCATAAAAAAATGTTTTCCTCAGCTTCGCCATTTTTTTGGTTTTTTTGCAAGTAGTAAAGCGAAGTGTCAAATATGTTTCAGAGTTTACTGAATACATTAAGAATCATATTGTCGAACAGCGTGCTGCTGAATATCAATTTCAATTGTTTAGAATGTTTAATTTCTCACCAAGACTTGTACGAATGCCTCCTGGCTGTTATGATCTAATGAGGTGATGCATCACGAACCAGGCAGATAATCAGTGGCACAAATTAACAGAGTTATTTGAATTAATCAGGTGATCCTTTTGTGTGAGAATTTAAACGGCACTATATGTTTCATTTACATGCGTGTGTCAGGAGGCAGTTGAAACTGATTACCGTTAATGAACCCATCAACCAAACGTGCCCGACTTATTTAGACAGTGTGGCCGAAACCCATCAATAACTCCTGACTCTCATGACATCTTGTATTAACTATTATATTTTCATAATTGGCCAAGTCTGGCTCTGCAGACGGTCTGCACAGCGAACAGGCGCGCGGACATGTGGAGATGAGGTAAGTTAAGGCCTCGTGAAGGTCACCGCTAATGATTAATAATACCAACTACTGACGACCAAATACTGAAGCTTAATGTGTGAGAGAGAGAGAGAAAAAATAAGTGAAACACTTAATATCTTAAGTAATCCCGAGATGAGAGCAATTTGTTTGAAGTAGGTCCTCTTGCTGCCAATCAGTCAAACATTCTCGTTGAAAAGATGAAGATATTGTGCAAAAAAACCAGACGAACGAGGTTGTGTCTAAGTAATCCATAAACAAGGACGAGCAGAGCACTGCAACCTGAAGACGAGGGGAATCTGAAGGTGGCTGCCAAAGGACGAGTTTTCACTTTCAACATGATGGAAGCATCAATAGTGCACAGAGTTTGACTTTTGTCTCTGGATGTATTTCGCCCTTCCCTTCCCATATGGATATTCCCTAAATTGGTTCACACAAACAGTTTTCACTGTTTACTGCAGAGAAACAGACAGCTGTGAATTATAAATTATTTTGTAGGGATCTTAATATTTTGATATTATTCCCAATGGGGCTTTTCATTTCACTGCATATATCATGAAAGCATTTGTACTTGGTGCAAAAATATAATACATTACACAAACCATAGCAACCCATATGTTGTGTGGAATCTGTAGTTCTTATGATCTACTGTACTTATTAATAATAATTTGGCACTGATTATACCTGTAGAGCCTTTTAGTCAACAGACAGCCGGTCTGCTGAACATGCAAACCTTTATCTTATAATAACAGACAAGAATAAAATTCGACAAATATGTATGCCTTCTCTTGAAACTTTTCTTGGGTTTAAATGGGTTTTTCCCAGTCGTCAAGATCCAAGCAGTTCTTAGAAACTGTTTATAAATTATACGCAATGATATATTAGAATTATATTATTATAACTCTAATAGATCATCTGTTTATGCCTGCGCTTCAGGCTTTTGCAAGCGGGCAACTTTTTGTACATTCACAAAGGCCCCTGTCCACCCATACAGAGCAGAGGATCATCTGTGCTAGAGACACAATATGCTGAACTCAGAATCAATGTGCTCCAGATGAACGTCAACACTGCAGATGCACTTGAACCATGGTGAACTTAAGCTGTTGTTAGAAATATATATATATACATATATATATATATATATATATATATATATATATATATATATATATATATATATTTATATATATATATATATATTTATAAATATATATCTTTTCCCCATTTGTTATATGCATTTTAAAGCATGATTCTTTGTCATCTCTGCTTCTGTGTGATATGATTTGAGCAGCGTGGAGTAATTTGACAAAGCATTGAAAACATTAAAGCAAAGAGGAAAAAGGAAAAAGCCTTCGCCGACTGAAAGATGTTCCAGTCGCGATTTAATGTGTTTGTTTCTGGAACGCCGCGAGGAGCCGAGATGAGACGGGGTGGGAGGTGTCTCTGCTGCTTCTCTGATTTCTGTTTTTCCTCTCCGAAAAAAATATTTAGATCTGCCTTCTGTCAGTCACAGCCCATTCAAGCCGAGAAACAAAGTCAAGAGACGTGCTTCTTTTGGCTAAACATGAGAAACTGGTAACCTCTTTCATGATGCAATACGCTGAATAATTCAACCGTATGAAAAATGCTTCTTGGGGACTTGAGATTGAAAGGTCTGACATTGCTTAACAGTTGCTTTTTGAAGTGATCTGCTATTGAATAGTACAGTGCTCATATACTGTGACATTATGTCGTATTCACAAATCGTAAAAAATACACTTCAATAAAATTGCTATTTGTGTTGTCTGCTGGCAGGAAAGAAACATCATACTCAGTTAAGTCTATTTCTAACAACATGGCCCTTATTTTATTTTTTTTACCCTTTGGTTTGTCTTTGTCTGTGTTTTAAAAACACTTAATGGATATTAACCCCAGTGGTTAATCCCATGTGGAGCTCTATCTGCAATACAGCACAGCACTCTAGTGGCCACAGGGGTAATGATTGTGTGTGCGTGCATGTGTGTGTGCGTGCGCGTGTGTTTGTGTGTGTATATGTGTGTGTGTGTGTGTGTGTGTGTGTGACTTTGAACTATACCGAGGCATTAATCTGTCCCTCTTGCCGCTACTTTTCTGATTTTAAAGAGCGAGGAACAGGTTTCAGTGCCGCTGATGACATCACTGATGACCTGATACCTGATACGTAGTTATTGTTTGGAAAAGTGTAAAGGGACAAACATGAGCCAACACGATAGGGTATTTGGTCTGAACCAAAGAAACTCGGTGTGACACACACATGCATATCGATTTGATTGACTTGATTTGACAGAGTCAAGGAAAGTGCTCGACTTGTCATATAGACAACGTTAAAGGATGTGTTCATAAGAACAAATCTATTTACACAACCAAAACGCCTGCTTTTGCTTGAAATATATTATCCAAAAGGTTCTGATATCAAGGCCCTGCAATGCGGGCGCGTTCACTGCAGTTGCATGCGAGGCTACACTATTGTGAACGTGTCAGATGATTTGAGGCAAGTGAAAAGAGTGGGGAAAAAAAAAAGTTCTAATTATTCTCGACCAGTGCTATCTTCACATAAATCACATTATAATGAATTAAGCTATTCCTCATTTTCCCTGGAAACAGCTCAAGGACCCTTGAACCCATAAAGCAGCCACTGTACCCATTAGCGTGAGTCTACTGTAATTCATTATGCAAAGCAAGGCTTTAGTAATATGCAAAGAAATATTACATGGAATGGGTAATATGAAAGTAGAGCTCATTAAAAAGCCTCAGTGGTGTTTTCTATCACAAAAACCTGCCTGTGACCCTCTGGATTAACCTATATTTCTTCCTGAACAGCAGCTAATATTCTTCAATTTGCAGTTACAAAAAAAAGAAAACATATTCCAGATCTTAGAAATATCTTGTTTACATGACATAGTTGTTGTTAATTACAATAACAAGGACCATGAGGACACTCAATCTCAACTGATATGAATCTTTATAAATATGTCATGTAGCTTTTCCAAAGCTGTTCCAGTGTGTTTTAATGTATAATGTATGAAAAGTGCCATGGGGGGCATGTTTACACGGAATATAATATGTATGTGGAAATTTCTACTTGCCGTGAAAACCAAATGACACTCCATGGTATAATGTCGTCACTAATGAAACGTCTTCATAACCTTGATCTGGCCTTATTTGAGGAGGAACATGTTCCTCTACCTTGTTGTTTTTGGAAATATGAAAATTCACCTTTGAAACAAGGCGCGACCTTTAATTAAAGAGATGGACATGAAAGGATTGCTCACAAGAGATGTCATCTTATTGTACCGAGCTGACAGACCTAAACAAAAACAACTTGAGTAAGAAAAAAAAGAAGTAAAATAAATTCCTCTTGGCCATGAACTTCAACAAAAGGTTTTCCAGAGACATCAGAAAGCGGAGTTATGAAATAGTCTGTAGCTGATTTATTAGTCATGAATGGGAGGCTCAGTCTTTTTTATCAATCCGAACTTTTACACCCACATTATTGAGCTTGATTTTAAATTGGCACTTATCAGTTTTGAATAAGAAAGTGTGCCCATACCTCCTCGTGATGTGATACTCTCTGCTTTCAAAGACTTCCCCATCTTTCTTGCTTGACCCTATAGCTGCCTTGTTATACCATCAAAGACTCTGTGGACAAAGAGCAAGTACTTTTTCACTCCAATGTATTCAGCACACACACACGACCAAATATTCCCATGCATTAATGCTGAAATATTGTATATTGATATTTGCATTTGCGATCTTGTTTGGATCAGAAATGATCAGTCAAGGACACCAGGGGGTAAAGGGAGAGGTCCAACCAATTTTCGTACCCACAGCTGCATACTCCGAGTGCATAACAATTCCGCTGAGGCGGTTCTATTTGACATTGTGAAGGTGTCATGTTCTTGAGGATGGCTCCTTACGGATGGGCCTGATGATGCAGCACTCGCAGACTTCGGTGGAACCTATCTCATTCACCTGAAAGAAAAGAAAAAATAATAAATAATCTCCAAAAGCAGATGTGGCTGCTATAGTTGGCCAATCTGTGGCCAAAATGGAATGGATCTTGCATCAAAAGTTTGGGATATAAAGTGTCACTATTCAATAAAACTCACTGGTAAAAATAAGAAAAATTCAAAAACAAGACTTTATCAGCTCCTGAAATTAAAGCCCCCATTGACAGTTAATTAAAAATGATCCTGCTTCTGTGGTTTCTTGCTCTGGAAGAGTTGTTTTTGTTTTTGATTGAAACGTACCAGGCCGGAGGATCGGCTTATTTTCAACTTAAAGAAATCCACTCTCGACAATACTTAATTAAAGTTCAGTTAAATCGTCCTCACTTCATAACTGCCAATCCATGGGAAACAAAAAGAAGTTCAATGTGATTTTTTTTTATCCATTAAGTCTTTTTAATATTCGGACCTACTGTAAACATCAGCAAAAACGATAACAAATCAATCAAAATTCTCATGAAAATTAAACCAAGTAGAAATCTTTCTTACAGATAACCCTACACATATAATACAATATTATATATATTATAATATTTTACCCACTGAGACAGTTTTCCCACTTGATTTGAACACTTTTTATTCTTGACACTGCAGGGCTTTAAATATTGATCATCGTGTCAATATTAATTAAAAGTCCATTTTATCATGATCAAATCTAATTATCGTGTAGATTAAATTGACCTCCTTAATTAAATGCGCATGAAGTAAAAGTTCAGATGTGCTGTCAGCAAAAGAATGTTGTAGTAATAATTTCACCCCTGTGATGGATGTAGGTAAGGCCCTCCAAAAGGTCACCAGATAAACATGGGAGGTCATGAGATAATCAATTGGAGAGGAGAATGGAAAACAAAGTTCTGATACACAAATGTGTCATCACGCTGATTTTTGGTCAACCACTAGTTTAATATCAAACAGTGGGTTGCATTTTAGGTTTATCATGTTTCTTTTATGTAAAATCTTAATCTGAAAAGAAAACATAGCTGTCAGAAAAAGTTGTGGTGTAAAAAGTATATTATTCCCCTCAGGTTTATAGTGGGGATCAATGAAGTTGCTGAGACAGGAAATACTAAAGTATTTTTTTTTTTAAATGTACTGAAGTGCAGTACTTGAAGTACTTGAGCATTTCTAACACTGCTTTCCTCTCATATTTCTGATGTTCTCGCTGCAGCCATAGTGTCTAAACCATATCCCATTTTACTGTGCATACATCTAGAAATAATAATTGTGTAGACAAATGATCAAATCTGCAAAAAAGAGAAGAATAAAACACAAAGCTAACCTCACATTTTGTTTGAAGCAAATATGAATGAATTCTTAAGACAAAACAGAAAATAATAAATCACCTACATTGCTTTTCTTTCCTTCTTGATTTTATTTTTTACTGACGTCAGAATACGTCATCACGCAGAGGACGCCGTGCGCACGCTCCGTAAAACGAGGCACGTTTGTTTCGGTTTGTTTTCCCGGTGGGTTGTTGAATGACACAGACTCGCTGAAGTTACTGGAGGTGTGGTAGCAACACGTTTACAGAAGAAGACACGAGGGTGAGGACTTTGTTTTATTTGATTCTATTTTACACAGGCGCCGAAACAAACGTGTTGTTGTCAAAGCTAACCGGAGCTAGCAGTAGCTGTGATGCTAACGTTAGCCTCCAGCAGAGCCTCTCTTTCTCTCCCCTGATGGCATCAAACATCCCTCTGCGGTGGTGGGATGTGGATTTTAGCGAGGACACAATCATCCTACACTGCTGCCGTTTGCTTTTATTTACTTGGCTGCAAACAGTTCGTTGTAGTAGAGTCTGAAAATAGCACTGCAACTTGTACGAGTCGTTTTTTGGAGGCATATTTTGTTAACAACTGAGATGTTATAGTGTCCAAATTGACGTCTCACTCGCAATGTTTTTTACCGACCCATTAGTCCAAAACGCAACGATATTCTGTGTAAGGTAACACTAATGACTGACGCACGCACACACACACACACACACACACACACACAATCAACTTACACTATTAAGAACATTTATTTTTGCCTTTTAACTGTCTTTGAATTGACTGATCAGTCAGTCAACGAATTGTTTTTAAGTTTGTAGTGTGAACGTTGCCCAGGATCATAACCAAGACCAATTAGATGTAGTACAGTAGAAATGTTTTGTCAATTGATTCTCAGCTCAATAGAAAAATGATCTGCAACAGTTGTGATATTGAATTAAACATATTTGTCAAATATTATCTAATTCCAGCTTCTTAATCAAGATGATTTACTGCTTTTAATTGTCTTATGTTACAGTAAATGTAAAGCCTTTGAGTTCTATACAGTCGATTATACAGTGCAAGTCATATAAAGAAGTCGCCCGGGGTTCAGGGAATTTTGATTGGTATTAATAGGAATAATTATCAGATTAATCAATAATAAAAAAGTAGTTGTAGCCATGAATACATTCAATTAATTTGTTACATTTTCAAAATTACAATAAATATTTTGGCGGTGGTAACTTTTTTTTCGTCTCTAATGTGCAGTTTCCTGTTTTGTTTTGTTTCATCCCAAGGATTACCAGAATGTCTTCTCCTGAGCCCATCATCAGGTCGAGGCAGACAGAGACAGACGTCAACGGAGTCTCGACACAGGTCGTCTGTTCCGACTTCAGCAATTACATATTCATAGTTCTCACTCAGTACGGGAAAATCGGCACGTTGGTATCCGTCACACCCGACTCCAGATCGAATGATATCAGCACCCCGTCGCTCTCCACCAAGGTGCTGCTTGGCAAAGAAGAGGTGTGATATAGACTTGTTTCAGGGTGTGGTAGGGCAGATGACGTTCTGTTTGTTTGTTTTTGTCTGACGTAACCATGTTACATTGCAGCATTTCTCTATGTTATTATCTCACGCCTGCTTTGTGTTTATATTTTCAGCCACTGACGCACGTCTTTGCCAAAAACCTGGCCACGTTTGTGTCGCAGGAAGCCGGCAACAGGCCCGTCTTACTGGGACTGGCGCTGAAGGATTTTTCCATAGATTCAATAAAACAAATGAAAGAGCTCATCAAAAGCTGTCAAGTCTGGTAGGAAGTCAACTGAATGGACACGCAAGCCTTCTGGATGCCACCAATGTCCCTTTTTTTTCTTTTTTGTGCCTTTTTAAACTTAAAGGTTTTATACCATCCCACTCTTTCATAAAATAAAGGAAACCCCTGTGAGCCTTGTGCCCCAAGGCGGAAATGTATAAGTCTGATTTCCTTTGCTCTAATCCTTTTGATGTTGAGATAGGAAGGAAAATCTCAGAGGAAACACAATTTAGAGTGGATCTGGTTTTAAGCGTGTTTTCTGCACGCTACTGTGCTCTTAAAAACTGAAAATTGTGCAGTGACTAAGTTATGATTTGGAAAAGGGTGGCCAATAGTTCCAGTTTCCTCACTGTATGAAAAAACAAAGACCTTAGGGTTTCATTTTGTAATTGGTTATTCTTTATACTGTTATTATTTTTTGTGTTGTAGAATGCAAATGTTTGAAGTTGTGTCCTGAGGAAGAATTTAGAAACTAAAACAGGTCATTTCTAAAAGTTGTCCATTTCTTCTGTCTTTGAAACGAATGCGACTCAATCATCTCGGCCCCAGTGAAGGATTGTTTTAGGCTTTTGCACCGGGTAAACATTTTAAGTATCACAAATATCCCCATCAACCTGGGAAATTGGGCCGGGCCTTTTTCTAATCAGGCTGAGGTCTTTGCCTCATCTATCAGCTGGAGCTGTATTAAACAGGCTACAATGCAGTTAAGCAGTCATTTAGATTTCGTCAGCACATTTCAAAGCAGCACACTCTGCTAGAAGTGTTTCACTGCAGATCATGGGAACAGGCAGCATTACAGGTCATCAGTATCCTACACATCCGCGTTTTCAGACACATTGTAATGATCCTCATAACTTTGTATTTTTTATGTAATAAAATTAAATCAATGTCACATTTAGAAATGTTGGATGGATGTCTCATTTTTTCTTGCCCTGTAACATCTAGCTACTGAAGGTTGCATAGTAGTTAATGCAAAACCTTGGCTAAGGTCATATTATTTTATCATATACAAGTTCTAGAGGGTTTCAACCGACAATTATTTTCAATATCACTACATCTGTCAATCATATTTTTCAGCACAAGAATCAGTTGAATCTATTAAATGTAGGCATACTAGTAGGCTTACCAAAAGAGACCCATCATTATTCCCCGAAGCCCAAGTAATTATACTGGAAATAGCAAATGTGTTGAGTTAACTATCTAAAATTGACTTACTTGCTTATTATTATTAATTAATTATTAATTATTAATAATAATCAATATCGACTATCATATTGTTTCAAAAGTCTATTCATTTTATTCTAGAGTACTGGAAATAAAGTAATTGCCATTTATAGTGGTGGTTAATAGGACTATAAAGGATTCCTGTAGTGGAGATAAGTAAAGGTATAAAAATAAGAGTTATCACCAGGATAAAACAATTTCTATAGACTTGCTTTTATGTGATGTCGTCTTTTTATATTGTCTTGTTATATCTTTTTTTTATTTTAATTTTTTTTAATACAGACATGTGACCTGAAAACCGTATTATTGTTGGAATGCTCATTTTAATTGTCTGTGATTTGTATGTTTTTGTGAAAGCACTTTGTGAAGCTACTTCTGAAAGGTGCTATATAAATAAAATCAGTATTATTATCATCACTCCAGAGACCGTATAAAACTCTTCCCCCTTCGCGGACGCGACGTGATGACGTCGTACGCGGCGCCGTGGTGGTCACGTGATCCCTTCACCTGTCTGCCCAACAACCTGTTTGTCTTGCTCAACTGACGCCCTGGACGAATCCGCGTCGCGTGCGCAGGAACTGGTTTCGCAGAGCAGACGTCCTCAGGAGACCACAAGTGTCTCTGCGTGTGCTGTGATTTTGTTTGCTTGTGTAAAGCTTTTGGATGTTTTGTTTTTGAAGTTTTTCTAAACCCGCGAACTCGCAGCTCGGCGAGGAGGCACCTGTGCGTCGCCGAACAAGGAAGTCCAGTGAACCCGACGTCGACGACGCCTTGTCGGTGCATGGCAGCGGTCGACTGGAACTAAGAACACCTCTCCTCCATGTTGGACCCGTGCGACGTTGGCTCGCGACAACCCTGGACGGTTCGTGGTGCGGAATAAAGCTGCTTCCTCCCCCCGGAAACAAGGTGAGCCGCTCGTGGACTGTAAAATAAGCCAAGCCGACAAACACTCGAACACCATTTTGTTTGGGTGTAAATGCAATCTTGTCTTTTGTGATTTGAACATGTCCAGGTAGATATTCACATGATGCGAGTAAAGGTCAGGGTTTTGTGTTGTGCTCGGGGGGGGGGGGGGGGGGGGTATCCAGTTAAGACCCCGGGGGAGATGCTCTTACGTTTCACCTGTGAGCCCCGTGCTGCGCAACACCGACACTGAAGTTGGCTTCCGTTTGGCTCGTTAAGGGGAAAGTTAAGGGGAACTTATAATAATAATAATAAAATAATAGAGCACTTTTCATTGCTAAAAGCAATGTCAAAGTGCTTAGCTTAACTAACTCTAACTAGACTTGTCAAATCTGGACTGGGATTGTCACAGAGAGGCCAAAGATTCTTTAAAACAACGTAGAGCTGCAACAGTTGATCGATGAATCGATTAGTAATCGACTACTAGATTAATCGCCAACTATTTTGAAAATCGATTAATCGGTTCAAGTAGTTTTCTATGAAGAAGAAAAAAAGTCTAAATTCTCTTATTTCAGCTTCTTACATGTGAATATGTTCTGGTTTTTCTTTGCTCCTCTGTGATGGTAAACAGAATATCGACAGATTAATCGATAATGAAAATTGTCGTTAGTTGCAGCCCTAAAACACAGTTTCAGATTTTTGAAACCTTTATTCTATTTGTGGAAATGCAAAAAAAAAAAGAAAAAAAAAAGGGGTGATTTGGTCGACTGACTTGTGTGTCGTCTCTCTCTGTATCCAGATGAACATCTCTTTGGAAGACGTGGCCTTGTCGGCCGACAACGGCTCCATCGTCCGCCTGCCCTCGCCGCTTCTCCCGGAGAAGGCGGACATCTCCAACTTGACCGTCATTCAAACCAGCAACGGTTCAATAATCGTGGACCATATGTTTTTGAACACCATGAGCGCCCAGGCCCTCTCGGGGATATTCGTCTGGTCCGCCCTGCTCATAACGTTCCACCAGGTGAGTTTTGTCATTTCACAGTAATCTTTTTTTTTTTTTTTTTTATCATTTCGTGCTTGGGAGTTGGAAGAAACCCCAAATCACTGCAGCTCAGTGCATCCACTCAGAGTGAGTTCAGCCTTCGAGTGTTTCGCACTCAGCGATGTAAATGTGTAATCAGAGAGGCGGTTGGCGTGTGAGAGAGATTCCACCTCTCGCCAGACGACAGTTCAACAAACGTTTGTATCCGTGAAGGCTGATTACTTCAACGCATAGTTTTTTTCATACCCCCACCGACACGTTGTCTTATCTAGTCAGGATGTATGTCTTTTTTTCCCCTTTGCAGTCATTATCCTTTATGATGTGTACCTACTCTGCCCCCAGTGCATTGTGGGATTATTTTTTCTTACTTTTTTTTAGTTGACAGGCGCTACCAGATTAAAATGCGTGTGAAGGGAGATGGTTAAGAAGAACAGAATGCCTCGACTGAGGCCACCTTTAACCAGAATCCGTTTCATCGCTGTTGTAAATGAGTGTTGTCACGTGTTTGTGTGTGTTTGTGTGTGTGTGGGGGTGAGTTACCCACTGTGTGCAGATGATAGCTTATCATTATGGTTTTTATCATTTGCAGGGAATGCAGCAGGGCGCAGTGTATCATCAGCAGGGAAATCAATTGATATTGAGATAACATTTTACGGCATTATGAAGGATGATGAGGGTGTTGTTTTCCCTTTCACTCTGCAGTCGAAATGGCTCCCAGATTTGGTTGTCGATTTAATAAGCCTTGTACTGAACACGCGTCTATCCAACAGCCACGGGCTGGAACAGCTGAATCATAACCCTAACTAGTTAAGTAATATTTTAATAGCTTTGTTAGCTTTTTTAATATGCTCTAAAAGCAGCAACGTGTTGCATCTTGGGATTTTAAAAAAACAGCCCTTGTTTAGGGATTTGTGTGTCAACATCCAGCAAATTGGTTCCTATCTTTTTAATATAGTACTTGTTTGGCCAAACACTTACCAGGAAGACATTTTAATTGAACAAATAAACAGCAAGTGCACCGCAGGAGGGAGAGTGGAGTGAAGCGGGTTTGCAACAGGCTTCCTTCCTGCCACACCAAATAAAAAGCGTCAGCAGGACTATTGTTGCGATGCAGGTGGTGTTTCATCTGACCCGGCTCCGGAGGATCGCTATAGACTCTCACGCTCACTTTCAGAATACTAAAACGCAGACAGTCAATGACCTTAGATCCTCTTTGCTGTAAAGTCGCAGGGTGTTTTCCGACTTGTGGTGCTTCATTTTTTCTTTCTCAGAGGGCTTATTGGCCCCTTTTGCAACTTAAAGCATTTGGGATTAGCAGTGGCAGACTGCACTTATCTCCCGCAGTATGGCTGTGTCATGTTTTGTACAGGGCAGTCTCATTTAGTTTGAAGAATCCCTTCTGATTTTCTCTTATTTTTAAATAAGTATTTTTTTAAATTCCCTCTGCCTCTCCTCAAACTTCTCTGTTAAGGCAGAAATAGCAGAAATTAGTTTTACCTGGGCTCGAAGCAGCCATGAATTACTGTCAGGACGGCATTGTAGAGTTGGGATAGCCGAATACATCACACCTCTGTACCCTCACAGTTATCAGGCTCTAACGTGCGGCCTCCTAATGGGCATTTAATCAAGCTGGATGTGTTGAATAGAGTGAAATGTTGGAAAGTACAGACCTTCAGCTGCTTTAACGAATTGGGAGCTTTTAAATTTAAAAAAAAAAAAGATTTCGGAACCACTGATATGTTTTGAATTTGAAAATGCTCTAAAATAACGTCAAGAAAATTATCATTCAGCAAGCGACCATGAGAATGAGCACACCTACTGTATGTGGTTCAAATAACTACGAAAGGGGCGTATTATTTCAAAAGTGTTAAATCAATGATAATTGCATGCTTCTTATCTCATGGGCACAGCAAACACGCGCCCCATTCTGCATTAAACACACAAATTATAACTAAGGGGGGGGGGGGATACGTAAGCACCTGTCTCGGTTGAAGTTGAAATCAGGGCTGTGATGAACAAAGTTTCCTGTTTTCAAAGAAGACCAAGAAAAGCAGCAAAAATCTGAAAGACTGAGAATATCTGCTGTTTCTACTTCAGAGATGACTCAATTATTCAAGGCGTTGATGAATTATGATTGTTTTTGCTTCCCCGTCTCTTTCGATTAGTTATAGTTGTTTGTCAATAGTGACTTGAGCTTGTTATGAACATTGTATAACTATCTATAGTCAAAAGATAAAAAAGCCTTACCAGTTTTTCAGTTATGTGTGTGTGTGTGTATGTGTGGGGGGGGTTATGAAGAAATAATCATCAGACATCACTAAAAATTATTGCAGCAATATATCCCAGTATGCTTTTAGTTTTTAATAAGCACTAGATTTTAAAGAGTTCTTTCTGCACGACTGCATTCATCTGCGGAGGGACAGTTATACTTGAGAAACAATTTGACTCACTACTCTATTAAACCTGCTAATTATTTAGTCGCTTAGAGACTATGAGTGTTAGTCAGAAAAGAATTTATGTATTTGCCTGATCTGAGATCAGAGTGGATAAACCGCTCACCTCAGCCTCTCCACGGTGACATGCATTGTGCATTTCATTAGGGATTCCAAAATTCAATTCCTCTTTAAGACGTGGCCAATAAAACGTTTTATATCGGTCTAAATATTAAAGGTCAGTGAAATAATCAGATCTTTTGCCATATGCTCAGAGTTGTCAGCTGCACTACATTAGCTTTATGGAGGCCATATAAGGGCATATGGAAGAGGTGTGCGCGTGTGTGTGTTTAAAGTTAAGACCTTTAACAGCTCGCTGAAAATAAAATAAATTTATTGTTCTTATTGCCTTTGTCTGTATGTGATGATGGAGATCTACAATATAACGTGTGGCCAGTCTCACGTTTAAAGCCGGAATGTTTCGGGAGGTCATTAAAACGGGAGTTTGACGATCTCTTTATTTTACCTCAGACCTCATCGCAGCTGCATTTCATACTGACAGATGTTAACAACGACAAAGACACTCGGTGTAAAATTAAAATGAAGAAATACATAATACTATCCAGATATAAAAAATATGCTCTTTTGTAATTGTCAGCTCTGTATTTTCCATGGGTGCCCATGGGAAATACAACCTACTGTACATGTCTCGGTTAAATTCATAACTCTGTTCTGTGAGTGTGTAAAACTGCCCATCAATATGCTCACTTGTTTGACTAATATTTATTTTTCATGTGTGTTTTTCATTGTAGATCTATACACACCTTCGATCCTACACCGTCCCCAATGAGCAGCGCTACATCATCCGCATCTTGTTAATCGTGCCGGTTTACGCTTTTGATTCTTGGCTCAGCCTGCTCTTCATCGGCAACGACCAGTACTACGTGTACTTTGATTCCGTTCGAGACTGTTACGAAGGTAAATATCACAAATTCACCTTTTCCACTTTTTTAAATTGCACTGAGCAGCCACAACATTAAAAACCACCAGACACGGAGTCTACTAAACCTCAGAAGGTTCCCGTAGTATCAGACACCGAGACGTTAGCGACAGATCCTTTAAGTCATGTGAAAGGCAAGGTGGGGCCTTTTGTGAATCTGGGCTTGTTTTTTTCCAGCACATCCCACAGATCTTCAAAGGGACTGAGATCTGAGCAAATTTGCAGGCCGAGTCATCACCCTGAACACGTTATCATGTCCCGTAAACCGTCCCTGAATAATGTTTGCAATGTAGCAGTGAAGATTATCCTCCTGAAAGAGGCCACAGGTTTGCATTTAAGAGCTGATTTAAACTGAAACAATGTTTAGATATGTAGTACGCGTTAAAAAAGAAAAACTATTACATGAATGTCACGACCCAAGGTTTCCAAGAAGAACTTTAGCTAGAGCATCACTGCCCCTGCCAGTTTTGCTTCTTCCCACGGTGCATCCTAGTGCCATCACTCACATTCCCATTGTAGACACTTTCCAGCTCGGGCACCCTGCGGCTAATGGACTCTTCTATGAGATTTAACAATCTCAGAGCCGTGGGTGCCCATGACCCTTTTTGCTGGTTCACCAGTTGTCCTTCCTTGGACCACTTTTGTTCTGTCCTAATCGCTTCGTACTGGGAACACCCACAAAATTGCTGTCTTGTAGAGGATTTAACCGAGTGAACGTTGCCCAGATCCTTAAAATAGCTTCTAACACATCACCTTCAACAACCCACTGATTATTTGCTGTCTATTATATTCCAACACTTTGACAGGAGCCATTCTAACAAGAAAATAATTGTTTTGTTTCTTCTTTGTGTGGTTTTAATGTTGTGTCTGATCGGTGTATCTGTCTTATAACGCCTCCATGGTGTTTATGCCGTCTTCATATTTTTGATGGCTCCCAAGAAAGAAAATAAAAGGAGCTTGCCGAACTAGTTTTTCATACCAGTCATTGTTTTGATGTAGGTAGATCTCATTATTTGTGGTGTTGCATTTCTCGGAGGAGTAATTTTAAAAGGAGCAGTTTTTTGCACTTGCATGACAACAACAACAAAATCTATATTGATCACATTTGATAAATCATTCTGCATAATTCTACAGGGATTTTTCTATATTCAAATATTGTGTACAGTAAGTCTCGTGCTGTAGATTTTGGCTTGATTACCAAATACAGGGGTAACCATAATTATCTAATGAAGTTTTAAGACCAAAGCACTTGGTGGCAAAGGTGAGTCATATGCAAAATGGATTACAAGTAATTTGGGAAAAGGGGAAAAGTAGGAAATGTATTATTCAGGAGATTAGTTCCCAGTTTGCTGGCCAATTTTGTGGGTGATTGATTGGGAGGCGCATCAGAGAGCAGCAAGACTGAAATACTACCAGCAGCCGCGGCTAAAACATAATGAACCTTCTCTTGACTGGACACCATCTGCATTAGCTTCACTTAATCCCTCTTTAAATAGCAACAAAGGATTAGGGAGGGATTTCCAAGACACAGAACCCTCGGAAGCTTCTTAATGTAAGGACTGAAACGTGTATTGTTCCAAAATGTCGGACTAATTATTTTTTTTTTATCATGTGGTAGTGTTCTCCCCTGAAATGATGTGCCCTTTTTTAATGAAGTCAAACATGAAGTTGGGTGCAAAATTTGTCCTCCAGTGAAAAATATGATTCAATCTTCTCTTGTTTTTTTTGTTTTTTTACAGCTTTTGTCATTTACAATTTCCTGAGCCTGTCCTTTGAGTATCTGGGTGGAGAGAGTGCAATCATGTCCGAGATCCGGGGGAAGCCCATACAGTGAGTGCTGTTGTTTCAGTCCTACACGCAGTCTCAGCAGATATACAAGATTTTCAATGTTATAATAGGTCGACTCAGGAGTAATAAGTGCTTCAGCTCGAATGGGGGGAAAACTGTGGTACGGTTCAAGCTTCATATTTGCGGTCATAAAAGGTGCAAGGTGCATGTTGCTGCCCTTGAATTTGCATTTAGTTTGGACATCATGGTGAAAGTGCTGGCAATAAACAACAGCAGTACTGATCTGTGACAGGTATCCTTTATCTCAGAGCCTTTGACCGGCCTGGTTGGGCCGTGTTTTATGGCTGACTCAGTCTCAGGGCAGCAGCCCTTGGCCAGATGTAACAGCCCAAAATTCAATGGCCCCATCCACCCACCAAGTTTGTTGGAAAATGATTCTTTTATTTTTGTGTGATCCTGCAAGCAAATAAACCAACAAACAGATGCGGGGTTAAATATGACCTCCTTGGCGAAGGTAACACTTAGATATGTATTGTTCAAAAAATGTGATGGTACCTCTTCACAGTCTGATGCTTAAGAGCTTTCTGAACAGCACCCCAGGGCCAACAGGCTTTAGGAGCCGCACCAGGCTGAGTGGAGAGTTATTATGATTAAGGATGAGGCCAAGTTTAGTCCTAATCTTTCGCTCTGCTGTTGCCTCCGGGCTCTCAGGCCTACAGCAGAGAGCAGATCTCATCGTCCCCTGAACTGCCTTTTAGAACGCACAACCCCTGACTCAGTCATACTACTAACAAAGAATTGTAGATCATTTTATTTTCCTGTCTCACATGACATCTTGACCTAGTTTAATTACATTGTGCTACAGACGTTAAATAACAGCAACATTTAGGTTTTGCTGTAAGAAAAGTACAGAAAGTGCCCATCACATTCACAATGAAATATTGTTGTCTGACCAACAGTCCAAAGCATAAAGATGTTGAGTTTGGAGTTATATATAAAAACGGCTATATAATTATATAGTTGTCTGTAAAACAGAAAACCAACCAAGAGCTCACTTAGATTTAGGAGGTTGGAGCAAATGTCTGGAAAAAAATTAATCTAATTATGAATTGATGGTGAAAATAGTTGTTGATTAATTAATTAAAAGTAAGAATCCTATAAACTGAATATTTTAAGAAGGTTTGGTTTTTATTATACAGCTGTTGTGTTTCTGTGTTTTACAGTTACTGTTTTCTGATGCTTCGATATCCAAGGTTTCATTTTTTACATGATTTATTAATACTTGGTCTCTTGTTGGCTTTGCAGGTCAAGTTGTCTTTATGGAACCTGCTGCCTCGGTGGTATAAGCTACTCCATCGGCTTCTTAAGATTCTGCAAACAGGTGAGCTTCGAATCGTCCCCATTATCTATGCTCTGGAGATGCTCTAAATGTATATATATATACAATAATGTGTCGTAAATTAACATTCTGCCCACATCCCCAGGCTGCTGAAAAATGACAACTCTTACTATTGGCTATGTGCCTTCCAGAGGATGACATCTACTGGTAAACAAAAAAAAAAAAAAAAGAACAAAAGTAACTGAGGCCAGGTGAAAGCAGCTTGATAAAATACACAGAGCGATGATATGAGCTGTCAGCGCTGAGCTCTCTGCCAGTGTCTCGGGATGCTGCACAAGCTCCCAGTCCAATGCTGATGGAAATTGGAACTGAGAGTTATGTCCTCAAAACAAAATACATGGTGAAAATGTTTTATTTTTTTATTTTATAAGTGGCAAGCGATAAACACTCGGTGTGCGAGACAGGAAATTTTTAAAAGGAAAACCTTGAAAAGTTTTCTCGGGGGGGGCTTTTCTAAAATGACATATTTTAAAGATCGCTTCCCTTTGAGAGGACAATCGGCTCAGCGGATTTTAAAAAGCATCGCGCTCAAACTGCCTTCGCTCGTTTGTAGTTTGTTGGGTGGAGTCTTCACGGTGAAAGCGGAGGCCTGGAGGCAAGGCCGAAGCACGGAGTGAATGGCTCATTGTCATTCCATCCCACCAGGTTTCTGAAATCAATACATCGAACACTTCAGAAGTTATTAAATGCTGCTGTGCAGGTCAACACCAACAAAGTGAAGCTAACCAGATCTAAAATAATGATTAACCGCTGTCGTACTCATTTACTCTGAATTGATTACTGAAGCATTCTGCTGTATCGATCAAATGGGGATGTGGCTCGGAGGTAAAAAACAAAGGTGTGCTTTAGGCGAGGTCAATTGTCATCCTGGAGTAAAGTGAAATATTTTCCAACAGCTCATCCCAGTCCAGTACTCGGCAGATAAAGGACCATGGCAGAGCAAAATATCCATTTTCCCCTTTTTTTTGAGGATAAAAAGAACAAACATTAAAATTCTTTGCACATTTTGGGGCGAAGCTTACGTGTGTGATTAGAAGAGGTGTTAACAAATCAATCGCTGATATGGAAAGCAGCTTAGAGTTCTGGTGGTTGTCTAAGATAAGGTTGGAGGATGAGCTCTTCTATCGTCTTGCAGGACATTGGGTTGGGCCTTATTTTCTTGAAACTGGGCACAAGTTTAATCCGCGGACCCACGGGGGGCAGCAGCTGTTACTCTGGTGACGGTCATCAGGCATTCAAAAGATAATGATGGAATTAATAAACTGCAATTGCACGTGGATGTGACAAAAGTATATAATTAGTAATAGGTATTATGACATCAGCAGGGTGGAGTTGACCTTGAATAATGGTCCAATACAAGAGTTCTTCCCTTTATATATATATTTATTTTTTTCTGTAATGAGGCCAAAAAAAAAAAAATACAGTAACTTATCTCACAAAATATATGTTTTCTTATTATTTCTGTGCTACCTGCATCTTGTTTATTCTCAGAAGTCATCCTGGGAACAGCAAAAAAACAAAACAGCCAGGAACAAAAATGCACAGTTGCAAAAAAAAATGTACGCTGTCATCTGATGGATGTGCACTGCAGCTGCGTTTGTGCTACAGATGCCTTCAGACCCGACAGCAATAAGACACAAGCAGTTGATATATAAAATGATCGTTGATGTTGAGTAGAGATTTTATTAAAAGGGCCACTTGAGTGTTTCCTTGTAGAATTTAAAGATGCAGGAGTGGACAGCAGCACAGAGGGAGGGATGGCAAATATGACAGAACTATAAAAAATGGCCCTGTGGTCCAGGATATAGATTCATAATTAAACTGTCATCCGTTTTGGATAGATCAGCTTCGGAGGAATGTTTGTAATACACTGAGGGGGGGGGGGGGGGGGGGGGGAGGGGGGTGCTGTTAATGGGGACCCAGGAGAAATTTGGTTCTGTCAATACTTGCCACCATTGAACTATTAAACTCTGAATGGGGTGAAAATTAAAGCAGAATGAAAATGCTTTGGGCCACTTCGATCGCAACGAAACATTATTTAGTAATGCAGTGGAAGATGTTGGTAGGTTCCCCACAGAAAAATAGGAAAGTTTAAATCACATTTGCACCTTATCCTAAAGTCACAGAACTCTTTGATGCACCGGTTAGCTGCAGAGTTGTTAGTCAAGCTGCTATTTCGGTATCACAAGTACAGAATTAAAATATTCTCTTATCTTCCACTTGTATCGTGCAGTGAACACTGACACTCACATGTAGCCCAGTAATAAAGTTCATTTCTAGGTCTGTATAGAGTCTGTGTGCGTGGATGCGGCGACTGACTCCAAATTAATTTTGGGCAGAAACCGTGGTTGACTTGAATTCACTTGGAATAATGAACATGCTTTGTGTTTTTTGACTATCAAGCATGTCAGGAAGTACCAAGCTAAAATATTGCTTTTGGGATCTTCATAGTGACATGTCAGCACTGGAACGGGCGTCGAGCGAGCAAAGACTGTCTGTGCTAAAAGCTTTTGTTACAGTCAATTTGAAGTCTGTCTCATCGAGTCAAACACTCCTGGGCCCTCACGTATAAAGCAGAGAATAGAATCGACACTAAAAGCGTAACTGTGCACACAAACCACAAAAAATTAACAGATTTATTGGTGGATCATCCTCGCATCACGCCCTCCATATGCCCACATTCAACGGTTGGCACAAAGCACTTAATGAATGAGCCTGCTGGTCGGTGGTTGTTCACTGTGAATCATGGCAACAACCAAGAAGATACATTTCTCTTAGGGTTCTTACTGTGTGAGAGCCAGCTCTGTGTTTCCATTGCATGCTCTCTGCTCCTGATGTCATGTCACGGCTACGAGATGTGACCTCGCTTGAGGTGAAAAGGAGTCGGTTAATTCACGCTTACATTGGGGCAAAGATGAGCCAGACATCCCCTGAATCCTGCCATCTGCCACATCCTGGCATCGCCCCGGCAGCTGCAGTGTCTCCACAACTGACCACGAGTGAGAGTAGTAGTAGTAGTAGTAGCACACAGTCTGACCCCCTCCTCTGCTCTCTGGGGTCGGGGGGAAAGTGACGGTTGGACAGCGGTGATGAATTATTGAGAGGAATTTGATTTTGAGATTTGACTCGGCTTGTGTCTTTAACGTAATAGTTCTGGCTCATTAACAAAAGCACAAATGACACTGCTGCTTTGATTGTTTATGATAAAGTGGATATGTGGCATCATTATATGTATAATGACACCTATCACATTTAATTACTACAATCTGGCTCCAGTTTACTACCTCAGTCTCCAAAATGTCCGATCGATTGGTCGGAGTTTGCATACAGGGGCAATCGGTCTCGCGTCATGCTTGTTTTTATGGGTTTTCAACTTGTGTGTGGGAAGTGGCGTATGCCTCTTTAACGCACCCGTTTTGTGTGTACGCAGCCGTTAAATGAGGCCTCCGCTCTGTCGCTTTCAAGTACTGCAGCAGCGATTGGAATTTAGAGCAGTCTCTGGCAAATTGGTTGGTTCCGGCTTCAATCCACGTGTCCTCCGGTCCCCGTCGGTCCCCATCCACTTCAGCATTAAGACTTCAGCATCAGACTTCAGCATCAGACGACTGACTGATTTCAATGAAGAGTGCTCCAGCAAAAAATCAAAAGAAAAACACAACACATTAAATAAATGCACGCTGTCTGTGTTAAGGTACTGCTAAAAGTAGAATGAAATAAATCAAATGGAATAAAGGTAAAGGATGAAAAAAAATGTATAAGACTAAAAAGCCAGTGTTTATATCTGTTGGGTCTAGCTAGTGGGTATTTGAAGCTAAAACCAGAAGGCAGGAGGTGGGTATTGTCTGACAGAATGGATTATGATTTCTTTAATTTTATTTAGCCTATTTCCTAAAATGTCCTAAAACTATTCCGCTAAATTGTAGCAGTTAAGATGAGACAGATGGAGAAGGAGATGTCAGGACATTGTGAAAGGTCCCAAATGTAATGGAAGTACTGACTTTGTGAAGCCTCATTTGTTTGAATATATTGTATCCTGGAGAAAATAAAAAATTTAGACATGGACAACTGTTTATTGTCAATGAGCAGTAACAGATCTCTTCCATCTTATTTAGATGTACAAACTGATTCTGATGCCCTTTTTCATCCTCCTCCTCTCATGGTGTCCTTGCTTCCTTTTTTTTCTTTCTCTCGCTCTCTCGCTGTGTCTCATTCTGAATTGTAATGTGTTCTCCAGGCGACTCTCCAGTTCTGCGTTGTCAAGCCCATCATGGCAGTCATCACCATCATCCTGCAGGCCTTTGGCAAATACCATGACGGCGATTTTAAGTGAGCACCACCTCTCTTTTGCATTTTCCTTCTCCGTGTAGTATCTCCTGCATCCATGCCATCACCGGCAGGCTTGTTTTTGCTGTTTGTGTGCATATGAAAACAACTTGCAGCTGCAGATAATTATATCACCTCCTCAACACAAGTGTGAAGAAAATATGGTTTTATTTCAAGTTGAAAGTGCCAGGTTCAAACTTTGCAGGTACTCTGGCCAAGTTGTCCCAATCAGAGCCCCCTGGTTATCGTCGGCATTGCAAAGCGTTAGCAGTGTCGACAAAATAAATGATATTGTCGTACTTTTATCCAAATGTAGTAAATGTTCTGAAATGAAGGCCCTTAATTCCTATTGTATGATACACCTTCTGAAGCATCGCGTCATAAACCGAGATGCATTGTTTCATTTTGCACTCTTTGCTTTTGGAAGTCAACTGATGCAAAAGCCGGGGATAAATTGCAGACTTTTAATTTAATTTTAAGCGTATTTCACTGCTGCAGACGAGTCAATAAGTGTCTCAACGGAATATGGAGAGGGTAATACGTTCAATAAAATTGTCTGTACCATGTAATCAAAAGCTATAAAAATCTGCAGCCCATAAACTCTCTGACTGACTTATTAATTTCAGGTGCTCTTCTCCGCCTCGCAGTTTGGCGTCTGAAGACTCAACTGCGACGATATTTGATTCCAATCTACTCGGGCAAAGCGCAAGAGTTTAACGAGGGCTTGAGACCGAAGTTTGTGCTCTGTAGTGTATCTCTATGAAGATTCACAGATTGTGTACTTGTGTGCTTTGATCCAACCATGCGCTCTATTCTGCTCGGGAGTAGTTAGTCTCGTCACAGCCGAGTCCTCAGAGAGGCCCCCCATAATGCAAAGAGGGTTGACATCTGCCCCGTTTGTCAGATGCATCCTGAACTAAGATGGAAATGAGCGAAGAGTCCGTATCAGCTGCTTTTTCGTGGAAGGACATTTATTTCCTGGTGTCTTGTATATGGCTGTAAATGTCATTAAAATATATGAAGGCAGTCTTTCATTCAACCAATGCGATAAGATGTGAATAAATTGTAGCTGTCAAAAGACGTAGGGAGGACACTGTGTACAGGCTTGTCATATGATCACAGATAAAATTAGATTTACCACATTTGTAAACATGGCATTTCCCCTTTTTCTTTTTTTCCTGTGCAGTGTGAACGGAGGATACCTATATATCACGATCATCTACAACTTCTCCGTCAGCCTGTCCCTCTACGCCCTCTTCCTCTTCTTCTTCGCGACGAGTGACCTGCTCAGGCCGTACGAGCCGGTGCTCAAATTCCTCACAATTAAATCTGTCATCTTCTTATCCTTCTGGCAAGGTGAGTTCCCACATGGACTTATTTTTTTTTTGGGCAGGGACTGTACATAAAACTTAATGATTAAAAAAAAAATGTTGCTGCTTTTGCAGGAATGGTCCTCGCCATCCTGGAACGCTGTGGCGTCATCCCCCTCGCGCTCTTCATCAACGGACAGGAGGTCGGCGCCGGCACCGTGGCGGCTGGCTGGCAGAATTTCATCACCTGCATTGAAATGTTCTTCGCCGCCATCGCCCTCCGATACGCCTTCACCTGCACCGTCTACCAGGAGAAAAAAAATGATGTGCCAGGTGAGTGCTTAACTGGACATTATCTCTTTCTGCCGCCTTCTCCATCAATGGAAAAAGGATTGAAACAGGCGTGAAAGTGTTACGGTAACAATAACGGCATTGCTCTTTTTAAAGCCTTTTTTGACCTAATCCACATTACTACATTTTCATCTCTAAACCGATCACTGCTGCTGCGCTACGCCTGCTGTCCAAACTATCCAAAGCCATCGTTTCCAAGCGTCTCCGTTTCTGCCCGCCCATACTAGAACACGGCTGTGAGTTTTTTTAAACTAAAACGAGGCCAGAAGCGTTTCCGAACCTCTCAGTTTTAGGCGCTGGAAAGCTCCAGAGTAGTGTGGAGGAAAAGGGGTTGTAGCCATACTGTCGGAAACAGTTCCACCTCGTCATCAGTGCAAGACGAGAAATCCCGGCTCTTTCTTTTCACCATTGTTGAGCCTGACTGCCGAGTATGTTTTCAGGTGTGTTACCATGGAAGGGGATTAATACTGATACGGAGCTAAAACTCATGTGTGGACAGAGCTTGTTTAATTTTTTAAAAGAAAACGTATTAGTAGGGATGTAGCATTAGATTCCACATTCAATCCCCTTTTATTTGAAGCAATAATCAGGCTGAAATGTCTGCACATTTGCACTTGAACGCAGCGCTGCTGTGGGCTGTGCGTCAGCCAGGTTGGGAGTCAGCAGGGGAAGCCATCAGCCCACGGGAATACACAGTTACTCATGGCTCCGAGGACAGATGCCATTAAAGAGAGGCAGAGGAAGATGAAGAGGAATTCAAAGCACATTACCGTAGCTAGCAGGGAGCGAGGGGGGCGCCCCTCTGACGTCAAGGCTTCATGCGAGTGTAAGACGAATGGAAGCCGAGGGAAAAGCCCTCCACAGTGAGATCAATCATAGTGCCATTTTCTTCCCGCTGTAGGAAACCATCTATCCCCTTTAGCCCCTTAATATGCAGAACCACTGGAAGTGATTATGAAAACTTGAGCATTTCTGTATCAGCTTGATATGACCGTTTCTTTTCTTTTTTCAATCAAAATGAAAATCAAAGATGTTAATGACTTAGAATTAATGGTTTTCGTCCTCAGTTGATTTTTCCTGCTCACAGGGAAACAAATCCATTATTCATTTTGCCATCCAGTTTAAATATAATTATAAGTGTTTTTGGGGAGGGGTGATTGTTTTATTCCTTAAGGCATCACGTCGCCACCTAAAGCAGAACATTTGGCTCTAAGCTTTACATTGCAGCTCTGCTGCACCCTCGGGTGCTGATGTATATGCTTGCAGAAGTTGCAACACCTCTGGTTTGCTGTTCCTCTGCCTCAGCCCCTGTGAACCAGCACGGCAGACGATAACGAGAAACCCAGCAGACCGTGCTCGACTGCCTTGTACGCCCCCCACCCCACCTTTTCTGTCTCTCTGCCACCTCCCGTCCAATGCAGACAGCACCGTCAGTGACCCTGAAACAGGAGGCTGTGGGTGTCAGCTGGCTTTCTTCTTCTTCCCTTTTCTTTTTTTGCTTCAGACACCGTTTTAGTTCAGGGGTAAATTCAACCTGGCTCACAGCAGCAGGGCGCTAAGGAACCGTCAGTGGAGGCTGTGACTGAATTTTCTTAACTCCATTTATAAACTGCAGCCTTGAAAAGACCCTAACCCTTTTATAATTTTTGGATATTTTTGCCTATATGTTTCACTTTGAACGATTAGTATTTAATCAGAAGATTAATTAAGATTTTTTTCCCTCAATCATCTTCTTATTCTTATTCTAAATGTACAAAATGTTCGTTCTTTCTTTGAATTCTCCCTATTCTTGTTTTATTTTTACTTTCCTCACTCGGACTCTGCTGGTAAAAGGTGATATCACAAACATCTGGACACCAACCTCTGAGTTTTTGTGACTTAGTGTTAAACTTATAATAAATAATTTCTAGGAAATGTTGAGTAAGGGTGTAATGTTTAAGATTTAAAAAGAATAGTTTTTAGGGGCTTTCAGTTATGTATGAAGTAGTTCTAGCTTCTTGAATATTAACATCTGCAGCTTTTTTGTTTTATGTTGGAAGTTAAAAGTTTGTGGGTTTTGATCTGTTGGTCGGACAATTTGAAGATGTCGCCTTGAACTATGGGAACTTGTGATGAGTTGTGTCATGTTTTTTCATTTACTTTATCGATTAACAATGAATTGAAAATGTTATTGACAGTAAAATAAACCTCAGCCTAATTGTTAAACCACTATTCTCTCAGGACATACAAGCATCTTTCCATAACTCCTCGATATTGTTCGACCGATCTACTCCCTTCTGTTGCCGCTCCTGTTTTTCAGCAGATAACATCCCCCCGATGCAGAGCATCTCCAGCGGCCTGAAGGAGACCATAAACCCCGGGGACATGGTGCAGGATGCCATCCACAACTTCTCCCCAGCCTACCAGCAGTACACGCAGCAGTCCACACAGGAGGTGGTCCAGCCCAGCTCCAACGGGAAAGCGGTCGCAGGCAACAAGGGCGCCCGCAAGTCCGACAAAATCATGCTGATTACCTCTGATGATGAGTTCTAGGAATTTTCCCTAGCGACATCCAGGTGTCTGTGTCCTTGCCACTCCCTGTCTCCGAACCCCCTGGGGAGACAGCTGCATCACATATTGCACAGAGCTGGATTGAATCCAGGTGTTTAATTTTCATCCCCCCCCCCCCCCTCCGAGTATTTAAGATGGACTGCTTACTTCTGTCGTGTCTCTATGAATAATTCAAGCACCAAGAGGAGGAGGAAATTTGGTAAAAAGGTTTTAAAATTAGCTCAATGACCAGAGAACTGATAGGCTGTAATAATCACAGGAGGACAACACGTCACCTCACCTTCTCCATGTGGGAAGCGGGGAAGCCTGGCGATGGCGGGGAATTACACTTGGACTCTCTGGCAATGTGCTTGTTTGAAGTATTCGCTGAACATTCCTCCGCCTGGCTTCCCGGACAGATGGGAGGAATCGTTCAAAGACGCGAATTCGTTCCGGAGCAGGCGTCTCGAACCGCAGACGTGGACAAATTGGACAAACCTGTCTCCTACAAAGTGGGAGTTTTGTATTATTCTCATTAATTTTCCCAGCATGCTAAAGAGTGTAATTAACTGCAACTAGACAACGGCTCACAAACGTCAACAATTAGTCTTTTTGCAGCTTCTGCACTTTTATAAATGAGAGCTTTTTTTGAGTTTGCCCAAACATCTATTCATGTTATGACTCAATCTTGCAGGGATGATAAAATATGTACAGAATTTTTTGATTGTTGTAAATTGTGGTGTTTATTATGTTTTATTTGTGTGTATTTAACGTGTGCAAGTCGAACGAAACCAAAATCTGTGTGGGGTGAGCAGATACTCAAACTACAATCTGTGCTTTAAGCAACTTTCTCTCCCATTTTCTTTTCCATGTAGAATTTGTTATATTTGGCACATACACATATATTGTAGCTTTCTAAGTGCAGTCGTTATTGAAGACTGTTTTTTTAAAGCAAGTCTTAGGTTGTTGAATTTTGATACTCTTGTGCCAATGATGGCTGCCTTTCTGGGAAAGCAGAAAGAATTTACATTTTACGCAAAATGTAAAAAAAAATAATATTGATGACCGTCTGTTTGGCACTTCATGCTAAATAAATTGTTTTTTTTCTTCTTCTGTAACTCCGTTTGTTGAATTGAGTACTTGATCACGTTCAGATGAGGAAGAAGCTTTATTTAAAGGTACAAAAACAAGACACAGCAGATCTATTTATAGGAATAATTTACCATAGTTTAAAATCAGAGCAGAAAACAAAAACAGATCTTATTTGTACATGAGGGTAGTTCATTGAGGAAATTACATGAATGTAAAATAAAAAATAATTTAGGTTGTGGTTTTTTTTCTTCTTTTTAATTACACAAATCAATGAAATAAATATAAAAAAATATATGAGCAGAATAATGACAAGATGTGAAGGGTACATACTCATGGACATGCTGTCGTATTACTATCCTTCTTTACAGTAAGTACAAACTTGAAACTGCTGCTGTTTGAACCAACATTCATTGATTTCACCCACAACCACATAATCCTTACACGTGCTCCATCCTTACTACCGTGGAGCTTGTTTTTTTGCTGAATATTTTAGGCACAAACCTCTAAAAATCTCTACAATAATAAATCTTGACTTTTCTCCACGGCTAAACACGCTAGCTTGTCGGGCTGGCAAAGCTTGTTTGCTTCCTGGTTTTCAGGAAATCCATAATATTGAATACTCAAGAAGAGCACCTCGTTTCTGTACATACAATTGCATTGGTTCATTTAAAAAAAAATTCAAATGAAATAACAGTTGACATCTTAAACGGTTTTATTACAGCTCCTGGGAACAACATCGGCGGTAGGTAATGATTTGTGCCTCTTTTCACCCATAAAATATTTATATCTTTAAAATGCTCCCTAAATTCATTTGACAAAAGAAAAAAAATGTTTTGCAGCTTTTATTGTAGTTAAAAAAAGAAAAAGTGCCTTTGATAAAATGTAAATTATTGTCTGGCAAGTATTTGCTTGTGGCGTGAAAAACCAAAGAGCTGCGTGTGTTTCAGAGCATGAATGGCCACAGGGGGTAGGTTGTACTTAATTCACCTGCAGAGAGGTTTGTCTTTTAACATGGCACAAGTACAGATATGTATACTTTTATGTAGTATATGTTTCAAGGTGTGCTAAAATAAAGCACTCACCCATGATCCAAGTTACAGTAATGACTGCTCAAATTAGACAAACCCTCATTTAACAGCATTCAGGGGTTTTTTGAAAACGTTTCCACAAGAGCTCATTGTGGAGTTTTTTCAGGAAAAGGCTTTGAGCAGTATTGTCTTTTTTAAGGTAATGTGCCCAGAAAAAAAATGACGTATGTAAACATGGAACGAGTGTCTAGAAATTCCTCTCTGACTCAATGACCTTGGACTTTACGGGTCACGGTGGACGGTCTTTAGCAGCTTTGGACTTTCTTTCAGGTAACGTTTTTTATTGGCGGTTATAATAGCATTACCATCATCATCATCATCATCATCATCATCATCATCTGAGACTGTCGACTAAGTCAAGTGACCTCTTTAGATGTATTTTATATTTGAGATAATTGATATCTGTGCTGAAGTAGTGGTAGATGTTTGACATACATTTCCATCTTAAAGATCCAGAAACTATGTGAAATAGGTGAATTCCTTTTGCATAGAATGTTTGACTTGCAACCTCCGTTAAATATGTATCGTCTGTTGGTTCACACAAGTTATGATGTAAAATGTCAGAACGTCATCTCCCTGTTTTTAAACAGAGAATCAACTGCAGCCTGTATGTAACCATAGTGACTGTCTGTCCAATTTGTGTATGAGACAAAATAGTACGTGTGCCGAGAAGAACTATTCATGGGGTATAAATACTCACAATGAAGGCTTAAGTTATGAGAATAGTTTTCTCGTTGTAAATGTGAATACAACTTTTTCAGAGACAAAAACAACGGTCAGCGTCAACATCATTAGACTTCAAAGGATGATTATATAATCACACCACTCCCAGGATAGTAAAAGACATAAATATAGAAAAATATGTAATATATATATAGATATATATAGAGATATATATATATATAGATATATATATATCTATATATATATATTCAATATACTGTATATGCATATAAAACTAAGTATCAGAAAGAGAACAACGGTTGCATCAACATAGAAACCAAGTGAAAATACAAAACGAGAGTAGGAACACAGCAATGCCCCTGCTTCAAAAATCACAGCAGGTTGTACAGCAGCAAAGGTTCCCCGTACTGTTCGTCCGCAGCTACGGAACGAGGGGAAGAACAGTCGTCTCCTCTTGGCCAAGAGAAAATCCTGACGTGAACAATCTCCATTCACTTTTCACTCCAAATTTCAGGAATGGCTCCTCGGTAAGAACGGCTGGGTTTTCAAGTGAACGTCACATTTGAATATATCTCAAAAAAGGTATAAAAGCAGGAGGGACGGGTGTCTCCTGCGTTTTAGTCGCCGTGGCACCGCTGGTTTTTTTTCTAGAGACGGGGGCGTCAGGAGTTCTCTTGCAGAAGAGTGTGTCAAAAAGCAAAAGGAAAAATAAGCCACTGTTTCAGAGTTACCGACACCGGCTGCAGCACTTTCTCGTCACCCGGCAGCATCTAGGAATGATTTCTATTTGGACGGAGTTGAGGACGCAAAGTAACCACTGAGGAAGTGGGAGCATTTTTGTCTAGTGTACAGGAAGTGAGCTGAACTGCATTTCACTCGTCAGGACCGCTCTCGTTACAATACATCCAATATGGATTACCTACCAAAAAGAGTGGCATATATAAAGGAAAGCAGGCAAAGACGTCCGCCCGACCTTGCGAATACGTGGTCACACCACGTTGGATCGCTGTGCACTCAGGTCTCAGTCACTTCAGAAATGCAAGAAGAGCTTCTGTGTGTTGTCATCTCAAATTGTAAGGATCCATTTTCTTTTATACTGTATCTCGACAGTTAAGTGCCACATGATGACCGACGGCGAGCAACGCCGAACCTGCCGCATCTGAAGAAATCTGGCCCAGGAGCATCCTTGACGGCTTCAGTTTTTTTTTTTTACATTTTAGTCTGAGTGTTCGGCTAAACGGGCCTTTAAGATCTGTCGCCGTCAAGTCACGACTCAACTCGACGCATCTCAGAGCATCATGAGCGGAAATTGTGGATCATTTTCTCTTTCGGAGGCAAAAAAAACCCCCGAATCAGACCTACGTTCGCCACAAGCCCCCAAACGTTCTCACCGACACTGGCTCACCGCGGGAAAACACACACCTTTCAGCGCCAATGACGAATTCAACAATCTCTCAACCACAACGCCGGCGCACCAGTCGAGCGTTTTTCCTCTGCGGACGAGCTGTTGGGACGGCAAATTAAAAATGAATGAGACTCGCTTTCCTCGCACAGAGAGACCCCCCGCAGGTGTGAGAGAAAGCGATGTTGTTTGTTTGTTTCATCTTCACGAAAGAACCTCACAAAGGACTGCGATCGTATATTTCCAGCAAAGATTTGCATACAAATTCTGGCCCGTGATGGCCGAGTTTTAAAGTTTCAAAGGAACAAATATTATTTTCAAAATTAGTTTGCAGTCAGCGTACGTAGGAACGTATGAATGCTTTTTTTTTTTGCATTAGCTCCTAAATACTAAATGAACAATTTGGCAAAAACTTACTGAAAAATAAGCATTACTACTGGGGCCCATTGGCCAAACATTGGTCAGTTGTGGGCTCCTCTCGAAAAAGAGGAGGAAGCTGTCAGTGAGAACCTTTGGGGCTGCGGCTCTTAGCACCGGGCTACGGAGAGTTGTGCTGAACTACATGTGGGATAATAATTCATAGATTTAAAGAGGCACTTTTACGTACAGAAAAATGTCATTTTTGGAAAAAAGGCTGTTGCACAATATCCTTACTGTGACATACGCACACTCCTTGAATCTCTTGTGCTTTGTGCTTGAAAGGCGGTAAGTGTCTGAGCAGGTCCGAGGCCGGTGCCGCCACGTTAAGGCGTGTCAAACACTTTCTCGTCGGGGAGGGAGGGTCACAGAGGGGGTGGGGGGTATTTGCACAGTGCACAGACAATAGATATAGATTGTGTGAATCAGACGGGGGGGAAAAAAGGTGGGAGGCGAAGTTGTGAATTCCGGATAACATCACGTGGAGCTCGCCAGCCCCCGTCCCATCCCTCAGTCTGACTACTGAGCGTCCTCTCAGTACGGGATGAGCGGGTTGGGCCGGGGTCCGGACCAGGGGGAAGGACCAGGCGGGACGAGGAGAGCCCAGTCCTGTCGACACTAGGACTGGGCCGAGAAGGGGGTCGGGCTGGAGTTGTTGTTGGTGTTGTTGTTGTTGTTGTTGTTGTTGTGCTTGGCCGACTTGACGATGGTGATGACGCTGGTGGTGGCCACCTTGCCCGGCGAGAGGGGCCCGCGGGTCACAGTCCGGGCGAAGCACTGCAGGGCCTCGTACTTGGCCCGCAGCGCGTCCAGCTCCAGCCGCATGCTGGCGTTCTCCCGCGCCAGCTTGTCCACCTCGTGCTGCAGCTCGATCTTCTGCTTCTCCAGCTCCTCCTTCTGGGTGACGCGCTTGATGCGGCAGCTGGCGGCGTAGCCCCGGTTCTTCAGGGTGCGCCGCCGCTGCTTCAACCGCACGACGTCGTCCTTGGTCAGCCCACGCAGGTGCTGGTTGAGCTCCCGCACGGACATGGCCACCAGCTCGTCGTCGCTGAGCGCCGGGGCATTCTCACCCGCCTCCTTCTTGACCTGCGGCACAAAGGTTGCAGCGGATTGAGGAACGTGAGGCCCGTCTCGGAGAGATGTATGAACAGCGCTCCAATGAAACACTTCCCACGCGTCTCTCCCGCTTACCTTTAAAGCTTTGCTCGTCTTGAAATGAGTCGTCATTCCCTGCATGCAGACAACGGGCCAGAATCTCACAGAAGACTCACTGAGAAGTAGAAAGAAGAAGAAACTCTTTATGTTGAATATACACCATTAAAATTCAGAAGAATTAAACAAAGCGGAAGTTATGATGCAACATGTAATAGAATACCCCTCACTCAACTGCATGAGTACTTTTACTTTTGATTAGAGCTGCAACAGGTAATCGATTAATCGATCAGTAATCGATTACTAAATTAATCTCCAACTATTCTGATAGTGGATTATTCGGTTAAAAAAAACCAACTCAAAAATCTCTGATTTCAGCTGATATTAATATCTTCTGGTTCCTTTGCTCCTCCGTGACAGTAAACTGAATATCTTTGGTGTGTGGACGAAACAAAACATCATGTTGGGGTTTGAGAAACACGATCGCCATTTTTCTTATCATTTCATGACATTTTATGGACCAAACAACTTAGAAAAAATAATCGACAGATCATCGATAATGAAAATAATCATTAGTAGCAGCAGCACTTTTGATAATTCAAGCACGTTTTCCTGTACTTTCCCATCAGGGAGATTTTGAATACAGGATTGTTAACATGTTATCGAGAGCTTTTAAATGATTAGACTTTTACTTCAGTAACAGATCTGAGCACTTCTTCCCCCAGTGCATATTATTGCGTATGGCAGATACAAATCAGAGCAATGGAGAGAAGAGCAGCGACCGCCCGGTCCACTCCTTCCTGTAACGCCACTTCAGAAGACATCATCACGACGACGTTGCAGGGTCATGTCACGTGTCAACGGTTGTGCTGTGCGTGGTCGTAGTGCTGCTGCGGGCGCCAGTAGAGGGCGGCATCGCGCCAGTGAAACACCAGCACTGGAAGGCCCCTTTCACTTACTTGTAAGAGGAGGAGAGCTTTTGACAGTGCAGTTCACTCTCTCGTCGTACAAGTTTGACTTTCAAGCTCTCCGACCTAAGCGATTTCGTTTTTCGCCAGGGCAGTTTTTAGAAAAGCCCTGTCTCTGTGTGTGCTCATTACAGAGGGCCACGTGCTCTCCCAGACTGCCGCCACGGCCAAAAAAAGGCGGCGAGAGCGCCGAGCTGTGATCCTGTGAGAGGCGCACATCCCCCCCGAGGGGCTCCATTTCAGGACCTGCAGACCGGGCCCTGACTGCGAGTGCACTGTTCCAACGCCCGCCCGCTGCCATGGAAACACCCTGCGAATGGGCGTGGGAGTGGGAGTCACATGGTCGGCGAAAGGATAAACAAGTCTCATTCATAACCGCAACGCAGCCTATACATAGCACGAATCAGAGGCACCAACTTGTGCTGATGCACTCAAAGGGACCCTGTGTACAGATTATCCCTCAGTTTGTCTCCGATCTCTCTCTCTCTCTCTCTCTCTCTCTGGTCATCCTGCTGCTTCCTTAGAATTCATCTTTCATCTGGTGTCTCCGGGTCTGCAGGGACACAGTCCGTCCAAAAACACCCACAGTCTGCCTCCTCATCGCGGACATTAACGCAAAACCATCACATCAGCATAACATTTACAGCTATGCTGAACTTCGCCGAGGGGGGTAGCAGATATAAGCAAGTGGAAAGAATTCCCCATCCATCCATCGTCTACCGCTTTATCCATTAAAGGGTCGCGGGGGGGGGGGGGGGGGGGGGGGGGGGGGGGGGGGGGCTAGAGCCAATCCCCGCTGACATTGGGCGAGAGGCAGGGTTCACCCTGGACAGGTCGCCAGCCTATCGCGGGGCCACATGCAGAGACAGACAACCACTCACACCTACGGTCAATTTAGAGTCTCCAATGAACCTAACCCCACTCTGCATGTCTTTGGACTGTGGGAGGAAGCCGGAGAACCCGGAGAGAACCCACGCATACACGGGGGAGAACATGCAAACTCCACACAGAAAGGCCCCGGTCCGGTTGGTTTGAACCGGGATTCGAACCCAGAACCTTCTTGCCGTGAGACGAAGGTGCTAACCACTACACCGCCGTGCAGCCTGGCCTGATGGAGAGTCACACAGAAATAGTTTCCTTTATAGTCACTGGTGTATTTTTTGCTGGGAGACAATGTAGTCTGTCAATTCGCGGGGGCCGCGTCTCGCTGGTTGTATCCGCTTACACTGGGCTTTCCTGAGCCGCTCCATGCCCTTATTTAACTCTGGCGGATATATTTAGCCCACGGTGCTCACACACAGAATTTCTGCCAGCTAAACAAATTTAAGTGAGCGTGCGATAAGTGATATGTCAGTGAGAGGGCAAATATTCTCTGCAGCCCTGTTGAGCTGCGGCCTCCGGGGAAGAAAAATACAATTGGGTGTGGCTGTTCCCTTTCGGAACATTCATCACGTCTTCACATCCTATGGCTGCAAATGTCGCTGTACAGCACGTTGCAGATTCTGACCGGAAGCGATCGTGTACTTGAATTCATGGTCTCTGCCTGCAGAATGTACTTTTGTCACAAGCAGATCAAACCTCCAAGAAGAATTTTCAAACTCGGGAAATACAACAGATGAGAAACTAAACCCAAAATAAACTCCCGTTTGCACATTTAGAGAACATGTGTTGCTCTCTTACAACGTCCTTGAGTCATTTAAAAAAACATGTTTTTTGCTAAACGTGCAGCGGAAGAATTGCGTAACTTCGGCCTCCAACGAGGATGGAAGAGCTCGAATAAAACATTCCTCGACAGCCAGTTGGCCTAAACAGCCCAATTTGAAGTGGGGTTGCGTCACGAGGGGGGTCCCTGGGTATCCTCCTTGTGAAGATCATGGAAAAGTGGTGTGGGGGCCTCCCTCTCTCCGTACGAGAGGCCTCCAGGCTTGAGGCGAGAGGCCAGGTTGCTTCCCTGGAATTCTCGAGGCATGTGCTTGTGTTTTTCTGCAACTCGCACGGGGGGCGAGGTTTGCCTGATTAGATTAGATTAGATTAGATTCAGCTTTATTGTCATTTGGCAGAGTACAAGTACAGAACCAATGAAATGCAGTTGACATCCAACCAGAAGTGCAAAAGAGGCATTAAATACCAAAGTGCAGGGTTACAGTGACAGATAAGTATGAGTATGAGTATGGAGGGTTTTGTACAGAGAGTAAAAATAGACATTCTATATAAATAATATATCTTTACAAGAAATATATATATGTGTATATTGGGAGGCGGCAAAGGTTTCCTCAAAGGAAGACGCCGCAATTGCATCACGCAGCCAGATCCAACGCCTTTATGTCTTTCTGCCAAACAAAACGAGGCAAACGCGTTTCACAACCAGTCGCCGCCTCCCGCTCGAGGACCAGCGAGAGAAGGAGTCTGCGGGAAAAACACCTCGGAGAAAGAGCTACAGACGCCGGGCACGGAGAACAAAACCACATTCCTGAGTGAACACACATGCAAGCAAACCCCTCACATCAGGCACAAAGGCTAAATCTTCCGCCGGAGGAGCAACTCGCGGTCTAAATGTGTCCTGTGATGCACTCGGCACACACTCGGGGGGGAGGGGGAGGGGGGAGGAGGAGCTCAGACAATCCCACTTGTAAAACAGAGGCTGCACAATTTGCGAAATGTCTGGAATTCAGAAGAACCTCACATCTTTCGCTTGCCCGAACAAATCAAAGGCCGCCTGTGTGCACATGTGTGAAAGTCAGGAGTCTGCAACCTTTCTTTGAAGGGGTCGGGGGGGGGGGGGCTGTCGACATCAACAGTCACTTTTCTACTTTTTCTCATGCGGGTTTGAACCAAAGGGGAAAACATAAACAAAACCCCCCAAAAAAATTCTCAACTGTTCTTTTTCTACGAACAGCAGTCACGCGTTTCATGGCGGTGCTCCATCGTGAAGCCGGCGTTTCGTTTGGCGCGGGGGAAGCGGGGAAATGTTTTCTGGTAAACGCGTCGCTTTGTTCCTGCGAGACGACACATTTCTTTTTCAGAAAAAACAGGAAAAACAAGACGAGGGGCCGGGTTTTAAACATCTGCACAAGCCGACATGAACTACAAAAAACAGCTGTTGAAAAAGAACAACTCGGTCAACCCCCGACTCCGCGCGAACCTATGGGCACCTTCTTCTTCTCTTGGTTCGCCCGGTGCCAAATGTTTCTACTCTTTCTCTTTAAAGTCGAGGCATCTGGTCAAGGTCAGGGCTGCACTTGAGGCAGGTAACCGTGGGGGCCCGGCCTTCTCCCAGAGTAAACAGCACATGAAAGGCTCGCGCGCTCACGGCCCCGCTGACCAATGCAGAGTTGGCTCGTCTGGCCTCCTTGTTCTTCGTCTCTCTTTGTGTCAGTTCGGGGGGGGGGGGGGGTTGAGGCCGAGCAGAGAGCCGACTTGTTGCTGCCCCTTGACAGGTCTGACACGTTCCACGGGCAGAGCTCTTGCCTTCTCTCGCACTTTTCCCCCCTCGGGGCGCCGCGGAGAGACCTCTGCGCAGACTGCCCCCGCGCCGCTCTTTCTCCAGCGCAGCACATTCGGTGGGATACTGTGTGGAGGAAACGGAGAGCATAGCTGAGCAGTGAGTCACGGTGTTTACTGGTGAAAAAGCGGCGACCAGCGGCAGGGAATCACACCCTCCCCATCTGACGTTTCCTGGAAACTCCCGTTGTTTCATGGGGAGGAAGGAAAAGTACAGAGGACCTTGGAGATGGTTGGCATGACCACTGGATCTTTTGTGCGGAAAAGGGAGGAGAAGTCGCCTGAATATCTGAGCAAAGATGTCCCCCCCCCCCCCCCCCCCCCCCCCCCCCCCCCCCCCCCCCGACCAGGGGAGACTGGAAGAAATGTCAAGAATGCAAAAAAAAAAAAAAAGACATACGGACATAACCCGTCCAAGTTTTTACAACCTGGGAACCAATAATGTGGGAGGCCCGGGGGGGAAATATTCATCTTCTGTTGCTGAAAATCACGTTGCATCACATCTCTGACTCTCCAGCTTGACATACCAAAACAAACCATAGCTCTTTAGTTGAAAAATACCGCTGTTAATAATCCAGCGCTCTCCAGACTTCAGTGCTTTTCCTTCAAAAAGAGCAGGCTGAGGCGCTGGCACGAGGGCAGAGAGGCATGTGACAGCGAAAAGCATGAATGTTCAATGTTGTGCAGTTTGTGAAGTAGTTTGTTTGTGCCGCTGCCAACATTCAGTTCTGCGTCACCATGGAGGTGGCCATGGGGGGAAAGGGAGATCGGCATTTGATCCGGCGAGTCGGACTCATCGAGAGGCGTCGAGGAATTCCCAAAAACGCGATGACGCAAATACAAATAAGTGAGTTGACTCTGAGGTGGAATCAGCGGGTTGAGGTCTGACAGAGAAGCAGAAAGGAGAAATGATGTAAATCACTGTGGGGGGCAGTGTGCCGACACACTGCGACTGTCAGGGGAATCACTTGGGATGGAGGTGATGGCTGTTCACACATTCGTCTGTATTGCCTGTGTGTGTGTGTGTGTGTGTGTGTGTGTGTGTGTGTGTGTGTGTGTGTGTGTGTGTGTGCGACCCTCTGCTTGGCACGTCGGCAGTGCCAGCCCTTCAATGTCTATGATCAAAACACTACATGTTGAGCAAAAACACACCACGGCGGACATGTTCATCGTGAGTCATCACATCACTGAAACCACAACAGCTATTCCACTTTCACAATACTCCACCGCAAAAAAAAAAAAAAAAAAACGGAAAACAGTAACAGAACTGGAGACAGTCAAACAATAACCTGCACGCCCTGATGTGCGTTATCACCACCGTCACGCAGCCGCCGCCGCCGCGGTAACGATGAGTCAGCCAATCCAACCCCTCCAGACCCAAGAAGACATCATCACTTTGGAGATGCAACCACATGTTAACCTCATGACAGAAGGACTGCACCGCTCCCATTGACTGCCTCTCTGCCAGCAGACACACACACACACACACACACAGGCACACGCACACACTCTGTGTTTGTGCACCCACCAGGGACACCAGTGAGTCACCCAAAGACAAATATTTTCCTCATATTAATCAGGATGGTGCCGAAAGGTCACAAGTTCAAGATATTCAATGGACGACAAAAGGGACAAGGCCAAGTGGGGGGGGGGGGTTGTTGGGTTTTTTTTAAGGTAAAACTTAAGGTATTATGAAGTCATCATCAAAAGAGATGAATTGCACCCTCAGGACATATCTCAAAGACACGTGTTGAACCAGGAACAAGGCCCACCAGGCCGAGAGGATGACGCGTTCTCCCTCTCCGGGTGCTGGAGGTATGCGCCTCCTGTGCAGGGCCACTCAGCCCCGGTGGTCCCACTCTCACGTCGTGCCCTTTGTCCCACATGTCTAAAATGCAGACCACGTGTTGTTTCCCAATGTCAAAAGTAGGCTGGTATTCTTTCCTTCTTTTTTTTTTTGCATTCAATCCCGCCACGCAATGAAAAAGACAGCGCAGAGGACTGGAGGAGGAGGAGGAGGAGGAGGAGGAGGATGTGAAAGTGATTTTTGAATTTGTTACATCAGGCCAGACACGTAAGTTTCATTTCACTTCCACCCCCCCCCCCCCCCCCCCCCCCCCCACTTTGAGTAAGTGAGAAAGTCGACTATTAATAACCAAACCTCGCCGTAATAACTGACTGTGAGCAGACTAATAAGTGGACCATTGTGACGTTTGGTAACAACACTGAGTAACGTTGTGATGACGTCGATTTAATGACGAGCGCTTTTTTTTTTCTTTTTCAATTTACATTTTCCATCAGATGAGCTGAACACATGAACAGATTTTTGATCAACTTCACATTTTTTAAACGGAATAACCAGCTCTACTCCGCCAACGGTCGCATTAACCAACACGAACTCACCATCATAACAATAATAATAATAATAATAAAATTCAAAGTAGTAATAACTAACTTTTTCACTGCTTTTTTCTTCTATTTTTCTCTTGTTTGTTCTTGTGTTATGTTGCTCCACACAACACGTGTCCGCGCCAAACTGCATTCTACAAAAGTCTCCGTCACGCAACGTTCACGACCGCGATCCAAACTCAATATCACATCAGACATGAATGCTTTTCAGCCACAACATTTAAAAAAACCAAAAACAAATCTGTCTTGTATCTCTCCGATATAATGATATTATCAAAACATCTAACACACACACACACACACACACACACACACACAGGAATAGAAAAACAACCTCACCTCTGTGGACGCGGTGTATATCCGTGCGTAAAACCAAAAAAGTGGCGACGTCGGTTTGCGCCGGTCCGAGGCGACGCGTGTGACTTTACGCTGCCGGTGTGTGTGTTCGTGTGTGTGTTCGTGTGTGTGTGTGTGTGTGTGTGTGTGTGTGTGTGAACGCGTCCAGCGGCGACTCGTCGAACTGAATCGACTACAAAACAACAACAATGTACCAACATTCCACGCTCCGCTTCCGCAGGCGCTCGCGTCACCGACTCCTCGTGACCCGCCCCCTCCATTCATGAAAATAACTTTCTGCTGACGTCAGTCTGGGATGAGGGGGGGGGGGGGGGAGGCCATAAATAGAAGACAGACACCGCTGGCCACCGCTTTTGCTTACTTTACAAAAAAACTAATCTGCTAAAAGTCACTCAGACACATTACCACCAAAGTTCAACATAAGAAAAGCTTCAAAGAACAGTTTTCAAAATCATAATCATAAAACCTGCTGCCATCCTCCTCAAAGCCCATCGCTCACTCGGCGGTGGTCAAGGTCGAAACAAGGTATTCAAAAATTGCGCATTAACTGAGAGAGAGAGGGAAGAGAGAAGAGAGAAAACACACACACACACACACACACACACACACACCTCCTCCTCCCTCCTGTTGGACTTGGGAGCAACGGCTGCATTCCATTCCTGAGGGGAAGTATGTGGTGTAGTAGCCCTCAGCAGTCGCAAGGATTTCTCTTATTTGAAACTGCGCCGCTGCCAGTAACGTCACCGGTTATTCTGGGCAATTAAGCACTGAATGTAAATACGTTAAGCCAGGAGCCTTTTAAGGGCCCTACACACACACACACACACACACACACACACACACACACACCCGGCGTGGGCTTCCCTGTACGGGACAAAGGATCCTCGGCCTTGAGGTTGCCTCTCAGACTATAAGTGTGAGTGTTTACACTATAAACACTGTGGGTTGTAAAGTTCAGACACAATGAGGAAAATGCACTTTCCCCTCTTTTTTTTTCCCCTCTCTGCTGACTGGACCGACATCAAGTGGAATACCCACGGGCTTTTCCTTGCAGAGAAATGTCTCCCGAAGCAGAGGTTAATAACTGTGTCAAGACAGTCAGTGTGAGGAGGAATGATGATTCCTGATATTTGTTCAGGGTATGTGGGATGTGCTCACATGCAGAAGCAGTGAAATGTTTGAGACGATGTCTGTGGAGAATCTCATTCATCCATCCATCCGGCTCATAGTTATCCAAAAGGCCCGTTGGATCGGGAGCGACTGGACTTGGTTGTAGATTCTACAAGTTGAAGTATCTAGGGTACGGTCCATTTGTCGGAAGTTTCCTAAATCTTGACGGGACCCGGAAGTATTCCATCGGCAGCCATGATAAGAACTGTTTGGATCCTCTAAATGCCAAGGAAAGGTGCTCCAATGCTTCCCGGTACACCGGGCCTTCCTCTGTGAAGGGAAAGGACAGATAGACGCCCCACAATTCATCGCCGCAGCGATATTCAACTTGAAGTGACGCGCACGAACGTAAGCGATTCCATCCGAAATAGAAGTAGAAGAAGTAGAAGTAGAAGAGGCCAAGGAATAGTAGATAGGAAGGACAGTTCGACCGCACCCCTACAACCAAGTCCAGTTGCTCCTGACGCTTCGTTTGAAATGTTACAAATTTCTTCCGCGTCTTGAAAAAAACGTTAACCATACTATAATTATCCGCTCACACTATTGTCCTGGACTGTTGTGAAATCCTGCAGCGTTGGCGGCGTCAGCTCTTCAGTTCGGGGACAATTTGTGTCGACAAGTCTCCTGCTGATCGCAAAAGTTAACCAACGTCTTTGGAAAGAATGCAAACTGACAGAAATGCGATAACGAACTCTAATAGTCGGTTATATGTCATCAGACATCAATATGATTTTTATTGTAACTGAAAGGTCTGGTGGTTTTCCCAGGAAATAGTTGTATTTTCTTTTTTTTTTAATTGACCATTTTAGGTTAAAATAAAAAGCTGCCTCATTATTGTATCATTTTTGTTCCATGATGATTTCTGTTTCGTGTTGCTACGATAAGAGGAAACACAGAGACACACCAAATACACACACACACACACACACACGCACACCGTCTCTGGGCGCATGATGTCATTTTGATCTTTAGATAAAGTGCAACAGGTAAATAAATGGCGAGTTGGTCAGTAGTGAAACTATTCGGGGCCAAAAATAGAACTAAAAACAGTTTCCTGTGGCGTCGTATTTCTTTGGCGAGGATGTTTCTCTTCCACAGTTCTTCCAAAGACAAACAACACGGAATATTGACTTTTCTGAGTCACACGTGGAATATTCCTTGTGCAAACCATAAAACCGTCCCGCTTCCAGCAAAACCTTCCTCTCTTTTTTTCCCTCCAGGCTCCGAGCGAGATTATGTTCGATACAAGTCAGTGACTCCGCTGACCGACCAATTCCTCCGAAATGGGGCGGAACAGATTGAGTCATTTACCAGAGAAGTTATACATTTACGATGCCAATAAACTTAATCAGAGGAGTAACCATCTTCATGGCCTGGTTTATGGCTCATAGTGTGGCTGACATGGGATAGATTCCTCCAGATTATAATATGAGATGTCATGAGACTAGACCGGGTGACATTGGCTTAGAATAGAGGTGGGAAAAAACAAGAGTACATTACATTTCATTGTAGATATACGACGGGATTAAATGAGATGCAGTGAGACTGGATTACATTGGATTGAAGAAGGAGATGGGATGAGATAGGGTTAGATTACACCACAGTGGAATACGAGATTAAATGATGTGATTACATAACATTTCACTGAGTATGGAAGGGAATGAAATGAGATGACATGACATTAAATGTGATTCTATTGCACTCGATTAGAATAGCTCAAATTACAATAGAGACGTGATTAGATTGAGTAATGTGCAAAGCACACATGTTTAATAATGGTTTATTAGAGATGCAATGGCATATTAGTTTAGGGTTAATATGAGATTTGATTACAACAGTTAAAAACAAGACAGAAGATGAGATTAGATTAGAGTTAAGTGTAATAGTATAAGAATAATAGAGATGGAATTACGTTAAGTGAGGTTGAATTTAAATAGATTATTTTACATTAAAGATTCAAAGGCACTTAGTGTGATGCAACACATCTGTGTTACCGTATATATATCTAAGATGAGATTGGATTGCATTAAATCAGAGATGAGGTTAGATGATAAGGGGTTGATCCAATATTTGATTTGATGAGATTCCTTTACATTCCTTTACATAGATCAAAAATGTGAGCTAAAACGACATCACATTAAACTACAGATGACATAAGATTATATTTAGGGTAAAATGATAATGACACGATAGGAGATGGCAATCTGATAGAGCGCGGGGGGGGGGGGGGGGGGGGGGGGGATGTAGCATTAAAAACAAAACAATAAAAATGGGGAAAATACTACTATTTCCAGCAGAATCTCCCCGGAGTTTGGCAAAGAAAAAGCAACAACTGGTGAGACAGAGTCTCTGCAGAATGACCTCTGTTACTCCAGGGCAGTCAGCCGTCCAGCTGCTCCGTCAACGCCATACCGCCCAATTACTGTCCATCTGGCAGCGGCGTTCACAAGATGACCTGGAACGCACCCGTTGTGTGCAACCAGACAAGAACCAGCGGACCGTGTGCAGCAGACCAGTCGGGCTGGGGGGTGCGTTGGATCGGCGTGCTGTGGGGTCGAGGTTCTCTCAGGACGTTTTGGATTACAGGAAGTAACACTGAGTCACTAATCTCGCTCCTTTCTGACTCAGACTCCTGAGCTCAGAAATCTGATCTGGCACAAAGAGGCCCCCCTGTTGTTCTTTCTTCTTCTTCTTCTTCTTCTTCCTCCTAATGCACCAGCTGATTGGTAAAAGGTAAACGGGTTAGCATTGGCCTTGCAGAATGGAGTAACAGTCAGCACAAAACATTGAAATATGCTTTTTACACTTCACATTAATACCTAAGCGAGAATATAAGCCACGCACATTTTGACAGCAGCCTCTGGCGGAGTCGGGGCGTAATTGCCAAAAGTCAAACAGTTGTTTTTGCAGATTCGCAGCAGACTTCCCTCATGACACATGATTTCATTTGGAGCATTTGAGCGCAACATTCCACTGACTTCATCAAAATGTGTTTCATACGAAAACACTTTACGTAACCAGCCGGAGCTGCTGCGCTGAAGGGAACACGGTGGGGTTACAGTGTGTGGGAACAGGCCATGGTGGACGGCCTCAAAACTTTAAACTCTCCCACAGCTTCACCGCACGCTTCCCGAAAGTATCTTATCGCCAAAGTAAAAAGATTGGGACTTCGAGGAAGCGAGCAAGTGTAGCTGAGAGTGACTCACTTCTATACTTACTAGTCTTGCCAGAGTTTAGTAATGTCCGAGGAATGAGCAAATCTCTGCCGCTGACCCGGGGCTCTGATACTCTGACTTCATTTTCCATCAGAGCAGGGACGCTGCTGGAGACAAACGAAAACAGCTGCGAGGATGGAAATTTACATACTGTACTGTCTCTCTCCGAACAACTTACATGCACGTTGCTCCGTCGCGTGTGACTCACCATGAGTCTCGGATTTGCAACTTTTCTCGGTGACTTCACACTGGAACAATCTGCACCTCACTACTGTTTGCACGTACTTTGTGGCCGCTGCTTCATGGAATGCAAATTTCAATCTTTTGTATCATCTACATTGATGTGTACAGTGTAAAGGTTACATTGCTCTTATTGTTTCTTGGTGCGTCACCTTTTTAGATAGAAGGCATCACAAAACACTCTACTTTTATCTCTGCTAATTATTCTGTTTGTATTTAAATCCCTTTTCCCCTCTCATCATTTCTTTTGAAATTTCCGATTCTCTTCTGGTAGGCTACTTATTAATTATACCACCCTGTGCATGAAATGATAATAATGTAGCAAAATGGAGACTGCACTGCCACCTTGTGTGTGAAACCAGTGAACAAATATTAAATCGCCTGCTTTGCTTTTTTTCAAGGCAAGAAAGTAAATCCAGTGAAACCCAGATAAAAATTGAAATTATCATCTCTGTCATAGCTTTTCTTCATGTCTCTTTTCATAAATTTTTGGTGCTTCGATCTTTGTTTAGCAGAAAACAGATAATGATTCATCCTTAACTCTGAATATATATCAATGCCATAAATCACATTAGCTGGCTTTTTATATTCACATCATTCTTATCTTGAGGAGTTATTTTCTCTTGCATTGATTATCAGAATTATATTACCAGCCAATAGCTCCCAATACTGTTCAAATACAAGAAATACTCTATATTTTAATAAAGGTGGCTGCACCTTTCTCGCCATAGACTATGTTCAAAAATGTAATTAGAAAAAAGTGTCAGGTGCACTGACGCCGACAGCTCTAATGTGAGAATAATTAGTTGTGGGAAGTGTAACGGTGATGGATACAGAAATAACGGTGACTGTAATTACGATGATGACATGGCAAAATAATCTGCTGACGCTTGGGGGGAAAAACAAAAGTTTTCGCAATCACTGACTCAACCACATGAATGCAGCTGTGCCTTAACATGAGTCACTGTTCTGAAGTGTTTGATACAGTCATGGTGAGGACATCTGCTGGCAATTTCCTGGTGCTGCATTGTACTGAGAAAAGTAGTCAAAGTTGTCATTGTTGTTGAATTGTTCAGTAAAGGTCAAATTACATCAGGTAATATTGTACTTGCAGGGGAAACTGAAGTTCTGTTTATTTATACAATTGGGTTTTCAATGTCTACTAATCTGGAAGCGTTAGTATCTGCATCGTGGGGTCGATGTCGTCCAATAACCTAACAGCACTGCCCGACACTCCTGTCCACTAGGTGGCGACTTGCACCATTGAGTTCAATACCGTAAAGAAGAAGAAGAAGAAGAAGAAGAAGACGACAACAGAGCTAACATGGCTCTGTCTGTGTGTTAGCGATGCGTCTCATTTACGTTGTATTTTTGTGTCAAGTGCAGCGTTCAGATTGACAACGACCCGTTACATGAAGCCCATTGAACAAGTGAGCTGCTTTTTGACGTTCATACGACACAATATCCCAAAATAAGTTTGTTTATGTGCCGTGGATTAGTGCCAGGTCGCTGTCAGTGCTTCATACACGTAGGCTAAGTCCAGATGCTAACAGCCGCATTTATGTCCTTTATCTTTTATGTCTCATAACTACAAATATTGATTCAACGTTATAGGTTGAACATAAATGTTTTACCCCGGTTCGTCTTTAACGCTAATGTTTGGTTCTGATTCGTTTAACCACACTGAGCGCGGCTAGCTAGGCGATGCTAACAGCTAACAGCTACATCAGCTCGAATAGATACGCGCTTTACGTCCGTTTATCCCGCGTCTCTTTGTGTCCCGTGCACTCGCAGATGAATCTCAACTAGGCGACGACCCCCTGCTCCACCTGCGGCGACTGTGGTTCCGCCTTGTGCCCGTCAGTCGAGATGAATCGTCCCAAACCAACAACTCTCCGGCGCCCCAGCGCTGCCAAACCCTCAGGTGCGACGCCGGCCAGCCAGTGTCCTCCACAGTGAAGGTGACAAGCTGCGTGAGAACCAGATCACAACTTCTGTCTGCTCGTCCACAGGTCACCCACCGCCGGGGGACTTCATCGCCCTCGGATCGAAGAGCCAGGGCGCGGAGCCCAAAGCCCCCGCGGTCCTCCTGAAACCCGCGTCCACAGGTTTACCGGCGGACCGCAAGAGAGAGACGTCCACCGCCTTGCCCTCCTCGTCAGGCCTGTCCGGCCTCACCAAGCGCCCCAAGCTGTCCACCACGCCTCCGGTCAGCGCCCTGGGGAGACTGGCCGACGTGGCAGCTGCGGACAAGAGGTCAATTTCTCCCTCGATAAAGGAGCCGTCAGTGGTGCCTATTGAAGGTACGTCCCTACGTGGAGATGCCTCCGACCCCTTCGCCCAGTTATTACACGGAGAGTTGAATCACCTCTCTCTCTTTCCTTTGTGATTGCAGTGTCGCCGGCGGTGCTGCTGGACGAGATCGAGGCGGCCGAGTCCGAGGGCAACGACGATCGCATCGAGGGGCTTCTGTGCGGAGCGGTGAAGCAGCTCAAGCTGAACCGAGCCAAACCCGACATCACGCTGTACCTCAGCCTCATGTTCCTCGCCAAGATCAAGCCCAACGTCTTTGCAACCGAAGGAATCATTGAGGTGAGAGTGCTCGCGGCAGTATTATGCTGTAATATATTATTATTTAACTAAGTCTTTTAAAGACAGGTAAACTTGGTTTCTTAGGTGAACCTCACAGATGTTGTTGTTGATTTTTTTAGTACTTGCTCGCTGACTTGACTCCTGCTCTTTGTCACCAGGCCCTGTGCAGCCTGCTGCGTCGGGACGCTTCCATCAACTTCAAAGCGAAGGGCAACAGCCTGGTGTCCGTTCTCACTTGCAATCTGCTGATGGCCGCCTACGAGGAGGACGAGAACTGGCCGGAGATCTTTGTTAAAGTGAGTAATCTCCTACTCGGTCAAACACACGTCAACAAGCCGCATTTCGACCGGAAGTACCTGGAACTTTTTTCCATCACCTAATTTGCCACTGCAGGGACCTCCAGGAATTAAGGAACCTTCGCAGGAACTCTGTGCGTTCCCACCGCAGAGACTTTTGGGGGATAAAAAGATTTCCCTTGAACTTGATTGCGGTGGAAACACACATAGTTCCTGCAAAAGTGTCCTAGTTCCTGAGGAAAGTTCCTGTGGTGGAAACAAAACTTATACATTCCTTTTTAAAAGGTTTTTTTTTGTACCTTTGCATGAACTTTTCATTTTTTCCACTCTGAAATGTATTTGCAGGTGTACATAGAGGACTCGCTGGGGGAAAGAATCTGGGTGGACAGTTCTCACTGCAAGAACTTTGTCGACAACATCCAGACGGCTTTTGGCACAAAGATGCCCCCGAAGAGTATGCTGCTGCAGGCTGACACTGGCCGCTCCGCTGGAGATCTGAGTGCAGGTACGTTGATGATAACACAGTTCCGGGAATTACAGTGTGCAGAAAACAAGTGCTGGTTGGTAATGGAGCTTTTTCGGCTTTTGTAGGTAGCAGCCCACACCCCTCAACTCCTGATGACGACGACAGCCAGACTGAACTGCTGATCGCCGAGGAGAAGCTCAGCCCTGAGGACGAGGGGCAGGTGATGCCGAGGTATGAGAGCGACCCACATAGATTTGTGCGCAAGCTTTAGATTCAATGCAGCTTTAATTGTTTTACTCTCAATGACAAGATCTTAAAACTTGAATGAATCTATCACAGTTTGACTTATGATTTCTGCAAAAACTGAACCTTTTTTGTCCCGCCCTCTGGGAAACTGCAGGTATGAGGAACTGTCTGAGAGCGTGGAGGACTATGTGCTAGACGTCCTCCGGGATCAGCTGAACCGCAGGCAGCCGATGGACAACGTGTCCCGAAACCTGCTGCGTCTGCTCACGGCCACGTGCGGCTACAAAGAGGCGCGACTCATGGCCGTGCAGCGGCTGGAGATGTGGCTCCAGAACCCAAAGGTGAGAGAGCGAGACCCTGGGACAGTGATCCCTGGAATAAACCGACACGTGCGAGGCTCTAATTCACAGTATATCACTGGCTGTAGCTGAGAGCTGTGAGATGCTGCATTTGGGAATTGAATCTTGAGTCCATACTTCCATAATAAGGAAATATAATCGTACATTTTTTGTAGTTATAGATCATTTAAAGTGAATGTATGTTTATGCAAATTTTGTTCCATTGTATCATTTGTGAATTGAAAGAGACAGACAATTTTTTGTTCATGAACATGATTTGATTTTCTTCCTTGTGTTTTGAATACATGCAGCTGACTCGGCCGGCCCAAGACCTCCTCATGTCCATGTGTATGAACAGCAACACCCATGGAGCGGACGACATGGAGGTGATCTCCAACCTGATCAAGATCCGCCTCAAACCCAAAGTGCTCCTCAACCACTACATGCTGTGTGTCAGGTGCAGAGCCTCGTTTTGTCTTGACTTCTTTTTGTCTTTTGGCGTCAAACTCTGTGACTCACACTTACTGACTTTGTGTTTTTGGTATGCGACTCTCCAGGGAGCTGCTGAACGCACACAGAGACAACCTGGCCACCATGGTGAAGCTGGTGATCTTCAATGAGCTGTCCAATGCCAGGAATCCCAACAACATGCAAGTTCTCCACACGGTGCTCCAGCACAGCCCAGAGCAGGCTCCGAAGGTAAAACCTGAACCCAGAAATCATTTTCTTTCTGTTTTCATCTTTAAGCTTTTAAATTCTACACCTTAAATTCTTTTGTTTCATTCTCCCCGCCCCCCTTCTTGCCTGCAGTTCTTGGCAATGGTTTTCCAGGACCTGCTGACCAACAAGGACGATTACCTGCGCGCCTCCCGAGCTCTGCTGAGAGAGATCATCAAGCAGACCAAGCACGAGATTAACTTCCAGTCCTTCTGCTTTGGCTTAATGCAGGAGAGGAAGGAGGCCACTTACGTGGACATGGAGTTCAAAGTAAGCACATATAAAAAGCCCCTCAGTCGTTGTAGCTGTAATCGTCATTGTGTTCACGTTTGACTCTGGACTGTTTGTCGTCGTCTCTCCCTTGAAGGAGCGTTTTGTTATCCAGGTGACGGATCTGCTGACCGTCTCCATGATGCTGGGCATCACCGCTCAGGTCAAAGAAGCCGGCTTAGCTTGGGACAAAGGCGAGAAGAAGAGTGAGTCCTGTGTGTTATTTTTCTAATTTGCACATATTCACCAACAATAAAGCATTTTTAGGTATTTCCTTTATTTTTGTCTTATACGTGTCTGTTTTTTGGGGGTTGTTGTTTTAACAGATCTGGAGGGCCTGAGGTCGTTCCAGAATCAGATCGCCGCCATACAGAGAGACGCCGTGTGGTGGCTCCACACCGTGGTCCCCACCATCAGCAAAGTCGGCGCAAAGGACTACGTCCACTGGTCGGTATCTGCCTGTCTCTGAACAGGTTGTGCTAAACTAATGTTGTTTCCATTTACGTTAAACATGATTTATCATCATCATCTCTCTCACGTCCCCGCAGCCTTCACAAGGTGCTTTTCACCGAGCAACCCGAAACATATTACAAGTGGGACAACTGGCCTCCTGAGAGTGACAGAAAGTGAGTCTCCCTACACGTTTTTGTTCTCTTCCTAAAACTATATGCAGCCTGTTTCTTTTACTAAACTGATTTATTTTCTTCCCTCAGTTTCTTCCTTCGCCTCTGCTCCGAGGTGCCGCTGTTGGAGGACACGCTGATGCGCATTCTGGTGATCGGCCTGTCCCGCGACTTGCCCCTGGGCCCGGCCGATGCCATGGAGCTGGCAGACCACCTGGTGAAGAGGGCTGCCGGAGTTCAGTCCGACGGTGAGTGAGGCTCCGCTTTCGGCACAACCAATTTATTGAGTTTTCTTAAAGAGGCTTCACCATATTCAAATTTTATCCGCTGCAAAGGGAAATGCGTGATCTGATTCTTGGCGGTTTAAAGCAGCACAGCTGACTGACTGTTTGTTATCAGATCATATCAGCTCAACTGATCTGGAGGTGCTGAGAGTGGAGAGGATTCAACTCATCGATGCGGTGCTGAACCTGTGCACATACCATCACCCAGAGAACATTCAGCTGCCAGCGGGGTACGTCCAATGTCTTTTTAAAAACACTTATAAGCTATACTGTTTTACGAGTCGAGAATAATAATTGACTCCTTGTGTTTTAAGGTACCAACCACCAAATCTGGCGATATCCACCCTCTACTGGAAGGCGTGGCAGCTGCTGCTTGTGGTGGCTGCATTTAATCCTCAGAGGATAGGTACGTTTGAAAATGATGTTTCACACATAAGATAATTTTTTCTTTAAAATCGTGTCTTTTGAAATATTGTCATTACATTTCTTTTCCATTTAGGTTTGGCTGCCTGGGATGGTTACCCAACGCTGAAAATGCTCATGGAGATGGTTATGACAAAGTACGTAAAGGTTTTAATTTAGAGTCAAATAATTCCGAGTTTGTCTCATGAAGCTTGACTTAACACACGTCTCTGTGTGTGTGTAGTAACTACACCTACCCTCCGTGCACCATCACGGACGAGGACACGAAGACGGAGATGATCAACCGCGAGCTGCAGATCTCCCAACGGGAGAAACAAGAGATTCTAGCCTTCGAGAGCCACTTGGCCGCAGCGTCCACCAAACAGACGATCACCGAGAGCAACAGTCTGCTGTTGTCTCAGCTCACCAGTCTGGACCCACAGTAAGACACTAAGAGGAACTGTTTCACAGCGCGTGACTTAATACACTTGTGATTTATACACCAGAACCTTCTGAAATTACCTATTTGACTTGAATAATATATACAGAAATCTATACACCGATCATTTATCTTGCATTTCTCATAATTATCAAAATAAGCATTGATCTAAACAAGGTTACAAAATGCTTTATAATATACATGGGAATAAAACTGCACAGAACAAAACAAAAATAAAAAAAATAACAAAAGAAAGTAATAAAACAAATATTAAAAAATCATTTAAGAGGGTTTCCTGTAAAAGATGTGTTTTTGTGTAAGTGATGGCAAGTGTAATATCATGTATAATGACAGTATACATTATTCCCACCACTGTTAGATATTCCACTTAAGGTCATGGTACATTTTAAAAGAATTGCATCAAAAGTCCTGCAAAAAGGTTTAATAAAATAGTCAGTTATGTTATATGATAATTTGTAATTTCAGAAAAAGGCCTCAGTTGTTACCCAATAAAAGTTGCTGAAAGATGGAACTTCAGGCTTTAGCTGTTCACGGCTCAATTTGGTTTCTTTTAGAGGCAATGAGGTGTCACTCTCAAACTCCTGTATTACTCTGCAAAAAAAATTATGGCAGTTGTGTCACTGGAGGAAGGACTGATGTTTATTTTTTGTCCTCAGGGGTCCTCCTCGTCGACCTCCACCGCAGTTCCAGGAGCAACTAAAAACCCTCAACCAGTCCCTGCGTCTGGGACACCTCCTCTGCCGCAGCCGCAACCCAGACTTCCTGCTCAACATCATTCAGCGACAGGTAACGTCAACGTCCATATATACAGAGTGGTGGTATTGACCCAGGACAGATGAACTGAGTTTAAAACCACGTAGCCTGTTTAATTTAAGAGGAAATAACAGCGTCTAGCGTCACCGTTTGTCCTGTTAGTACTGTAATGTTTTCCTTCCTTCACAGGCTTCCTCTCAGTCCATGCCATGGTTGGCTGATCTGGTCCAGTCCAGCGAGGGTTCCTTGGACGTGCTCCCAGTGCAGTGCCTGTGTGAATTCCTTCTGCACGATGCTGCAGATGAGAGTCTGCCAATAGACGATGATGATGAAGCAGAGAGCAAAGAGCAGAGGGCCAAGAAGAGACAAGTAAGTCGATGATTAAACTTGAGATCTCCTATTTTTTTTTATAAAATTCACATTACCCGTATTTAATCATACATCTTTGTAGTTGGATACAAAATTGGACTTACTGTCTCTTGAGTGAATCTTGAATCCTCTTCCTCTTAGCGACAACAAAAGCAACGGCAGCTGCTCGAACGACTGCAGGATCTCTTGTTAGGTCCTAAAGCCGACGAACAGACAACGTGTGAAGTGCTGGATTATTTCCTGCGTCGTCTCAGCTCTTCTCAGGTGGCATCGAGAGTCCTAGCTATGAAGGTAAACATCATGTAATCTCTAGTAGCTTTGTGTTGCTATTTTGTTTAAAAATAACAAAATATAATTGTATTATTGTATATTATTTGCAGGGTTTGTCATTGGTGCTGACCGAAGGAGGCTTGAAGGACGGAGACGAGCGGGAGCAGCCCATGGAGGAAGACTCGGCAGATGCTGAGCTGTTGCCAGGTTACCAGTGGCTGCTGCAGGACCTCCCGAAGCTCCCCTTGTTTGACAGCGTCAGGGGCATGACGTCCACCGCTCTGCAACAGGTCAGCGTCTGACTCTAGCAGTGAACTGTCCATAACTGAAGATAAAGGTAAAGGTGTTTGACGCATGTCTTGTCTTGCTCCACTGCAGGCCATTCACATGGAGACCGATCCACAGACCATCAGTGCCTACCTCATCTACCTATCCCAGCATGCACCAGTGGAGGAGCAGGCTTCTCATAATGACCTTGCTCTGGTAAATGCAGCGAGTTGCATAAACTTGAATGTGTTTTTTTTTTTTTTTAACTCTTGTTTTCATAGATCAGTGCTGACGTGAATCTGGTTTTCGTGTCGTTCTCCGCAGGACATTGCCCGGCTGATCGTGGAACGTTCCACCATCATGAACAGCCTGTTCTGCAAACACTCCACCAGACCCGAGTCCGACGCCGTGCTCTCCGCTTTCCTCACCATCTTCTCCGCTTACATCAAGAGGATGAGGAAAACCAAAGACGGCGAGGATCTTTACAGCTGGGTGAGTGCAAGGCACAGCACTATGGGAATCTTTCTCACTGCGTGATCCACTTACCTAGAATCTTTTTTCAGTCAAGCCTAGTTACCTGGCAAATCTTGATGCAGTGAAGGACAAAAAACAAATGCAGCAGGTAGCAGCAAGCTTGCTGGACAAAGACGAAATTAATTTAATCTGCAACTGCAAATGTATTTGTTTTTGACGTCTGTGGGCATCAAACTATTAAGAAGAGGATGGATTCAAATGATAACTTGTGATTGACAAACATATTTTTTTTTTTGTTTTGTTTTTAGTCTGAATCTCAAGACCAGGTGTTTTTGCGTTGGACTACAGGAGAGACTGCAACCATGCACATCCTTGTGGTCCACGCCATGGTCATCCTGCTGACTCTGGGGCCGCCAAAAGGTAATCCTGTCTCTGTCACACTTCTGTATTTGCATTGGAAGAGAACATTATTACTATTGCATATGTGTGTGTTTCGTTTTTACAGGAGAGAGCGATTTCTATGCTCTTTTGGACATTTGGTTCCCTGACAAGAAACCCCTGCCCACCGCCTTCCTGGTTGACACCTCAGAGGAGGCCCTCCTGCTGCCCGATTGGCTGAAACTGAGGATGATCCGATCAGAGGTCTCTCGATTGGTCGACGCAGGTACAACTTCTTGTAACCTGCGAAAAAACAAACTGAAAATGGCTCACGTGGTCAATAGGTTCTTTTATCTACTCTTCAATGCACGTTTTTCCCCCTCAGCTTTGCACGACCTGGAGCCTCAGCAGCTGCTGCTGTTCGTTCAGTCCTTCGGCATCCCCGTGTCCAGCATGAGCAAACTGCTGCAGTACCTGGATCAGGCCGTTTCCCAAGACCCGCAGTCTCTTGAGGAGAACATCATGGACAAGCGTAAGTGTCTTCAGCAGACATTCTGCTGCTCTTTGATCGTTTTAAGATTCAAAAGATTTGTGCTAAATCTTTATTTGTTAATCTCATTTTCTGTTTCCTGTGCAACAGACTACATGGCCCACCTGGTTGAGGTGCAACATGAGCGAGGGGCCACTGGGGGGCACACTTTCCATTCTTTACTGAGCTCCTCTCTTCCTCCGAGCAGAGGTCAGTGACTTTATTGTTTCTGTGCAATTGCGACTTATAATTAACAATAATTATCATAATTAAATGTTTAGTCACATCCCTCAGAGTGTTTAACAATATTAAAATGTTCTGTAAATCCTTATACTTTTATACTTAAATAGAATATTACATTGCATAGTTTTTTGTAATGTAACAAAAAGCTACGAGAACTGAATGATAAGTGATCAAATTTACGTCCTATCAGATTCCGCTGAAACAAGTAAGGCCAAAGTTACCGTGGAAACGCCCCACAGCTCTGTTAAGATGAGAGCGGCCAGTCAGCTTCCTGCCGTCGGGCCCGAAGACGATCTCACTGGCATGTTGCTTCAGGTACGATTCGGCTACCGAGGTTGAACACCGTCTCCGATCAAAAGTTGTTCAATCTTATGTATTCTAAACTGTTTCTTTGACAGTTGAAATTATGTCTGTTTCCTTCACCTCGACAGATATTCCCCTTGAAGGTGGACCCTCGCTGGCATGGCCCGCCCCCCAGCCAGCTCTCCCTGGCCCTGCAGCAGGCCCTGGCTAAAGAGCTGATGCGGGCCAAACAGGGCCAGGTTCAGCAGGGTGGGTTGGCGTTTCGCCTCCTCCAGGCCTTTGCCGCCCTGCTCACCTCTGCCCACGCGGGGCCTATCGTCATGTCAATGCACCGCAGCCACGCCCTCTCCTGTCCGCTCATGCGCCAACTTCACCTCTATCAGGTAAGACATAATCCTAAAGCTGATTCTTCAAACACTTAATTACAATATTTCTTTCTGTTTTCTCCTGCTTAACATTTTTGTTTTCTCTGCAGCGTCTCGTGTCCCAGGACGTTACCTTCTCCTCACTGTTCCTCAAGGTCGTGGTTGAGATGTTAATCTGGTTAGACAACCCGACTGTGGAGGCAGGACCACTGAAGACTCTGCTCAGATCTTTCGCTGGCCAGAACTCTCACACACACAGGCACAATGACGGTGAGCACCCTCCATTATTTCTCGTTTCAGATGCTGGTTGGTCCTTTTTGTGTACAGTGAGTGATAAGCGTCTTTGCCCCGCAGTGCGGACAGGTTTCCTCCACCTGGCTGAGGCGTTGGCGTATCGCAGAGACACTGAAGGGCCATTGAGAGCCGTCATTGCAATGCTGAAAGCTGGAGACAGATGTAACGCAGAAGCAGAGCTCATTGGCAAAGGTATTAACGGAGTTTTGTTGGTGTGAATGTGCATTGAATTTGTTTGTACTGCCCGATGAAAGTTTATTTTTTACCATCTTAACAAGAACACTCAGATCTTCGCCAATGCTGAGCAAAACTCCATATATATACAGTTAAACCCCAAACTTCCATTCCCATCTCCATCTGACAGACACATTTTGTATAATGTTATGTACAGTATTTGTGTAGATATGACTTTTCAAGGTTTGCCTCTTGCAATGATGACCAATCTTTCAAAAATATGCCTACATCAAAATTTCTGGAAAAAATTTAAATTATCATGGCCAAGACATATCAAGCCCATAACATTTTGATTAAAAGACAAACCGACAAACCAAACCAATCACATAACCTCTTGGCAGCTGATTAGTTGCTCATCAAGTACTAAATATTTTACAACTTTTACCTTTTTTATATTGATTATGGTGATCAAGAGTTTTGTGTTTTCAGTACAGCAGAAGTAAGAAGGTGCAATTTCAAATCATAACTACCAGTTATATAAAAAATATGTATATATTTTAAACATATATTTTTAGTTTAAAAAAAGAGTGATATGCTATAAAAAGAACAACTTTTTATAACAACAAGCCTTGAATTTAACATATTCATATATATAATACAGTGTATTGTGGCCTTCATTATGACACGAAGACGCCCTTAAGTCAGTCAACGATCTTTTTACTAAGAAGAACAGTTTTATTATTTATTTTTGATTTGTTCAGTGCTACAAGGGCTGATGGAGGTGAAGTCGCCATACTTGGAGGAGCTGCTGTCTCTGTTGATGACCGTGGGCACGCAGAACGGGACGGCCGGCCCCGTCGCCATGGTGATCTCCTTGCTGCTTCAAGAAACCGAGGAGCAAGGCGTGAAGAAGGAAGTGGATTCTAACAAGTGAGCGCCGCAATTATATCCCCCCCTTCAACTCACGCAAAGGAACGTTAATCTTTGACTAACTGACAAACACTTGCCGCCTACTGTCTGCGGCCTTGTGCTAGTAAACTGCTGTTGGATTTGGTTGAGGAAGTTTTAATTGGTTTTTTGCAGCTTTACGTTGGCTTTTCTGATTCACACGCTGCGAAAATCTCCAAATACTTTGCGGTAACTTGATTTAACTGTAGGAGCCATGTTGCTTCTGTCTGCAACATTTTTATCAGGCTTTTTCTGAGCAGCATTGAAAGCAACCAGGTTCGGTTCTGTTTATAATTGTTCTGTTTCTTCTTGCATGTGTTGCTCACGACTTTGCTCTGAGGTCATGATTAAAGCTGTAGGAGATGAAGCGTTGAGATGTTTTGAGTTAACCCGTTGAGTTTGACCTTTTGCCTGCAGCTCTGAGGTGACGAAGTCGGGGCTGAGCTCTGGGCTGCTCGTCGACTGGGTGGAGCATCTCGACCCCGAGGTCACGTCGGTGTGTCCCGACCTGCAGCAGAAGCTACTGTTCGCCCTCAACAAAGTGAGATAATCGTTGCCAGCAGATACTGTACCACACGCTGAACATAATTATACATTGAGTTGTGTGTTCGCTTGGCGTCGCTTATGCATCCTTTTTTTTTTTTCCCCCCCTCTATTCCAGGTACGAGGCACCCCTGCATACAGACCTTATCTTCTGGCCTTGCTCACACATCAGTCAAACTGGTCCACCCTCCTTCAGTGCATCGGTGCTCTTCTCAGCAAGCGGCGAGACTACAAGTACGTCTGTCTATTTTGTTTAACATTTTCTGAGCAACGGTTTAGTCTGATATTTAGTTCTAGTATTAAAACATACATTTATTTATTTATATATATATATATATATATATACTACCACTACTTCTATATTCCACAATTCACACAATAGTGTGAATAGTCAGTATGAGGGTGCATATACATACATTTACACACATACATGTGCAGCCTATCATACATGTTGCATATTTATAAATTTACATCTTCATGTGCCCATACCTACACCCACACATTATAATTTAAAAAATGTAAGGATACAGACTAAAAGAACATGTAGACAAATTAGATTTTACTCAGCTTTTTTTTTTTTCAGAGAGAACTTATGTTTGATATCTGCATAACTTTTTTCAGACTGGACCCTTCGTCCGCTCTGGACTTCCTGTGGGCGTGCAGCCACATCCCGCGTATCTGGCAAGGACGTGACCAGAAGATCCCTCAGGTAAAAAATCGAAAATCCCTCGAACATTAGAGAGAAAATCCTCAGAAACAGGAGGCAGTTTCATTCTGCTTACGAATGAAGCTGATGATGACGTTTGTATCTTTTCCTCTGCGCAGAAGAAAACCGAGAAGTTTGTGCTGCGCCTCAGCTCGGAGGAGCTCGTCAGCCTGGTGGACCTGATCCTGTCCGAGTCGGAGCTCAACGGTCGTGACCAGCAACACGACGACAAGGGCGGCGTGGACCAGGCCTCGCGCTCCCTCATCCAGTCCCGGCTGCCGCTCATTCACTCCTACTGCAACGGAGATCTGGAAAACATCAAGAAGGTCTCCGAGTATCTCATCAGCTGCACAAAGAAGTGGGAGGACAGGTGAGCCGTGTCACTCTCTTCCCTCCACAGCCAAAGACGCATATGTTCCTCACATTTTTATGGTATAAGGTTCATGAAAAGTGCTCAGACCAACCGTTTTCCACACTTTGTATTGTTCTTTCTAATTAGCCTCAAACAGTGAGGCTATTTTTTTTCCTTTCTCCTCCCTGTTATGGCGTGCTGATAAACTTGGGAGTAAAAAATCGCACTAGATTTTTCCTTCTCGGCGCAGATGATCTTTCCTCTGTCAGCCACAATGCCGCGGACCAGGGGAAACTCGATAATTAGGTCTATTGGTGTGAAATTAAAACCAGCAGAAGTCGTCTACACTGTGATCTCTTTAAATGCTCAGTGTTATTATAATGAAGCCGGGAGGATTAAGGCTGGAGCTCCAAACTTGCCTGTGTTGTGAATTCCTGCGCTGACTTAGCTGTCAGAGATCAGGGTGCAACTCTTTGTGGAGGCAAAAAAAACTCCTTTCATGAGCGCGTCTCTGGTTATTAAACCACTTTAATGAGGAAACTTTGGCCAAGGTCAGGCAAAATTAGCTTCCCGAATTAAAGCGTTTTAAGTACGACTAAGCTGCTGGTGAAAATGGTTGCTTGTGAAAGTATGGTGGGATAAAATTTTTTAAAAAGATGTTGATAGTGAAGGGTTTTGGCCTTGTGCTGAATAAACACTTGCTTGTGTGTTAAGCATTCTTCTCGTGGAGGCTCACTGTCAGATAAGCCGGTGTTTATTCCAATTACACATCAACTGTTGAACGACTCTTTACTCTCGGTCAAGGTCGCCCGGTTTTGCTTAACGTATAGCCGTAATAAACTTTTCAGTCGGAGGAAGAGTGGTCGTCATCTGAGCCTGAGCCAGTAAGAGGATTGTGTGCGAAACCACAGTGACTTAAAGGCAAATACTGCAGAATTACATTACGGTTATTCATGTGCCTACTTTGTTATTAAAATGCGATAATTATTGTCGCTTGTAAGACGTGAAACAACGGAGAAGCGCCGGATGGCGCTCGCTTACTCTCTGATCTTGTATCAGATTTGTTGATAATCAGTCGAAAAGAGATGGAGGAAGTTGAATTTCACAAAATCCAACAGGGAACATCCAACAGCTTCAGGTTGTTAACTCCAGTAAACAGTGGAGGTCACTGGAGGTGAAAAGCTGTTCCTAACTTTTTGTGGCGGCACAAAAAATGGTCACTGTCGGTTGAAAAGCTTCCAGCTACAGAACTCAATGACATCAGGGATTATTGTCTCACACTTCCTTATTAACCTACAATAACTTGTATTTTCCCTAAAGTGAGTTACATATTCCTGTACTTGTGGCTTGTTCCGAAACCATAGCAAACAGTACACTTACCTTTTCTTTGCTTATTTTGTCTTTCAGTGCGATGAGCAAGCGCTGCCAGAACCTGCTGCTGCAGATCTATCTTCATTTCCCCGAGGTCATCCAGCACGTTACCCTGCCGGACGGCACCTTCAGCAGCGGAGGGGCGGCAGACGGCAGCAGCTGCAAGGTGAAGATTCGCCCCGCAGGGTCACACGAGCGGTTTTCAGACATCGACAGCATCAGTTGGGCTTTCACGTATATGACGACCACGGCAGGAGATTGTCCCGAGTCGGACGCGCTCACGACAGCAGGAACATTTCGATAATCCCGCCGCAGAGAGCAGTGTTTTTGTTTGGTTTAGTTTGAGTATGAAAATTATATGAATCATGCCACTGCCATCATCAAATCACCAAAGTAGTGAATATCTTTTCCCCAGAATAATCTAACATCCCTCTAACATCAGTCTAGAGAGACTATTTTTTCCCTATTATTTCAACTCAAAGAAAATGTGCTTTATGTTTGAACTTTACTATTTGAAATACCATATGTAAAACAATGACACCACAGTTTTATTTTCATTTCTCAGCTGGACGTCCTCGTCCATCGCCTGGTCACTCTGCTCGCTGACATTGGAGACACCAAGTCCGTGGAGAGCCGCGTGTCCGATGCCAACCTGGCCTGTAGGAAACTGGCTGTGTCGCACCCCGTCCTTTTGCTCAGGTGAACTTAAAAGAAAAAGGAAGTATTTCATACAGTTGTGTGTTGACTGAACACAGTGTCTCACAGTGGCTGTTTTTTGCTCTCCTCCACAGACACCTGCCCATGGTCGCAGGTCTGCTACACGGTCGCATTCACCTGAACATGCAGGAGTTCCGGCAGCAGAACCACATGACCTTCTTCAGCAACGTGCTCGCCATCCTGGAGCTGCTGCAGCCGCTGGTGTTCCACGGCGACCACCAGAGGGCGCTTCAAGACTGCCTTCTGTCGTTCATGAAGGTCCTTCGGGTGGGCGACTCGACTCAACTCGCTCACACGTTCAAATCTTCGGCAGGCGATTTTGAGAAAAGAGATTTAGACTCACAGTTCCCCTCTGTGTGTGTGTGTGTGTGCGTCTTCCCTCTTGTAGAACTTTCAGAGGACACGTTCTCCTTTGGTCTTCATCAACAAATTCCTGCAGTTCACACAGAAGTACATCACGCGCAACGCGGCGGCCGCCATTCCTTATCTACAGAAGCACTCTGCCATCTTACAGTTAGTATTTCATGCCGACTGTAGCCTTTGTACAATAAATTTGTAACATATTAAACTATGAATGTTTTTTTGTTTTGTTGAACATTTTGTTTTGCTGTTTCACCGTTTTGTTTAGGGGCCTATGCGCTGAAAACCCCGACCTGGTCCAGCTGAAGTCTCTGCTGGCCGGACTCACTCTGCCAGTGAGAAGCTCCTCTGCTGGGGTCTCGACAGACGATGGAGAGGGTGAGCACGGTTTTCATGTCGGCTTCGTCCGAAACACATCACAGACTTCACAGAGCCCTCGTTTACCTGGAACATGAGTACATTTAAAATAGTGTAATAGTAAGAGGCTGATGTAGATATAGACCATAACCACCTTGCACCAGCATACATCCTGTACGTCATGGTTACATTTGAAGGATAAAATCTAAAGTCTCCCTTCTTATAGACATTTTTTGCAGACACAGGCATTTTGCTAAATAATTGTTTTTTTCTTCTTCTCTTCTCTAGATGACATGTCGACCGGTTCCCTTCCCCTAGTCAACATATCTGCCTCGGTTTCAGTGAGCGCGGCCGACATGACGATGTGCCTGAAAAAGATGTCCAGAGGAGAAGCAGTCGAGGGTAACGCAACAAAACCGCCACCGAAAATGCCACGTCGTGTGTATTAAATCCTGTTTCGTAACGAGTAACGCGTAGGTATTTTGTTTTCTCTGCATCTGCCGTAGATGTGTTGGAAGTGTTGACAGAGGTGGATGATAAGTCGAGGAGGAGCCCAGAGATCATCCAATACTTCATTGTGAGTCATAACAAAAAAGAAAAAAATAGCGCAGCAGCAGTCAATGTGTAACGCGTCCGTCACCACCCTGTGTGTGTCTGTTGTTTGTAGAACGATCTGCAGAGACTTATGGTTTCCTCTGAGGAGCTGTGTCGGAACATGGCCTTCAGTCTGGCCCTGCGCTGCATGCAGAACAACCCCTGGTAAGTTCACGAGCACTCGGGGGACAAACCGCCTGCAGAGGAACCTACTGCAACCGAGAAGAAACGTGTGTGTGTGGAGATTGTAATAATAACGCTGTAGTGATTTTAATCATTGTTCAGTTTCTTTTCTCCGTGTAATCGTATATTGTTTTTTTCTTCTGTGCCACAGCCTGGCAACAGACTTCCTGCCAACTTTCATGTACTGCATGGGCAGTGGGAACTTCGACGTGGTGCAGACTGCGCTCAGGAATCTCCCCGAATACGTGCTTCTCTGTCAGGGTAAGAAGAAGCTCTTCAGCCACACGCCTCCTTGTTGACAGTGATCTGGTCACAAGGGCACCAGTATAGTCATAAGACCTTTTTTTTTTAAAATCTGTATCATGTAAAGAGCTTGTTTTCCCCCTCCCTCCAGAACACGCAGACATCCTGCTCCACAAGGCGTTTCTAGTGGGAATCTACGGACAGATCGACACCAGTTCCATGATCTCCGAGTCCATGAAAGTCCTTCACATGGAAGCAACAACATAACAGTAAAAGCGTGAACAACTGCACCAAAATAGTGTCACTCCTTCTCTGCATTCCGGAGCTGGATTTCTTTTTCCCTCCTTTTGCCTTTTAGTTCAAACGTTGCTCTAATTTGATCACAGCAGATTACCGGACTCGTCGGCTCGTCGACGGTTCACATTAAAGCGTCCTCCAGCGAGCCAGAAGCTTCCAGTTGTGTAATAATTTGGCCGACTTCAAAGAATGTATTAAAACTCCCTCTAAATGAGCTGGAAATGTAATAATTAAAAACTGTGAAATTGCCATTGTTGCAGTAAAGTCACAATTAGGCCATTTATTACTCTGTAAAAGGATGTAAATTATTTTTTAACTGATATTGTGACAATACAAGAACGAGTAATGAAAAAAAGATAAGGAGAACTGGAACAGTATTAGGTGATGTCATTGTGTCATTCAACACATACTACACCCAGTTGGATAAATAATAGAAACAGTCGATTTAATAATTGGAAATGGTAATATGGTAAATGGCATTATATTACAAGTAGTCAAATAAACGGTTCAATTAGATTTAAATAATTACTAAACTGTCTTTAGAGGGAGATTTTTTACATCACTGCAGTCGCTAAATTATCAGCTATTACATTTATGACACTACAAATCTCATTGTTATAGGCCCTCATATTTTCACTTTTGGCTTCATATCTTTAATTGTTTGAATATGAATTATTAATATTAAAATCACACTATGTTAATACAAATGTTTTTTGGATACAAACCTAAATGTTTTGATGATCTTTCATCAATATGAGTATAAGGAGCAGTTTAATATTGAGTCTTTAAGTTTTTGACTGTTATTACCGAACAATTGAAACTTATTAAAAATAAGAAGCCATAGTACAAAACAATTGTCATCGCTCAAATTATTTTTTGTGAATTTCTTCAACAGCTGAAACAAATAATCAAAAAGTCCTGATGCTTTAATGTTACTAGAATCTGTGAACTGAATAAAATCATTTTTCAGAATGATCTTTGTTTTTTTTTATTTCATTCATCTTAAACCGTCGGAAAGTATCATATGTCGACAGTTAACTAGTTCGGCGACTCAATGGAGACATTTTACCACACTTTAAATTGGAAAGTAGTTTAATGTTGAAATTATTAAAAAAAAATGTTCACAGGAACCAATTATTACCTTTCAAAGACACATGTTATCACCTAAAGGAAATGGTGGAAGGTTTGCGGCCTTTTCATTTCATTCCCATAATTCTTGGCTCCTGATAAAAGTCAGAGAACGTCTGTCATTGGTCGCGCTCGCTCTTCACTGGGGTGTAACGGACAAATGAAAGGCGCGATGCACACGCTGTGATGGAAACCATTTTGCCATGAAAAGTGTGAGTTGTTTTGCCGAGCGCCGCTGACTCCATCGGAAAAACCTCTTGATGGGAGTCGCGGGGATCCGTTAAACAAACGTGCAGGCATGCTGGTGAACTAGGAAAGTGGACGCTGCCATTGATGCTAAATTAACCATGGCGGTAATTGTTCAATCAGACCAAAGGCTGCTTTGAAGATGGGATGTGGGTTGGCCATTTTTTTGGGGGGGGGGGGGGGGCAGCAAAGACCGTTGCTGGTGTTTTGTTACATGTAGGAGGAGATGACGACGAAGCCTGGTGAAGGATCCTCGTTGAGGGTGAGACGTGTCCACACTGGTGGGTCAGTGGAGGCTGTGGATCAGTCTGTACATTAATGCAGCATTTTCTATTTAACCAGTAGGCTGTAGGTCAAAGTGATCAACCCCTAAACTTCCTGTTTAACCCTCTCAAGGCATTTTTTAAAAAACCAAACATGTTCCTCGGCACATCAAAATCCTTTTTAATCGATGTGCATATTCAACACATCCTTCCCTTTAAACATTTTGTTCATATGTGCACAGAAGTCGCGTCCTCAACCCATCATGCACCATACCTGAGGATCTCTCAATGCCGTTTTTTGATTTTTTTTTTTATGTCTGATGTGTTAATTGCACCTGTACGGTGTCCTATAACTCGCCGACAAGCTCTGTTTATGGTTATCAATCAAACTTACGACACAAGTCCCAGCAGCCATGGGCTCTTGGTCAGGCGCCAGCATCCCATTGGCTGGGCAGCAGTGAGGCGGAACAGAGATGAGTGACAGCTAACGAGGAGGGAGGGAGGGAGGGAGGGGGGAGGAGGAGGCGTGGGGGCCGAGCGGCTGCTGAATGGTCTTGATGGACCAGTGACAAGTTAACAACCTCTGCCGTTATTCGTGGCACCAGGCCGGGTGCCCTCGCCTGCAGCTGCTCATTTGTCCAAACGCTGAGCATTTTCCCCCTCGCACGGTGAAAGAGTGTCTCCATGTAGCATATTTATTGGCGTAACCATGGAAACGGAGGAACTCACTGTAGTCAAGTGCAGTTCTGATGTAATTTACTTTAGTATTTGTTTCATATTTATATCTTAAGAGTGATATTTTACTTTTTATTCAAATGCATGTATCTGACAACCATAGTTATTTTTCAGATTTGAGATTTTAAGTTGGAAAGCAAATGTGTAAACATGTAATATACATTGAATATTTTGGTTTGTGACCCCCCCCCCAAAAAAAGGAGTTGTTGGCAGTTCCACTAAAGATTTCCCCTCTACACTTCTCAGGTGGGTGCAACTTATCTAATATTTCACATAAAACAATAGCCTAAGTTCCAAAGTTTTGAATACAAATTACTTTTCCTCGCTCATCTCTGCCTGTTTTGCTCTTTTTTTGGACAGCGGTGGCGGAGACGGACAGGAAACGTGGAGACATGTCCGGAGTAAGAAGCTCACCAGCGTCTCCGGAGGGGAACAGGTTCTTTAACTACCTTCTTTTCTACCCTTTCTTTTCACACTTTTCATAATTACTTTTCGTAGTATGTTCAGTTTTTTCAATGCAGAGCATTGACTAGTTTATTGGTACCTCTGCACCCAGTTGAAGGATCTGAATACTTATTCCAGCAACGGCCGCGAGGCCTGCTGAAATATCACGTGTGAGACATTGTGTCAAAGTGCAGGCACGTGGTTGGTCAGTGGCCCGTCCTCCTGCCCACGTGAGAGTGGACAGTGGAAGGAGCAGCGAGCAGGAATGCGACCCGGCGGAGGCTTCTCGGCGTCTCTTCCCAGCCCCGGCGAGGGGCCCGCGATGTGCCGCTACCTGCCCAATGCACATCTGTCTGCTCTCCGTCTTCCTCTCAATGGCACCCCTCGCCTTAGATCATCTCCTCTTCCTCCACGCTTGAGTTGCACTTGGCCTGCGTGGGGAAAAAAAAATGTGGACCGTCTCTCGCCTCTCCGCTCCCTGGCACTTTGATGTCTCAAGTGTGATTGCACTTGGATCGTGGCCGCTTTCCCTTGAAGGTTTTTTTCCGCCATGAAAAGCACACGGGGCTCTCAGGTTTATCCCACGGCCGGTGATCCGCGACTAAAACAATCAGCCGGCTCACCGTGGGGATACTATTACCAGGGAGAGTGAGGCACCAAGGCATAGGGGCTTCCTCAGCCATGAAATACACTTTTCCTCCCAAGTTGCAAACACACACTGCAGGTGTGTTGATTGAATTATACCGACCCACGCTCCCATTAATAGATTTTTAGTTGGACTTTTTTGTGCAGGTTGACACAAAGACACGCACACACACACACGCGCGCGCGACGGAGGCCGGAGAATGTGTCCCCGGTGTGTTTGCACAGAGCTGGACGACTGAGACCATTCCAACATTCGTGATGAATTAAAAAAGAAATGAGGCCAGTAATTGCAGTTAAGATTGAACCCGATCTGATAAGTACGATGATGTGACGTGCCATTAACAGCGGCGGCATTAAGTGACAACCCTTAAGCTTCACTTACACTTTCATTAAATATTGATCTTATCTGCGCTCATTTATGTTCCCAAGCCTGCAAATTACACCAGATAGATATATTCCCGTGACAGCGGGGGGGGGGGGCTGACAATAATCATCCATCTTCACGTGACATTTGGCAGAACTCGTGTTTTATGAGCTAAAGTGCCGCCGCCGCCGTCGTGGTGGTGGAGAAAGACTGATACTGAGCTGTGTTCACCATCTCCATTATGTCAGATGGTATCTCGTCACACCCAAGGGCAGAGTGTGACAGTTAATCCACTTCAGCCATGTCTGTCATGGAGAAGAGAGGTTAAATGGCCCACATCGTTTCATTTGAATTTTATGGCCCTTTAATTCCAAGATAAGAAACGTGTATAAATCAGAAACACAAGCCCGAGTTTATGTTTGAAAAATAATTTAGCAGCTAAAGAGCCAAATAGAGCCATCGGGTGAAGTGAATATTCATCAAATGGGCACAGACACGGCCGAGGATGAACGATAAATGTTGCTCAACAACTGGTGGATGCCGTTTGCAGACAAGTCGGCCGCGTCGGCTTTAAAAGATGGTGATGTGTCCGTGCTCACCGTGTTGGTTTTGCTCCGCTCGAGTGCAGAGAAACAAATCGGTGTTATCGCAGCTTTAAAGATCCTCCTCTGACATGTGGATGAAAATAACTCTTTGAATCGATGTTTGTATGTGGATTTCCTGCAAAACTGCACACCGGAGCACGATTTGGCCAAACTAACTTTCTTTTGTACCCAGTGGCAATATGTACACTTAATCTCATCAATTGATCTTATTTTATGAATTTAATTTGAACACTCTATAGCGCCGATGTCGTGCCGACTCTTTTGTTGATCGTATTGTGTGTTGTTGTTGTAATGTATGAACTTACTGTCATTGTTTTGTTTTTATCTGTGCAAGTAGAATTTCCTCCAGCCGGGACCATGAAGAACAAGACTGCTCCTGGTCCTATGAATGCATCTCGAAACTGAGATTTGAGGTGAACACAGAGAAAATGTTCCCTTCTTCTGCAGATGAATGTAGAAAAACGGCCTTCTGGAGTCTTAACGTACCAAATGCTGCACAGTGGAGGTTAAAACACCAGGTTCCAACAGTAAGAAGAAAACATGCCTTTGAGCATTTCCACATTTTGAGAATCGCCGTGTTATCCGAGATCACACCTCTGGAGGGGAAGTTCCCATTTCCCCCCACTTTTTTTTTTTTCCACGCGTTTGCGATGAATGAACGCGAGCTCCAACAAGTCCGTTTAAAGCCTCGCTAAACCGACGGATGATGCACGTCCCCGGCAGTTTGAAGACGCCGCTAATGACGCGATGATTGCCATTTTTAGCCGAGTTTCCCTTGTCACCCAGGGAGCGAGACATACCTGCGAGGCCAATAAGGCCCGGCCTGAGCCGCCGCCATTGTTGTCTTAATGCCTCCTTCAATTATCCACGAGCAGCTCTTTGGAGCAGCCACTGTCAGAACCTCCCCCCGCCGGGTTTTCGCCAATTCTGTCCCTGATTATCCGGATCAATGGGCATTAAAGGACCCACGCACAGACAAACAGAATGTTTGGGGGGGGGGGTTGGAGGAAGGGGGTCTCCTTTCAGACGGCCCAGAAATCCCTGTAACTACCTGTGTGCCAGGGACAAACGGAGATGGCTATTCAGTCGTCAGTCGCACCACACACGGTGTTTGTTTTAGCCACAGCTCAAAGCAGACACTTTTAATCTATTTTTTTCTGTTGCCCGCTGAGCTCGCAAAGCCCGGGAAAAAAAAAAGATTTCTCTCGGCCTCTGTCTGTTTTCTCTCTCGCTCTCGCACACGAGCAAACAGACAGAAAGTGCCGAAAACTGTGAAAGGCGGCGGCCGCGCCTGAGTTCGTTATTCAATATGCACCGCTTCGGTTCCTTAAGTTAGATGAAAAAACGAACTTTGTATGAAGCTTAAAATGTTTCGTCAACCCGATATGTTTTCTAAAGTGGTTAAAGATGCCTTTCTTTGAAACAATGTCAGGAATTCGCATTAAAGAGGCAATTACAGGCAGCTTTTCGTGGCCCCCTAGTGGTTCCAGGCGGTATTACTGTATGGTCACCGTCGCAAAAGAGGCTGCAGTACCGGGACGCCGGTCGGGACGCTTTGGAGATGACGGAGGAGAAGAAAGAAGTATGTCCACTGAAGCTGCTACTTGGTTTTCTGGCTCCTGGCGTTGCCATCACATTAATAAGTAGGCTGGTTTGTTTGTCACTTACTGATTTGGTAGAAACAAAACAAACGGCATGTAATTTTTGAAGCCTCATCAAGTCCCAGAGTTCTCACCATGGAATAAATGCCCGTCTGACGTTTACTCTCTTTTTTTGACTCACTCTCCTTCTTTTGTTCGTCCCTCAACAGGATTGTTTTTTTTCTTGCGAGGTTGACTTGTTTCTGTCAATTTGGCTGTTCCGCCTTCTAGACACCGGGAGGACACTATATGTTTTGGTTAAGCAATCGGTGACGCAGTTTCTTTGTGCCGTTGTATCAAGTCATTTTTTCCTGCAAAAACTGCATCCTGGTGGTCAAGAGGATAACATGTTGAAAGGCTCATAGTGGGCCGATATAACCGTGGTTGGTGTCTTATTTCTATCACCATCACACCGTGCGATTAGTTTTAACATCCTACTGACAAATATCAGCCAAAAAGTTGTCTATTTCCGCCTTAAGGTTTCAAACTGTAGTTCTTTGAAATTCTTTTAACACTCAATATTTAGTCTCAACACTAGCTTTAAAAAAAAAAAAAAGGATCAGGATCTGCCAAACCCTAATCCTGACCTCTCCATCGCCTCCGCCAGGGCATCGCTGTTGTGTTTGAACAGGTGCAGATGAAAGGGGCCACAGGTGAGGCGGAGGCAGTTGTCCCTGCGGAGGTGTTCGACCATCCTCGTGACTCACCCCGGCAGCCCTGACCAGCTGCCTCCCGCTGAGGCCCCCGTGGCTGATCAAAGGGCCTCGGGCCCCCGCCGGCGTTTGGCGGTGACAACACCGACGGCCGAGTGGTTCCAACGCCGCCGCCGCCGCCGCCGCCGCCGAGCAGCTAGAGAGAGATGTGCTGTTGGGTGATACGGATTAATTCACACAGACGGTGCTGGCGATCATCTCATCGCAGATCCGTCAACACTGGGCTACAGCTGCTTCGCTCAATGGAGGTGGAAAGGAAAAGAAAAAAAAAGTGTTAATAATCTCCCTGTCTTGGTTTGCTAATGTGTTGATGTGTGTGCTTTGATCGGAGATGGAAAAATCCTGTAAGTGTCTGGTAACACCGACTCGTCTCGTGCTCTACAACCACGCTGCTGAGAAAAAACATCACCTCCAATTATTGGCAGTGTACAAACGATGCGCTGCCTTTTGGGACCGCACTTGAAATCAGTGACAGTCACTTAGAATAAGTCCAATATAATGAAGATGAAGACCATGACACGCAAACCTTACTGTAGTCAAGGACAGCAGTTTAGCTGTGTATTCATTTTGACAGGCTTACCTGTTTAAGTATTCCATGAAGGTATTGACTTCTACTGTCGTGTAAAGACGGGATCTGTCTGCGCTTGTGTGTGTGTGTGTGTGTGTGTGTGTGCGCGCGTGTGTGTGCATGTGCGTGTGTGTGTGTGTGCGCATGTGCGTGCGTGCTCTGCTCCTACTCATTAAGTTGATTGATGTGATACCCCCCCCCACACACACACACACACAACCAGTCTTGATGATAAAAACACACAACACCTTTTTGGAAAAAAGAAGAAAACAATGATGGTGTAAACATGACATTACTGGGAGGGATTAAAGACATTTAGCAAATTAGCGTTTCCAGGTTTTTGTTTATCCCGCGGAACCCGCTGTTCAGGGTCTGCTGCCTTTTCTCTCTCTCTTTTTTTTTTTTTTTTTGGTCCCCACAGGAATGAGCAAACCTGTGTTTTCGTTTCAACCGCTCTGCAGTCATTTGTTCCCATTATGCCTGACAAGCGTTGAAACCAGTCGGATAGGAGTTGGGCAAATCTGCGCGGCGTACGTGTGCACACTGAGATCCCGTCCATCTCACCTCAAGATGTTGCAACTTGTCCCAGAGAGAAAGGAAGAGAGACATTGTGAGGAAACGTACCCTCCCTGCATAACCTAGTTAAATAAGATAGAAATATATCAAAGAGAAACCACGGGAAAGTGGCCGACAGTGATGTGCATTGCCACCTCCTAATCCACTGAGAGATGGATCACAGGTTGGATTTTTCACCTACACGTCCTAAAAGACCAAACCCTGCTGTCTGTCGGTCTGGAGGTCATGTGACCGGGGGAAAGGAGGAGGGAGAGGATTTGAGGAGGAGAGCAGAAAGCTAAGGTGAGACCACCTCCGCTTCTCGAGTCATACCTTGACTCTTCAGGCGACACCTTATACCTGCACATACCGCAGCTCTCACGCCCGACTGGGCTGACACGTCTACCGTCGTCTCCTTCAATTCCTGTTTTTTTTCCCCTCCCATCTGGACGTTGGGGATGCATTTCCCCGTTCGACCGGCATCCCTGTAGGATTGAACCTGGACCGCCACTTAGTATTGGACCCTTGATAGCTTGGACTATGTTTGGCCCGGGGCAACTGGTCTCCACCCTCCTGCCCGCAGTTTTCCATTCCCCTGCGGCTCACCTCTTCCCGGCATTCCCGACCAGACTGGGCTCCCGGCCTCAGATCCTGATCCCAGGGCCCTTCATCAGCTACGAGTCCTTGAGGAGCTATCTGCAGCCAGAGCCATGCAAGGAGGCGTTGCTGCTGGCCACGCGGGCCGTCGGGACGGGGCCGCTCGCAGAGGGCATAGGTGAGTTCAAACCACCTGCGGGACCGACCGGGTGATACAGGACTGGTGCAGATGGCTGACAGTCTCTCAGACAGTCCGCGAACACCATCCGGTCGCAGTGTAAATGTTTACAAAGGATTGTCTAACAGCTCGTAACTAACAATCAATTACCGGGGCCGGCGTTTAAAGTGGGCCTAATGATCGCGGCGGCTAATTACCCAATCTAGAGCCATTAGTTGCTTGTCACCCGTTGGCGATTGTGTAATTGGTGCTCGCGCTGCGCTTTCCAGATGAACAGAGGCCAGTGAAGCAGCGTCGCGCGCGGGCCAACTACAGCAGCTGGCAGCTGGAGGAGCTGGAGAAGGCCTTCGAGACCACCCACTACCCGGACATCTTCATGAGGGAGGCCCTGGCCCTCCGACTGGACCTCATCGAGGCCCGAGTGCAGGTGACTGGAAGTGTTCGCTTCATGCTCGTCCATGTGAGATATTAATGTGTGTGAAACTTCTGCTAATTCCATTCCATTCAGTTTCATTTGTGAAGCTCCAAATCACAACCTTCATGATCTCAAGGCACAATTAAAAACCCACAGATATATGAACTTTCTTAGTTCAGTTGCATTCAAGATCTGAACGTTTTCAGCGGTATCACAATGTTGTGTCACAAGGAATTCTGCCAGTTACACTCTCCTGTGGTGAACTGTTCTGTGGAATCACATTAGAAAAGGAATCTGAATCAAATGATTACAGCATCTCTTTCAGTGTATGAGCATAAGTTGACCCCCCAAAAAGTGTTTCCTTGTGACTTTGGAGGTAGAATTCTAGCTCAATATCTCTATTATTTACATTTCCCTAACGATTATATTTACATTCATATATTAGAGACTTTTTGGTTTGTTTCCAGGTTTGGTTTCAAAACCGCCGTGCCAAGATGCGGCGGCAGCTGAAGCTCCAGAGCCAGCTCGCTGCAGGGCCTTTCGTGAAAAGAGACAATGACGAAGCAACCGAGAAAGCGAACGGGGGGAGTCAGAAGCAGCAGCAGCAGCAGCAGCAGCAGCAGTCGGAGAGTTCGGACAGCGAGCAGTGGGAGAAGCGACAGGAAGGGGAGAACTGTCCTTGGACAAAAGCCGCGAGCGCGGCGCTGAGCGTGCGTAAGCACCCCGTGACCCCGAGGTCGGGGAAGTGGGAGAGGCCGGGGGGGCAGAGCTCGGAGGAGCTCCGCTCCTGCAGCATCGCCAAGCTGAGGGCCAAAGCCAGGGAGCACGAGGCCGAGATCCACAGCACCGTAAACATGTCAGGGGGTGACACACAGCCACAAACACAGGAAGCCGATGGCGAGCACAGTGATTGATTATGTTCCTTCTTCCTGTTTGTACAGATGACCAAAAAGAAAAAAACGATGTATACTATCACCAAATATATTTAGCCATAATTAAGGAAATATTTCTTACTATATAAAATGTAATTTTCCATAGTTGCCATTTTCAATTTTGCCTTCATGGTACAGTACATTCTAACTCACGACATTTTTATTTAAATAGAACTTTGGAAGTTCTGTTGAAGTTGGGGTGGTGAACAAATAGCCTATCCCGGTTTTGTGTTTTTTAATAAAAATGTCAAAAGGACAAGGTTTTAATATCCTACATCAATTGCACATGCATGTGCTGTTTTTCAGCCTCTTTATCTTTGGGATGTGATTTCCATCATCCCACCTTTAAATATGTTGTTTGCGAACGAGTTGTTCTGAATCTCAAAAACAGAAGAGAGACAAATGTCACCTTATCATTTCAGTCTATCAGGGCACAGAGGCCACGAGGTACAGTCAAGTCGTATTCCTGACCTCCCAGGTTCCCTTCTCAGACACACGGGCAGGATGTCTGCACGCAGCCACACGTCCTCATCGGAAACGGTGGAAATAGCTGAAAAATGAAATCACGAAGAGTGAGTTGATACACAGTGTATAGATTACATGATAAATGTATGTTTTTCTACATCACACTCAAAGACCAAATGTACTGACATTTGTTTTTCACCGTGACAAATATTCTATAAAGGGCCGTGGAAGTTGATTCAAACCAGCCAACAAATAAAATAAAATGAAGATATGATGGAATGACTGGTAGATCAATGTTCAGGACAACTAATGTGACTTAGTGTAGAAAATGTTTTTTTCTTCTTCTTCTTTGGAAGATTCCTTGATCTGGTATCAGCCAAAACAAACACTCTTGTTTTCTTAAAATCAAGTTAAAACACTTATAATTGGTACGCACATGTTTCACTTATCAAGAAATCACAGTAGTGATGCCTGGAAGCAATTTCATAATTCTGTGGGTGTGTCTGTAACTATACTCCACACATTATTTTACCCGCAGTGAAAACAAGAATACAAAGTGATGGGAGGATAAAGGTTTAAAAAAACCTCACCAGCTAATCCTCCAAATGATTTAAAAAAAAAAAAACATAATTACCAATGAATGAATTTATTGAATGTTTAATCTTTCGATGATATGGAACTATAACAACTGAAAAATGAGAATGGTACATATGATGACATAAGTCATAGTTGATTAAACTAACATTTACTATCTCTCTCGATCATAGTTCAGCTCACATACAAAGTATTTCATCAGGCATCAGTTGCTGTTATGTGTATTTGTTGTTCAGAGTGACACTGCCCCCTTCTGGGGAACATGTCCTCAGACAGGAGTGCCCACCATTGCATGTGTTATCATCATTGTTTTCACTGTACTTTTGCCACACATCTTATTCGCTGTCTCCAATAAACCCGGAGACGCTCACAGCTCCGTCTCTCTGCGTATATTCCCTGAGGCCCTTTGTCGTGACAATTAATAAACAATTCATTGTCTACAGTGTCTGTAAGCCGTTGTAGGGAATGAGGTCAGTGCCGGTCGCTCACATTTCAAACACTCCAAAGTTCAACTCTGGTCTCACACTAATTACACTCCCCGGTGTCAGAGAGAGGTGTAGCTGTCACCGCTGAGGGGTCAAATCTGAAACTCAGTCAGAGGAGCACATTTCAAGACGGGGAGTTCACAAATATTCGGTATAATTCTTTGTAAAGTCGCAGAGAAATCAAGCCGCAAGTTTTCCCCCAAAAGAGTTTGTGGGACACCATAACATGGGGCCAATTAGGTCATAGTCCTCATATGACAATAGCTGGCCTCCATTAGTCCCTAATTAGGCCCCACACAAAGATGACTGAGGCAAAAACAAAACCCAACATGTCATAGATTATGTTATTGGTTCTCCTGCTGCATAATGACCCCAACATGCTGGCTGAGAGATAGTCAAGTCTGGTGTTTAATTACTTTAGAAATCCTATACAGCAACTTTTTTCTTCTTCACTTGAACCCCCTAAAACCATGCATTTCATGAATCGTTTGATTAAAAAAAATATATTATCGTGAACGTCCACATCATCCACAAGGGAGTGACGACTGAGACGTCTCCAACAGACCATTTGGAGAACACACACACACACACACAAAAAAAGGCCCTGCAGCATTCTTGTCATATTAAAATAGTCAAATTAAATAACACAGACCCCCCCCAAAAAAGGAATACAATTTAAAAGAGACACGTGTTGCCTTTCAGTTGGAATACTGGATACTGCAAGTTGCATTTCATTTTCTAGATACCACCAGACAGGAAGATTTAATAATCCCAAACCCCTGAACATGCCACAGTAGAGGACTCAGAGGAGGAGAGGTTCAAATATTCAGTTTGGTCTCATTCTGTCAAAAGACCACATCTGGATGTGACTCAAACTTGAATCCATCAAACTTTGACGATGACAATTTCCTTCCAATAAAGTTATTTTATGGCACAACAAACAAAAAAACCCCACTGTTGCATCAAAAAGTGGGTCACGGTCACTTCAGGTCCTGGATATTTTTTGGGGTGATTCTGCACCCATTCATTTTTTTTTTATTATTGCAGGATTTAATAAACGATTATTTGGTATCTTTCTTTGTTCTGACGTGGGTCTGACCCCACGGTAGCTGTGTGAACGACACTGAGTCATCAGTCGGTGTCAATTAGAGTAATGAGAGACGCGCGCGTCCCGCAGACAGCGACTCCTCCACTCGCTCGGCGCGTCGCGGAGGAAACAGGACGCAGCTGCTGCAGTTCACGGTCAAACCTCGCACGCTGTTCTTCTGTTCTTCTGTGCTTGTCTCTTTCTTTTTCTTTCATAGAAAACCTCTCTTTCCCTCCTCCTCCTCCTCCTCCTCCACCGCACTGACGCACCCGCCGGCCGCCTGTTGCGCACTGTGGGTCTGCGTTTGGAGAGAGAGGCGCGCGCCGCCGCCGCGGAGCCATGGCCGCCATCAGGGCTCTGGAGCAGTGGTGCCGGCTGCAGGTCGACGGCTACAGGGACGTGTCCGTCACCAACATGACCACCTCGTTCAGGAGCGGACTGGCCTTCTGTGCCCTCATACACAAGTACCGACCGGACCTCATGTGAGTGCCTGTGATTGGAATGAATGTCTCTGCCGTTTGAATAGTGAGGCAGCCTCGTCTCCTCCAAGTAGCCCACAATGATGAGTTTATACCTTGTCTTTGATTCTTAGTGTTGGCAAACAAGTATATAACAAGTATAAGTATATACACAATTCATTTTCTTTATTCTAATCATGTTTAAACCCCTTAAATGTCTGGTGTTATATTGCTTATGTTACTTATTTCTCAGGAGATCCATCATGTATGAGAGCGATGATGCCTGCATACAAACATCAATCCTTACAGCGTGTTTTTTTTGAATAGTTTAATTCCTCCTAGTCGTGATCCTTTGCTACAGGAGGCTTCCGGCGACACGGCTGACATCTCTCTCTTTCTCTGTGTGTGTGTGTGTGTGTTCCTGTTTACCCAGAGACTATGACTCACTCAGAAAGGAGGATGTGTTCGAGAACAACAGACTGGTGAGATGTCGAGTCGTTTTGTCTCCATTGAGTCGTCGTGGGAACGACCATTCCACTTCATTCTCCCACCAGACGCGTCGTTACGGGTTCTTGTCTTATCTGTCCATGTTCAACATCACAAAATTTAAGCAAAATGGTTGTCTCTCAACAAACTTCAAAGTTCTGAATGTGTACTCTCTCCCTCTGTCCACTCGACCTTAGTTATTTTTCACAAACCCCTACATGACCTGAGCCGCGCAGCCGCTACACCGTTCCATTATTTAGTCTTCTTCCAGTCTGACCGGCTTCCTGTGAGGATTGAAGGCCCCACGGAGTGCCACAGTACGCACTTCCTCCCGTGTCTCGGATGAACCCACCGGCACTTTCCGACAACAAACCTGAGCTCAGCAGTGGGAGAGCCTCTCCACACTGTGGAATTTTAAACGAGGGCTCGCTGTCAACCTGCCACTCGAGCCGCATTATGATGATGACGACGACGACGACGACGACGACGGTTCGCCGGGAGACACTCGTTTGTTATATGCCTCTCTCGAAGGCGATGCGACGACGAACTTAAAACCAGATTTGTGGTGAGAGAACGGTGCGTTCGATCAGGTTCAAGTCTCGATAGACTGTCGACGTCGCTCCGCTGCTCGGGAACACGAGAACGTGGCGAGTGTGGTAATTTACACCCGTCTATATTTCATGAACGGCGTCGTGTTACCTACAGGTGGTAATCTCACGAGTTGTTGGGATGAGAAATAGTTTGAATTTAGATTGCGGACTTGAATGCGTCTTTGTGTTTTTGTGCTCTTCTTTTACATCACTGAGGCTTTGCTTTAAATTTAATGAGCATGTCCAGGCTGATCCCAAACAATGCCCTGGAATCCTGCTCCCTCCATCCCTCATTCTTCTCGCTACGAGCTCACAGGAAGTCTGCTATTCATTCTGCCGCCCCCGCCCCTTCTCAGACCTCTCCGGGCCTGGGCCACAGAATACTCTATTTAAAGCTCTATTCAAAGTTGACAGTCTTGACATTTTTACACACGCTGTAATGGCCAGCAGTCTGTGTGCCCATGCAAAACCAATCGCTGCTATTAAATGTCGCCTTGGCAGGAGTCAATAGCCGCTGGCGTTTTTTTTTTCTTTTTTCGTCGCCTCAAGGCTTTTCAGGTCGCGGAGGAGGAGTTGGGGATCCCGGCGTTGTTGGACGCAGAAGACATGGTGGCGTTAAGGGTCCCAGACAGGCTGAGCATCCTCACCTACGTGTCCCAGTACCACAACTACTTCAAGGGACGGCAACCAAGTGAGAACGTGGCTGTTTTCAAATACCTGTGAAGGATGTTGTGCATTACCCCATTAATATTTTCTTTAGTTCAAACCTTTTTCTTTTTTTGAGCTGTCCGTCCATCCCATTCCTGTGAACGGAATATGTCAGGAATGCCTTGAGTGAATTCATTCAACTTAGTATAAAGATCCACTTGGACACCAGGATGGACTAATTTGATTTTGGTGATCAAATAACTAGGTCACGTTAACTAGACAAACTAGATTTTGGAGGTCAAAGGTCACCCTGACATCACAAAACCAGTTTTAGGTCAAGTCGAGAAAAAAAAATCACAAATGTCTACCTGGATAAAATTATGATATTTTGTATCGAAAAAGGTCAAAGGTCATTTTAAGTGCAACATTACAATGTTCTGCAAACTTGTCTGGTCAGTATTTGAGTTTTTGAGTCATACTGTTGTGAGGTGGTCATTCTAGTCCTTATTGTTATTATAAAATATTTCTTTTTGTGCCGAGGTTTACAGTTTTCTCTCCTGTACCACCTTGTGACGTCTGACACTGACGGTGTTGTACCTCTGCTCAGTGGGAGGCGTAAAGAGGCCAGCAGAGGGCTCCAAGGAGGAGCCATCGGAGAAGAAGAATCTCCCCGTGGTCGCCAAAACCTTTGTGTCTAAAACCCCCATTGAGAATCGTTCACCTTCCAGCCGCACAGCGCAGAGCTCCCCCAAGTCGAGCAGAGCTGCAGCTCAGGTCAGTGCACAACCGTTAGCGTGCGTCTGATGGCTCTAATAATGATCGTACGGTGTTACTTTTTCATTTTTTCAAGCATTGGGTGGATTTTGCCCTCAGTTCTAGTTTTCTTTCACAGAAGACGGTTTTGGCAGAAAACGCCAACAAAAGCGGGACCCTCAACAGCAAGTGTGTTGCGTGCAAGAGCCACGTTCACCTGGTCCAGAGGCACTTTGTGGACGGCAAGCTCTATCACAGGAGCTGTTTCAAGTGAGATAATTTGATCTATATTCAGTGATACTTTCCCCCCTCCATATCGTCCGTTTTTATTGCATTAATAATTCAATGTCAATAAAACTTCCACCAGGTGCAGCGAATGCTCCGGCGTGCTCCACGCAGGAGGCTACAGACCTGGGAAGAATCCGGACACTCTCATCTGCAACACCCATCAGAACAGTTGCAAACCGTCCTCCTCCTCCGTGGCAGGAATCAAAAACGTTCCCGCCGGTTCAGCTGTGCGATCGACCGGCGCCAGCCAGGCCCAGCCGGCACCACGCCTCCCCTCTTCTGTGCTGTCAGCCCCTCTGAATGTTGTGCGGAAGCCAGTCAGTCCTACTCCGCCTTCCCAGTCCTGGACGACCTCAGCCCAGAAGACGCAGGTGGACCGGCAGAGGTTTTTCCAGGCTGCGACGCCAGTCACAGAGGCCCCGGCAGGCAACGGGGAGCCCGCGGGGCCCTCCGGTGTTTTGGGGAGGCCAAAGGTCCCACCGAGCAGTTATGACGAGAAGAGCAGAGTCACGGCGACGACTGGAAAGAAACTGGCAGAAGAAAACCGCAACAATAACAACAAACGTCCGTTCACCATCCGCCCAGCAGAGAGACGGTGAGCTTTGCGAGCGTTGATTTTGTCTCTCGAGCGTTGATTTTTGTATTTGGATACATCTGGTCGTTTCCCACTGTATGCTGTTCTAATGACTTTCCTTATTAAGGCTGACGGCGAGGGCTTTTCTCTCGCTGCAGGTTTGGAGATGAGCCGAGTCCCGCTGACAGCCCCGCGTTGAGGAAGGATAAATGGAGCCAAGGCCCGACAGGAAACTGGGCAGGACAGCCCTCCAGCAGCCAGACGAACAATAAGGAAGCGCCGTGTCCGAAGGCCGTCGACGGAGGCGACACGAGGCCAACAACTGTACACACCAGCGCCAAAGGCAAGCGCCACTAAAGAGTTTCAGTTATTTCTTGATCCATTATTTGACATCCAGCCAACCTCCACCCGCCCCTCCATTCTCTGTCTGTCTCCGCACGCATTCAGAGAAAACAAAGCCCTTTTGTCGTCTTTGCCCTATTTACACAGACAGCGCATCTATCTCGTGTGCCGCTCGCTGACATTTTAATTTCTGCCTCACACTTGTAATGAACTTTCATAGTTGAACTGTCATTCTCCCCGGAATGGATGTGCTTTTAAGACAGAAACACAATTACTGTTGGGTTTTCAGCACAAACGCTCGCCACATTATCAGCATTGATAGAAGCCTCCCTGTCATGGGAAGTCATTCTGCAGCCTGCTAATGTGGCGCACACGCGGACAATACTCCAGCTTGTCTCGGAAATCAGGAAAACCCGCTTTTATTTTACATTTTCACAAAGAGTTGTGTTCATTTATCCATTTGTTTTCGTGCACAGATTAGAGTAGAATCTGTGTGTCTAATACATATGTGCAGGTTAAGATCAGTCACACACATTGTTGTGAGTGAAATAAAACCAGTAGATGTTCTCATTATCAGCTGCTCAGGTGTGACATGGAGAAGAGTCCATGAAGGTGGAGATTTTTTTGGGGGGGCGACATTAAGTTGTCAATGTCATTGCTAAAGAAGATGTCGTATTGAGGTGATATGCTTATTTCTAGAGCACCACCGATATGGATTTATGGAGGCCGATACAGATTTGGTGTTAAAAAATGTCTATGCCAATATATATATATATACAGTATATATATATAGGCTGGTGTGTATATACATATATTTTTGCAATGAATCCTAAGATGTCATTGTCACACCTTTATGACAAAGAAATGTTATTGAGGCTCAATATTTTACAGTTTAACCATAAACTTGACTTTAAATAACTATAATCAGAAAACACAACATCACAACCAAATGTTAAGTTGAATTGATTTGATAGATTATTACTTTAGCACTTTAAGAAAATAAACATATTCTTTATGTAAAATGTAAACAAATGCACATCTTTTCTTTATTGCTCACTCTGTAATTCTTTTCATATCGGCAGATACCAATACGGCCATGAAAGACTCATATCAGCCTATTTTAAATCAGCCAACCGATAAGTCAGTCAGGCTCTTGTACTTCCTCCCAGGTTTTGAAGTAGATATTGATTTCAATCGTTGTGCACGTGACAAGATAATGTAGTGATGAACTTTACCACTATGCTTTTTATCCAGAGCTGAAACAATTGATCAATTAATCGATTACTGGATCAACACCACAATGTTGATCAGTTATTGTATATAAAGAAAGTTTTATAGTCTCAAATCTCATTTGCTGCTTTTTTTTAAATATTACGTTGAATTTAATATATTTACATTGTGGACACTGGAGACAAAACAGACTACTTATGGAAACTCTCAAAACTAAAGTAATTAGTTACAGTCTTTCTTTTATTTGAACTCTTTTCTGTCTAATTGTTCCTACAGGTCCAGTTTGGCGAGAGGAGCAATCAAAGTTGAAACCTGTGAGAACCGAGCTCGGTCTAAAGTAAGTATTCTCAATCGTCTAATAATCAATATCGCCATACAAGTCACCCAGCTGGGAAACGGGGAGGTCACACAGGTGGAGCCAAACGTCTTGAAAGATCTCGCTGTTTTAACATCTCTGACCGCTCGACGTGTCCACTCTCCAGAATTCGGAACCTTCGAGCTTCGTCCATCTCTGTTATCGTTGACTGGCTCCGAGTGAAGCCGCTTGCTCTGTCCTCCATCCTAACAAGCCCCGCCCCTGAGTGCCAGGCCTGAGCCTTTCCTACTCCTAACACTAGACTCTCTCGTTTCTAATCTCTGCTGATGATCCCTCCATTGCCCTCCCCACCCTTTGTCCTTTCAAGAGGTGAGGCCTTTTTTTCTCATATGTTCATTCTTTATCATCAGCCCTGTTGTCGCCCTTACATGTGTCAGATGAACGCTGTACTTTTACACAAGTTTTTGAATGGTCACATACTCAAAGGCTCAATCCACTGTAACTTTCCTACAGAGAAGCCGAAGCCTCCACTGAGCAACGTAAGCCTGGATTCACGTCCTGGCCTTCCTCAGACGTCTCCGTGGTCGCGACGAGGCCTCCCTCGGCCCCAGCATCCGCTGTACCTCCCGTTAGCGTTGCTCTGTTTGATCCTGCGCACGTCACGAAAGTCTCTCCACAGAAACCTCCGCCTGCCTCTGGAAACCACGGTGAGGAGCATTTGTCTACCAGAAAAGATTTTTTTAACATTTGTTGAGTGTTAATAATTCATCCTAGGGAGGGCTAACGAATAGCTTTACCAAATTGTATCACCATCCTCCTGCGACAAGGGACAATTTACTCGAAACCACAAAAGGCGGCGCTACAGGAAAGAGTCAATGGCCCTCCAAAGTCTAAAGGCATCTATTAGAGCCTGTGCATGTCTGTAGAGAATAAGGCAATCCATCCAATAGTTGTTGGGGTATTTCAGTCTGGACCACTGAGTAGCATGGCCAAAAATTCATGGAGCAACATCCGCACACAGCGATTCCAGCACAAACATCCTGCCGTGTGGGATATTTGTAGATTTTCTTTTTTTCTATTGCAGCAGAAAACAGAGAAAAAACCCATTGTTGGATGAACTTCAAATCGTAAACCTTCCTGTCCTTATTCTAGGTCTTGAACATGGGAGTCACTCGCCTGTGAAATCCCCACCCAGACGGCCGGCTGTGCAACCCATTTGCTTTCCGCCAACCACCCCAGCCAATCATGGAAGCCCGTCAGGTCGGCTCCCACTTTCAGAAAAAAAATGTCATCACCAAAGCCATACGCATGTGCTCTTCAGCCATCTTGTTGATTTCATATTAAAAAAATATTGAAAACTAAAGATAAATCAGGTGAAGTCGTACGCGACAATGCTTTACGTGAAAAGCTGCCATGAAGGGAAACTATCTAATCCTATTTTATCTACCTCCTAGGTGCTAAAAAGGGAAAGTATTTGTCACCCACCAACGCCTCCAGGACTGAAATGAGGTCACCCTCCGTAAGTTCCCTGCATTAAGTCTCTTAAGAGATTAATTAACAGCTCCACAAATATGCTTTCATTACATTCCCAGGACAAAAAATGGCCGACCTTCTTTACATCTAAGTAGCCAAAGTCAGAATTTTCAAATTAAATCTTCTTTTTTTTTTTGGATTTATATCAGGCGAAGTCATATCATATCCCGGCAGAGCAGATTGAGACGGAGCTGAGTGATATTGAGACAAACTTGGCCCAGCTGGAGAAGGAAGGTGTGGAGCTGGAGAAGAGGCTCCGCAGCTGTGAGGAAGGTACTTTTTATTTAATACATTTTTTTTTTCCTGTCAACTCGAAATTCTCTCCCACGTCCTCCCTTTTTTTTTTCTGGTTTACACACACACAAATAAAACGGAATGTGGACAAGTCGGAAACTAGCTTTTCAATTTGGAAAAATAAACAGTCCTTCAAGCCACCCACTTACTCCGCGGCAGAAGATGATGTCAGCGGTAGATTTTGCTCACTCGCGGCGGATAACCTCGCAGCAAACTTTTGATATTTTATTGAATTTGTGCGAACTGCTCAATCCCCCTGCTGCTGCGGTATCTCTAGTGCAGAGTTGTGTCCTGGTTGCCCCACACAGGACACACATGCATTCACTCACTGCCAGTAGGTGGTAGGTGCGTGCGTGCGTGCGTGTGTGCGTGCAGGGGATTTACCTGCCATTTCTATTACTGTTTCTGCAGCCAAATGAGGTGAGGGGCACAGACGGCCCACAGGGATGTTGCTTCTCTTTTTAGGTAGTGGGAGTAGGGGGCCTGATTGCTTTCCTCAAGGTCAACATGACTTGGGGTAATATATATATATATATATATATGTGTGTATGTATTCTGGTGGATTGCAAACAGTTTTTTTCCTCTACGTGGTGCCACCCAGGAAGAATGAGCGTGCAATCCCTCGGCCAGAATTTGACATCAATTGCACACCACCTAGGAGATCATCTACTGCTCAACTGGAATCTGTTTGGCGTAAAAACCAAAACCCCGGCACTCGAGTTCGGCGCAGAACGAAATCAGGTGTATTCTGGTGACGGCGGGACGTGGGCTGCCTCGTCCTCAGTCACAGTCCTCGCTGTTGTTTCTTGACTCTCTGTCTGTTTGATTGATCGACTGGACAATAATTGCGAATGGCTAATAATCGTTTTTTAAAAATCAATTGGTCCACCTACTCCTCGCTGCTCCAGCCTGACTTGGCCAAGCAGAAAATCTAAACTGTCGAAATTGCAACCCACTGCTTGTCACTAAACCACAAATACAGGGTTAGAATTTCTTTTTAAACCGCCTTTAACGTTTTAGACCTATCTAACATAAGCGGCACTAAAATGTTCACTATTATGAAGGGACCTTTTTAGCATTGGTCCAATTCTTCCTTTCCTTTTCGAGTGCAAAAGCTATTAAGAAATAAATAAAGCTAGTCCCTGCTGGATTTTTTGCGAGTCATTATTAAATAAATGATTAACACAAATCTCTGCTTCACTGTGTATTCCCTCTGTGTTGGTTTACGCTTACTGCATGTTTAAACTTGCATTTCATAGCATTAAGACTGCATTGCAGGGGGCCTCTGTTTATTAATGAAGAGGTGCAACTGACAGTTTCATTATTGACTTAATGTGCTAATCAACACGGGACGTCCGACAATGGTGACAGATGTTTGTTAGATTTTGTCAATTCGCAAAGTGACGTTTAAAAAGCTTGTTTTGCCTAAAACTTACAAAATGCTCAATTTACTTTCAAATCTTTTATACATTTGACAAACTGGAACCAGACAATGTTTCGGATTTTGTATAAAAACTTGATTAAAAACTATTTTTGATACTTGATTAACCCAAATATTCACACTTTCTTTGGATTTTTATACAACAGCAAGGGTGGGGACAATTTAAACTGTTGAAGATGGATCCATTTCATACAAAAGAGTTAGACTAGGTTTAATTTTAAGTCTTTAGCTACAGAGTAGTGCTGACATGGTCCCAGGAGGTGAGTCAACCTCCGTCTCACCTCCACCTGCCAAATGACTTCAAACTCATTCGTAATTGCACTTAATTTTATTATTGTGCAGAATTATTCTATGCCACTTTCCATTTAACTTTAGTCATTCAGAAAAGCACAGAACTGTATTTAAATACATTTTCTTTGAGCTTAATTTTTCTTTTACTCACAAGTCGAGTTTCATTGAACTGTATGAGCTGAGGACACGGACTGAAGTCTAAATTTAGACATTTCGAGATGTGTTATGATTTTTAATGCATTATCGAACATAATCACAAGTTGTATCTCAATAGTGGTGTTTTTACCATTTAAAGGAATTGTGTTTTGGGTTTTTTTTCTCAGAGGGAGAGGGAGACATACTGATGGACCCACTGATGGTCGACTGGTTCAACCTGATTCGGAAGAAGCAGATGTACATTAGAAAGGAATCGGAGCTCGTTTACACGTGAGTGAAAAAAACCGATTCTCTTTGAAAGTCTTTCACCACAGTCTTTGTTCATGTTGCCATTTTATTCTTTCGTTGTATAAAATGTCTTATCTTGAAATATGTGAACGGCAGCCTGTTTTTTTTTGTACTTATACGTGTCTAGAGGGAATTAAAACTCATCCACTGTCAAACTAAATGCATTTGTTCAAGATATGTAATTAATGATGTGTGATGTCAGAGCCAGGACTCAGGAGCTGGAGCAGCAGCAGCCAGGTGTGGAGGGCGAACTCCGCAGGCTGCTGGAGAAGCCAGGTAAGACGCCGCAGGTTTAACTTCAGCTCTGTAACTTCCCCGTTTCCACTGAACGCTGAAGTTGACTGGGTGTCGCAGATCATCTGAAGTCCAGAGACGAGCGACGGCGGGAGACGACGTTGATGCAGAGACTGATGGAGATTGTGAACGGCAGAAATGCGATCGTGGAGGGTCTGGACGAGGACAGGCTGAGGTAACCTGATGCGTCTTGTAATTAATTGTGACAAGAACGACCACTGATGTAGGGCAGCACTGTTTGTATAGCAATCTGATCCGAGGACGACTGAAGAGTTAACAGGTTGGGTTTTTTTTATTTCTGATCAATTTCAGGGAAGTGGAGGAGGATCAGCAGTTGAATGAAATGATGAAAAATCTTGGTAGGTATCTTTATTTTTGATGTAGTGATTTTACAATCTGAATTTATCATTGTAATGTTTATTTATATCTTTTGTTTGTGATTAGGAGTAAAGAAAAGCAAAAATAAGAGGAAATCCTCCATCTCAAAACTGTTCAGACGAAGAAGTAAAAGACGCGTGGAATGATCCTCGAGGGTTTTATTTGTTTTAACTAAACTTAATTATTTTTTAATTGTTTTAATATTCTTTATATATTTTTGAAGGTTTTTATATTTAGGTGCAGCAGTATGTAGTGTGCTAATAAGAAGGCAAAGGACAAGATGTCAAATCAGGAAATATAAAGGCTCAAATCATGTGGTTTGTTTTTTTTGAAAAAAATGTTATTTTGGTTTCACCTTCACCTTGAAGATTCACCTTCAGTTCCCAGTTAATTGTGTTTTTATTGTGGTGCAAAATTTCTGTATAGTTCATGATTTAATCTTTCCTTTATTTTCCACAAGGGGTGTAATTTTTTTTCACAATTGTTTTGTCACGGTAATACAAAAGGGGTGTTTAATTACATGGCAAATGCTGCCATGAAAGTTTCCCTTATATTAATTAAACGTCAATGTCACAAGAAATACCACCATTTATATGATAAGTATGTAATGTAAAAAATACTGGTGTATTTATTTAATTATTGGAATGAGGTGTCTAATTCATAAGTTCGGCAAATTCAAATGCACTTGGTCAAAAAACAAAAACCTGGATGCTGGGAGTTTCATATTAACCATCATGATGTGTGAATTACAAAGGGGAGCACTGGCTGCTCCACGTGCAAAATGGGAATGAGGAGAATAAATGTGTAAATCCTTCAACGGTCTCGAAATCCGAAATGAAATTAGTTCCGTATTTATTCAATAATGGATTTTAACAAATTTCCTGTAAGGATATTAGCAGGAGGGGGAAAAAAAGGGGCCTTGACAATTAAGTTTGAATGGCTGTGGAGTGTAAAATAAGGAGCCACACATGTTGAGCTGCCTTGTTGCAGACGGCCGTTTCCTCTCCCACACTGTACTGTAGGTGGCAGCCTGGGTATGCTGTATCGCAGGGCGACAACTTGGAAATCCAATTTGCCACAGTACAGACAGTTAATTTCTTTGCTAATTTTATAAATGCTGCAAAAGTGTTCGGCTGTGCTGATGCAATAATGTTATGTGAAAAGAGGATTAGGTCGAGCAGTAGCTTATGGCCGGGTGAGGCTTATAAACTATAGGTTGTATTGAGCCCTTTATCTTCAAACCTGGTTTAATTAAACATTACTCTTTACCAATATCTGCATCAGAATTCCGCTGCACCTGAGCTATTAAAATGTTCAAACGACGTGCGGAGTCACTTGTGAGGAAAATGGCCTTCGCTGTGTTTGCGGGGGACTGTACTGTAATGTTGCATTTTAGGAGTGTTATTGAATGGTTTGTACTCGTACTCTATATTTTTAAACTTGAAATCTGTTGTCCAATAAATCCTTTGAAGCTTAGCGTGTGTGTAAGGAGTTGAATTATTTACTTCCTTTGCCACACATCCCCAGAACTTTGTATCACTTCACTTCCCATGTGTCAAGCTTCACCACCACAGACTGTTGATTCAACGGCCGCCCAAAGATGAGACGCTGCCTTCACTAAGAGTAAAACCAACAATGCTGCGGCGCTTTTGCATTAAAGCTGTGCAGCGATCGCGGAGCCGCATCAATGCACTTTTTTTTTTTGATCGTTTTCTAATGAGGCTTTTTTTAAAGACGGCATCAAGATAATTCACTGGCGTCAATACATCGCAGCTACTTATAAACTACACATCGCTCATTTTGAGATGCATGAAATCGTGATCATGAACTTGGAACACACTCTCTCTCGCTGAGCAGAGTTGGGGATGATATTGGTACAAAATGCCATGCGTGATGTGGGTGACAGTCGAGACTGAATGTGTGATATTAGAGTTAATTAAAGCTTTGCGCCCCATCTACTGCAAATGCTTGCACTTCTGCAATTAAGAATCAAAGGCGAGGGCTTAGTGTCAGGGGGGTGTCTAATACATGGTTTTAACAGGAATGGGACCTGATTTGCCAAGCTCCTAGCGACAAGCATTAACAACAGCCTCAAATTAGAGGGACATTAATATTCATAAGTAAAACAATTCATCCTGTGAATGTGTGATGAAATGGAATCCTCCGAGGTGAGCTCTTGTGTCCAGGCTGCCATCGTTCATTAAAATATGCCATTACCCATGAAGTGCTTAATCTTTATGAAAGGGTGGCAAAATCAGTTTGAACTGCTCCGACAGAAAAGGTGGAAATTGTAATATTGTTCAGCACCTTGCATTATGTTAATCCTGTACATGTTTTCTAAATGTGCTGCCGTCGAACACCGTGTTTGGTTTCTATAAGTCTCATTAGCAGAACTGGTTTCAGGCTTCCTGAATGAAGAAGGAGAATGTATAATCTTTGCTTTTGTACATTTACATCTGTGTTTTCTTTTCTATTAATACGACGTGAGTGCTTTGTGATGTTTTCAGTTAGTTGTTGTACGCTGCCACTTGCAATACAATTTGAATTCTCTGTGTGTGTGTGTGTGTGTGTGTGTCTCGTCTTATTCCAGTCCCTGCCAGAGTCTGTGCCACTAGCCTGTAATTATGATCCTCGAGGTAATTTTATCAGGCTCATTAGCTCTGATGAGTAAACGAGAAGCGTGCCTCTAATTTATTGGCCATCCAGGCTGGAGACTTAATTCTCATCAGAGAGATCATAATATTTGTATAGAGAGAGACAGATGTACCGTACATATACTCGGTTACAAGGGTCTTGGATCAACAGTGAGACTTATGTGACTTTAAAAACCAGTAATTACACTCGCAACATGGAGTCTGTTTGGATAATTGGAGATGTGCTAAAGTTATTTCCATAGATGTCACTCTGTTGAGCAGGGCACCAACCATTGTCTCTTTTTTTTTCTTTGCGATTCGGGCGTGATTTCAAATGAAAGCCATTGTTCGTATTCTACAGAGTCTTGTGACTTTATCCTTCCCGCACAAAATTAGATTCTCACACCTCTGCAAACAAAATTGCATTGTTTTGTTCCCTGTTCAACGGAGATGATCCGTTTTCTGTGTCAGAGAACGTGTTAAGGGAGCGGGGTAAATATGCTCACAATTTTCAGTGTGTAGAAATTTGCATTGAGGGGAAATTATGCATGCTGGCTAGTGGAAATGAAATGTATAAAGTGCATGACTGGTAGACTTGACAAGTGCAGCTTTCATCCATCTCAAATGAATAATTTTCACTTCCCTTAAACATCCTTAATCCAACCATGTTATCAGCGGGCATGCAGGATTCTGACAGACTTTCTCCTTAACGGCACAGCAACTTTCGACTTGCCTGAGAATCTGCACTGCAGTTGCTTACCACATGGTCTTAGGGACTCACTCTTATCCTCCCCTGCTGGTTTTGTGGATCAGTAAAATTCCTTCAAAACACAATATATACATAGCGCCAGTCTTAATAGATAGCAGAATGTCTCACTCTACCCTCCTCTGTGCTGCCGCAGAGGTCGACTTAATGCACTGTATTTTACCTCTGATTCACATTGGCAGAGCTTTCAGAGGAGGGTGTCTAAAAAAACCTATTTGCTCGGTGGCCCTTTGTCCTCTATTTCAAATTTCAGTGACAGAGCCCCTCCATGCTAGTATATAACGTGGTTTGGAAATTCGTATGGTCGTAAAAAGGGATCGAGGAGGATAAATTGCTAATTTGCAGACCAGCATTCAGCAGTTTGACTTGTCATTTTGGAAACATTTTCTCATCTTCTTGTCTCAAATACAAACGTATGATTGTATTGTAGAAAAAAAACCCCACCCGAATGTCACAATCCTTTTTTAATTTATGGAGGGTAGCATGTTTTCCGAATACGACAATAAACAATTAAATGTGTAATTGGTGTTTATGCTGCTAATCCCCGTGATAGCCTCTAATATGAAGGGTTACCTGGCTATTTTCAATATCCACTTTCACAGAAGCCCCGGTTTGCGATAAGAATATTAACCTCATCAGTTTCAGGTAACTTTCAGCGCTTTAACATCTTGTCTTAAAGACCTACGTGTTAGCGGGAGTCTCAGCCTTGGCATTTAGTGACATTTTAAGCCTTTTAACAGAATCCAGACAGGGATTTGCTGTTTCCACCAAAGGAAAAATAATTTATATCCTCCTCTCTGAGAAACTGTGGGTAGAGGGATTAAATGCACCAGAGAGATTTGTATGTGGTGCAAGTAAAACAATATTGTGACTCAGTTAATACATTTCCTACCATCTACTTTCGTGCTTTGAGGAAGTCCGGAGTTGTTAAACATTGAGTTAAAGTTGGCTTTGATGCTTTTCTTGTTTCATTTTCTCATTTTCAAGGTTTTAGATATATAGGTCACAGTGATGACAGCGCCTTGTACCTGAACTCCTCTTATAATACTGCTATGAGACGCCATTAATAAGTGTCTGAGGCAATGGAGAGTCTGACCCGGTCCATTTAGTTTGCATTCCTTTCCAATCAAACTCCCTTAAAATGTTTGGAACAAGCAAATGTTTTCACCCGACTTAGAATTATATTAAAGCATAATAATGTCCTATACACACATACCCACACACACCAACAAAAAACATTTGTGAGTGACAGTTTGGAACACAAAAGGTCTTTTCTGCATGTTGGATGGCCTGTGGACTGTGTGTGTGTGTGTGTGTGTGTGTGTGTGTGTGTGTGTGTGTGTGTGTGTGTGTGTGTGTGTGTGTGTGTGTGTGTGTGTGTGTGTGTGTGTGTGTGTGTGTGTGTGTGTGTGTGTGTGTGTGTGTGTGTGTGACGGCTGCTGTGTAGTGGAGACATGCAGGGCTCTGTTCTCTCTGTGGGCAGGCAGCTTTGATGCACTGCCTCTCTTATCTCATGCCTGGCAAGGTTAATGAAGTGGTGGCACTTTTGGAGGAAGTAGAAATGGGATGAGTAGCAAAGACTAGAGGAAAGCTTGGAGATGAAACATCCTGCTCTTAGCGGCTGTAAGTGGCAATTTTGGTGAATTACATAGACAATAAGAGGGAGGGTTGTCATCCTCTTAAACACAACAGTCGGGCGGAATCACGAATGGTTGATTGCATCTCTTTCAGCCTGGTTCACATGAAAATTACATTAGCATTTAGGCATCACTTGTAAGTTGATCTGTCAAAACTTATGAGGCAATGTCAGTCGTCGTATGCAGCACTGAAGTCACTGCGACGTTATGAATCCTATTCCGACGCACAAAAGAACATTATAGCACCTTAAAACCCAGAAACCCTCTTGTGAAATGCTAAGCAGTCTAAGTTGTCACTCCGTCTCCGAGCATCAGATCCTTCCCTCATTTGAACCAGAGGAGCTAGTTTTGAAGGACTTTTAAAAACCCACCGTGCCTTCGTCAGGGGCAACAAGTCTCCCTCAGTGAAAGAGCTGGCTCATTTTATTTGTGAACTGGTGTCTTGGAAGTTGCCTCGTGGTTACAGCTTAAACAAAGGCCAGCATTGCCGCCCTAATTTAAATATAATAACAGGTGATGTACTGCTAATGCTCTGTATTCCTTAGCTTTGTGCTTTTAATATTCCAATTCCCTTTGCATGTATAAGAGCTAATAGGTAAACAGTCCTGAATGGAAGAAATGAAGCAGGTCTACATGCCAATGAATTAGCATATAGATGAGTTCATCTCATACAAATAGTGCTCTTTTGCCCAGACCTCCCTGTGCTGAGCAAAGATCATGTATGTAAAGTATGCATGCAGAAAATGTAAATTAATCCATTTCAATCATTATTCAATCTAATAAGACGTTTTTTTTTCTTCTCCTCCTCTCTCCCTACTCTTGTTTGTCCCTCATAGCTCAAATGTCCAGAAATATTGAGAGGGCGGTCAAACTGTTCCCCCGAAGCCGCTTAATTGTTTAACAGAAAATAATAACAAGCAATAATACGAACGTACAGACAAAAACATGGGGATGTCAATTACAAATGAGCATAATTTGCATGCGGATCAGACAAAAGGCTGATTATGGTTTTACTTGAATGAAAGCACCTCCATGTTGCCGAAATCAATGCTTTCATTTTCTAAGGCAAAGATCCTATAAAAGGAGTGCCATTGACCGTATGTTTTGTATTTGATCCTCATTATTGTAATTCCATAAACAAACACCGCCTCTGTGAAACATAACTATTTGTTACATAGCTTTGGTTAATATGCTGAAAGAAGCTTATAGAATTGGGTCAGCTAATTAAGCAATTAGCTTATTTCAGCTCTGTGGTCAGGCTGTTACTAATCTATGGCATTGTGAGCCCAAGATCTGCCAAAACCGGGAGGCTTGTGTGTGTCTGCGTCTGCCATCCCGTCTGACAAAGGATCATGTTTGAAGGCATCGTAACGCTCGGCAGAACGGCAGGAGACTTGTCTCTGTTCACTAATGCCCGCGTTTCTCATGCAAATCCCTGGAATTGAATAGGTTGTTTATTGTCTAGTTAATATATTGAGACATTTATGTAGTGCTGTTGGAAGTGTTTGCTCTCTGCATTCGCAGCTGTGTTAACACACGCAAAATCCCAGACAGATTACAGTTTGATAGCATTAAAAGCCACGATGAATGTTGGTGGCTTTTCCGCAGAGCCTGCCACGTGGCTTCTCGCAGGCGTCTCCACGAGGGCAGAGTTAGGCAGCGTGACTGTGTGGAACGTTTAGCACATCAATGGTGTCATTTGATTTAACACGTCAAGTTAAGTATCCTGGAACTTCTCTGTCCAGAGGAGAATGCGGTTACTGCTGGCCGTCACTCTCTGGTATTTTGCTTCATTGTCATATACTTGGGTTATCTTTTTGTTGTTGTTGCTAAGTATCCAAACTTAAACCTCCAGTCATCTTTGTTATGTCTCCAAGTGTAATTTGAAGTATACTGCATGGCGAGCTCGGCTTGACTCAGGCTACTGTTTGTGGGCATAGTAAAACTGGCCTTTCGGGAGCACCAGGATTTCTCCCGGCAGGCCGGTCACTTTGTAAGAAGTTTGGGCAGCCACGCCCCCTCATGTACGGTGATGCTTCTCATTCAGTACTGAATAGTGATACAGTGGCTTCATTTAAACTTTTAAAACTGAAACGATCTCCGCCCTGACTAGCGTTTTAGCTCCGTATATTAATCTCCATCTATAATTACACGCCTGAAAAAAGTATATCACGTGACCATTCACGAACATTGGGCGTGCGCAGGAGATTGTTGCTTACTGAGGTGCTTACTTAAAAAAAATACTGCAAACGAGAAACAACAATAATAAAAAGTATGGACGAGGAGTTTCTTTTGTTGGACTGAACGACAAGGCGGAACCGTTTCTGTCTGTGTGTACAAAATGTTTTTCCTTCACCGTTGATAGTCGAGTCGTGACCGACAAGCGAACTGTGCTTGCAAACTTCCAAGACAGCAGGTACCTCAACCTAGCAGCAGTTAATGCATTTCGAAACAAAGATGTAGCAAAATGGACTCACACCTGCGTTGCTTTGCTTGTCGGTGGGCGTTGCCTGACGCTTTGCGATGGCGTTACGTCATAACAACAACAACCAATCAGTTGTGTGCTCCGGAAACACGCGGCATATGCGGCTATCAGGTAAATACGCGGGAAATACATCCCACGACCAGATGCACGCACACCGGAGTAAACAGCTGCCTCCTCTCTCCGCGCTCATTTGAACGTTTCACGTCAAGGTTCGTGAAGAGCATTAGCGTGATTTGATTGGTTAGCGCCCTGCGCTGGCGCCGTCTGTTCAAACGCGATGTGATTGGCTGCCTCCCCGCGCAGCCGTTTGAAAAGTTGAGGCGCGCATTTAGCGCGAGCGCCGCCTTGTTGTTGTTGTTAGCACCGGTTAGCACCTGGAGCTAGCTAGCTAGCTAGCTAGCTAGCGAGCGAGCTGAGTCACTCTGACAAGACTCGAAGCTTTTCCCAAAGAAAGAGAGTGAAGACGACAGGTGAAGGTGAAACGAGAGGAGATGGAGTTTTATCTCCCGTGTGGTTGAAGCAGCAGAGGAGTCAGGACGTGAGCACAAACTCGGGTCGGTGAGGCAACTTTTCTTTTGAGCTCCAATGTTTCTATCACAAGCACACCTGTGTGGTGACAGCTACTGTGTGTAAGGATGAGGTTAGATAACATTATGGAACATGGATGTTAGCAGAGCCCAGATTCTGCTGATTACACTGTCATGAATGTCAATTGAATGCATATTGATGTACATGTGGTCGAGTATGGGCCCGTATCTGGCATCCAGTTGTGTTGTGTGTGTGGAATTGTACATCAGTGGTTCACTTTGTATCATCAGACATTGGTTGATGCATTTAAGAAGAAGTCAAAAGTGTGTACTGTCAGGACCTGAGTTTTTGTAATAATTTGTTGCTCCTTGACCGGCTGTACGGGGCTCGCCTGCATGGGTGAAAAAGTAAAAGGTCCATTTCTTTTTTGTCCCCGGCCCGTCCCTGTCTGTGGGATCGGTAGCATCCCCGCTCAAAGTTTGTCATCAGGAGTTTCACATTATATGTTGTCATGTGGTGTATTTGTTCATAAAAAGTATTGATCGAAGCCAATTTAAGACTTGATATGTGTGGATTAGTGGTTCATGTTAGATGTCCACACAGGAGCCCTTCAGAGCGACACATTATCTAGCTAAGAAGGCAATACGCTGCTCCTTCTGATTGCCATCTGCACTGCTGAATGAATGATAATTTTGTTATTTACAGCAGTTAAAGGGCTGCGGCGCTGCAGAAGTCTGGTGTATTTTATACACCATAGTATACTAATAGCATTTTGATGAGGGGAAATCTGACTGAAAAGTGTACCTAATTGGAGGAAAAGGCTTGAAATGCATTGTTAATGGGTCAGAGAGACACCACTTATGGTCATGATGATGATATGCAAGGTGTGGAAATGCATTTCCAATCTCCCTGGCTTGAGCCCATCAGTTTCCATTCAGAAGTGTGTGCACTTGTTCATTAAGCTTATGCATATCATCAACTGGTGCACTCATTCTATCAGGCAGATATGGCAGGGATAAAGCGATGTGAAGGATGGAAATTCAAACAACCATTCTCATTTGCAAAGGTCATTAAAGCTTGGCATACATTAGAAAATCTGCTAATTATGAAATGGCTTAACTCCACATTCAGTGGGATTATGTCTGCTCATTTAGAATATGTTGATCCCCTCCCTTACTCGTCACAAGACAGTTGATGTATGGGACTTGTGGCACAGAACTAATGTTCCCACTGCTTGTCGGTCATCTTAACTGACTGTAAGAAGTCCATAAAAGTGGCCGTCTTGTGCTTATGAATGAATATCAACCCCCAGAACACAGACACAATTTTCAGAGCTGCTGGGAAAATGTGTTGTAATGATGATATTTGGCTGAGCCACAACTTCTTCTTTATTTTACATCAGACTGTGGAGTAAATAAACAGAGTATCAAGAAAAGGCACATTCACACTGATAATTTAAACCTAAATCCATTTTTCCCCCCCCTCTAATTGAAGACGAGTCGAGTACAGAGCATCTGTGGGTTTTCAAAAGTCAGTAAGTTAGGGGACACTTGGAGTCTGTTGGTGTGTTACAGATACACTTTGATCCCTTATATCATTGAAATCATCCTCTACGCTTCTGTAATTGGCCTTGAATGGAGGAAAGTGTGCAAACTCTTTTTTCTAAAAACTTTTTTTTTGCACTGTACAAATGAAGACCTTCATGAGGATGAGGTTTTTTACAGTTTCCATCATTCTATCATAGTATTTGTCTTTTTCTAAGGACGTATAGATTTTGGCTCTGAAACTAGTTCCAGCTCTGTACTATTGGCAGGTCTGCTCTATACTATTTTAACTCACCATTAACATAGTGACTTAACTTCAATAATGCTCGTTGCAAGTTATAGAACTGAGTGAAATGCTTCCCAGAAATTTTACTTTGGAAGATTGAACCTCCCACATAGATTGGAATGACCGCATCGTCACATCGACTGGACCTTTCAAAACAGCCCCCACGTTGTAGACCATGTTGGATCAAATCACTCCGAATTTGGCCAATTTAATAATCCAATTGCCAATTAAGACATACGGCAGTGCTTAGATCTATAAAAGGTTAATAAGCCTCAGCTGCAGTGTGTTTCTCTTGGGTAAATGTCACTTAGACGTAGGCCACCGTGGGTCAAGATCTCCCTCCAGATCTAAATTTAATCACATAGCATTGCCTGGCCCCATTCTCACCCTCATTAGCCCGTGGCTTGTGCCGGAGTATGATCTGCCCTGTTTTAGCCCTGGCACTTTCCTTGTAGCCCCCTTACTCTGACCCAGACACGGCATCAGCCAGCAGCATCCGCACAGCCAAAACTGAGATTAAGTCCAACAACTTGGTAGATCTACTGTAGATTTGTTTGACATGTGGGTCTTCAGCAGTGTCTTGCACCCAGGGAATGCTACGAAATGTGCACATAAGGTGATACGGTACGATCTGTTGGCTGAGCTGTCACCTGATGCAGGCCTGTGTGCCACCTGTCGGCCTGTCCCACATAATGGCAGAATGACCGGAGTGATTCGAGCAGCCGCCTCATCTTAATTATCTCCTCAGAGTTTAATTAACTAGCTCATTTATTGGCCAAAAGAAGAAGAAGAAGAAAAAATAGCAACCTTGAATCACTTCAAATCTCAGCCACCGAGACAGAACGGATCATCGTAAGATTATTGTTTTTGTTTAAAGCTGTTCAAATGCACGAGGTGCATCATGACAGATAAATCCTGAGAGGCTGTGTATGATTAGAATGGATACATTTCCATATTGTTTGTGGGTGCACCGGAGGGAAATGGCGTGTCGGTCGCTCCCCTCCACGACTGTTATGAATGTGTCCCCGAATTTTACTACTGTACACTGAAAAGATGTCATGGTGCACGGGAGTCCATGTGGAACAGAATGCAAAAAAAATCATTTAGTTCTGAATGTTAATGCAAATTACGAACAAAATGGGCAATAATTCTTCTGCCCTACAGAAATGATTAACATAATTCTGATAAATAGGCAGATGGCAGAATGTGTGAATTGCGGTAGATTTATCTTAATTAATATCTTGAACCTACTTGGAGAAAGGTAAATGGCTCCACCGGGGCCAGGGATGTTCCTCTGTCTTATGTGTGTATCTTTCTCGTGGCCTGACATGTAGTAGTGGCCTGAGGATATTAAGTTGCTCTCCAGGTATGCATCAAGCCCTGGCAGTCTGCTGATAATGAACATATACCCAGGCAAGCAACACACACACATAGACACACACATGGCCACAGAGATGGATATACACCCCATCACAACCCCTCCTCTTTTACTCCACCCCCCCAAAAAAACCCCATATTAAGTTTTTTTTCTTCTTCCTGTGGCTAACACTCATCATTTTCCTGCGTACAAAAATTCTTACTTTATTTCTGGTTGTGGGGTAAGGTGTGGATTTCTTTAACTCATCACAAATTAAGGCAATTAAAATGTTAATTATTACAAGTAGAAAAGGGACAAAGGATTTCAAATAAATTGATGTATTGGCGTTTTTTTTTTATTAATTAATTCGGGTTCCTACTGTGTTGGATAATTATGCTTAAGTGTTTAATTACATATTTTGATGGGATCCTCAATTACTCTGGCTTAATAAAATATCATTAGCCCGTCTCCCAGGTTCTAAGCTGTGGAGACGTACAGTATTAGTAGATGTATTTAAATAAAAAATATTAGATTACAGGGCTGGTTGGGATATGTGGCGGTGGGTCTCCAGCCCTCAATCTCTCGCTAAATCTCTGTTAACCTGGAAGCGGCTCCTCACATCAAAGTTTGACATGGCGGCAAACAAACAACATTACATTTACATATTAATTAGTGGCGGGCTATCGGCACGGGCGATGAATTCAAATGTGTGGCCCTCGTGCTCGTGACTTTGCAGCGATCCGCAGCCACACTGCCGCCTTGCGGGAAACTCAGTGCTCAGCCCAGCATGAACAATGAGAAATTACCTAAAGACCTAAAGTCCAATGGAGGCCTCCCAATGGCAGACATGATAGCTTTTGAAAAAAATATATTATCATTATTTCGTGGTGAGTGTAAATATTCAATATCCTTTCACTGACTGTGTGTCTTACAAATCAATTTACAATGTCACCACATCAACTGCAAAATATGCAAAGCACAGATAAGTACCTAGTCCTCGCCCATCCGGTGTTGCTCAGTCAACCTCTCCCGTCAAAAATGCACGTAAGGTACGATAGCATCCATCTGGTCGCTGTATGAAATTATCTCGTTGAAATCCTCTAAAGGTTACGCAAGTGATCTGTCATTTTTTCCAGCTCGGTGTTGCAGAGCTATTGGAACATGTTTCCGCTCTGTATTCTTCAGGCTTTACCACTAAAGCATGCATATTTTTTTTTTCTAAATGTGTTTTTTTTTTTTTACATCTCCCTGCTAGGAACAAGGATCCTTGGCAATGGCTCAGAGGCAAAATCCTATAATTAGAACACAGTTCACTCGGTTAGCAGGTAATTTACCTTTAGGGGGAGAAGTCTAATTATTGTCTTTGAAAAGCTAATTTAGCGTCAAACACTTCAGGTGTCTTTTCCCCTCTCTTCAGCAAATGGAAGGTTTCCTGGAGCACCGGTGCCTCTGAGCCATCTTTAGCGCCTGGCGCTGTTTCATGTTTACACGGCTGATTCCTAAAGACGAAATTAGGAGCAATAAGAGCAGAGCAAACCACCGTCTCCCTTTTGTTGGATCCAGCAGGTGTGTGGTTGCTTTTTCTTTTCTTTTTTTTCTTTCTAAGAGAAGAAGGCACCACTCCTTGACCCGCTGATAAATGCTCCTAGCAGGCAAACTTGTTTAGTGGCAGATGGTGTTTGTGAGTGACATCGGTTCCCAGCAGAAGCGGGCCCAGGGAAACGGATCACCTCACCGGAGTCTCTGTAGAGCAAGCCCGCCTGGTTACCTGACGGCATATGCTCTGCTGTGGCCCACACCTGCTGGAGGATGGCGTTCACACCACGGTCCCCGGACTCCATCCCGGAGAACGCTGTTAACCACAGCTCACCGCTCATTCAGACACATTTTAAAAAGCAGAAAATAAATGAATAGCAGGGGGGATTTCCTCACTTGGATTTTTTTTTTGTCAGTTAGATGCAAGTTCTGACGATACAGTTATTTAGAAAGCTCTGAAAGCTGTTACTCTCCAGTGGAATAAAAAGATCCAAGAATTTGTTAGTCCATCTGACAACCACACTCCTTCTGTCCTAATTCCATGCTAAATAATAATTTGTTGCTTGTTTTGTTGCATTTTCACACTGACAAATTGTCACCTTTGTCCCACAATGCAATGCACAAAAGAAATGAAGAAGCTGCCAAATATTAAAAGAATCTGTAGCTGTAGCTGCAGAAATACATGATGACAAACTAAAGTCACAATCATTTAAAATATACTGGCATACAGGCTGTCTTTCATAATTAGTATTCGATCCATTTTCATCAAATTTAAACTCTTTTACTTTAGACAAATAAGAGTTTGCAATTCATCACGAGAAACGAGCCATTCAAATGACCTCATATCATTCGTCTGATTAGATCCTGCACAAACAAATCTTACAATTCCTTTTATAAGGAAAATTTCAATTTCAAGCACTAATTGGGCGGTATTTTTTTAATTGGCCATGTACTTTGTGGTCGTGATATGTTTTTAGTTTTTTTTGTGAATGATAAGTGAATCCACTTGTAAGCGTGAAGATGCGGTCAGTCTCCTCTGGATCTGAGACTGTTTACTTCTCACTGTGTGGTGTATTCCAGCCATACCAGCAGGGGCCGGAGGACAACAGTGTCCACAGCCACAGGGATCAATGACGGGTCTGCCGCCGAAATATGTGCAGAGTGTCAATAGTGTGGGGCTCCTCTGTCCAACTGGAAGCCATTGAGCTGCTAAAACCGAACTGGCGTTTAGGCCACGGTCGCCCCGGTCGCCCTGGTCGGTGCCAATTCGGATGTATCGACAACCCTGGGCACGGCGGTTTGATCTGCCTTGCTGTCATTTATTCACAAGGCTTCCAGCTGGAGCAAAGATCCCCATTGAAGCGTGAGATGGAAACCTCTCCATCTTGGCACGTCTTGGCTGGCTCAGTCCCCTGCAGGCCATTAGGGATAGAATATGTTGTTTTCAGTCCTCCCCCCCCCCCCCTCGGAGAAAAATACAGTCTGTCTTCATGCTATAACAGCCATTACTTAATTGTGCCGGATTTTCCGAGCAGAGTGTTGCTTTAATTAAGCAGCTAATTGCAATGTAGCTCTTGATTAGCTTTGGGGGATGGGAATTTTCAGACAGGCTGATATGTTGTGCACACTTCAGAATCATTTACAGAAATTGAAGTTAATTTCGCTCTCCGTCTATTGCTGCATTAATTTAATTTGGGTTGCTTTTAGCTCATTAACACTTCTAATTAATACGTTGACATCACTATTAAGATGTCTCTTTGAAAATTGGTGTCTCCTGATAATCAGGATGGAGGAGGCTGACGGATTGGCGTGAGAAGCCGACTGGGGGAAAATGTGGAAAACTCCTTCAGACTGAAGGGGAGGAAGACGCCATTCTCATTTATAAGCCTCTAATACTGTATCATAGTGGACACTAATAGGAGGCTATGGCAGGTGACTAAATTGGAAATGAAAGGAATGCTGATTGTTTTAAAATTTGATTGGGGTTAGTCTGTCTGTGTGTGTGCGCTTGTGTGTATGAGCGTGCATGCGTGTCTGTGTGTGTTTGTGCGATGCTCTGGGGAGTTGGGGGGGCGGAGGTGCGTCAGGGCCAGATGCCACACACAGCTGAAGATCACGCCTCAGTAACTGTGTGTTTGGGTTTGTCATTTTAATGAGCAGAATTTAGTGACTCTGGGCTGGTAACGCTGCGTGAGAAGCCCCATTACATTACCATCACTTTAACCAACCTCCACTGACTAGTTCACATTATGTACTATAAGCTTTTATTCCCTTGTAATTTTTAAAAGAGAAAATGTGTTTTTTGGAATCAAACTTGTGTGAATTTAGGATTTAGTCTTTTTTCTCTCCCACTTGATCCAAAATATTCATTTTATTGTTAATTTCTAGACTTAAAAAGAGAAGATTTACCATAAAATAATAATGAAAGAGAGAACAATGTTTAAAGTCTAAAATAATATCTAGCTGCAGAATTGACCCTATATGATATTCACCCATTAACCTGCAGCCTGTCATTGAGATAACAGCTGAATTATTGGGACCATTCCCATCAAGAGGTTAAAATCTTCACTGGTTTTCTCACCTCAACCACTCACTCATTTATGTGGCCTAAGCAGCATTACGCCCCCCTGATTGACTTCTTCTTGCGTTGTCTCCTATTAGCTTCTCGTAAGTTGAGAAATAAGCATTGATTGGGAAAGGATTCAGTTATTTGGCATGATAATCAATAGGGGGGGACCTTGTTTTCCTGCGGAGTGCTTTTTTCTTTGCCGGGTATTCCTGAGGCCGGGCCACGCTGGAGGAAAGCCGTCTGTTTAGCACTTCATTAAAACTGCCTCTAATAAGAGCCACTGGGGAGATGCTCCCTGCATTGTGTGTAAAAGCGATCAACATCTGCATCAATTAACCCCTTCGTCCCCACGGGGCCCATTAGAAAGAGGAACACCCTTTAAAGCTGCATATGGTTTTAGCTCACAATGGAGAGTGAGCGAATATAATTGCCCGTTTGTTTGCTTTATGTTTGTTGTTGATGTTGTTTGTGTATTTCTAGGACTGATTCATCTTTATATTTTTCTTCCAAGTTGGACGAAGGCTACATTTCATACCTAATGTCACAGATGATGACATGTATAAAGTTTATTAGTTAGAAATATCAAACTTTGAGTAAAAGCTTAGACACAAATATGCAACGTATGCCTGAGACGATTATTGTTTATTATGAGAAATCACAGTCATACATTATCGCACAGACTTACGGCTGCCCTTTAAGTGACATCCACTACTTCTACATCCTTTTTTTCTTTTTCTTTCCTCGAGCAACAGACAGCTCCAATTGAGAGCAAGAACAACAGTATGGACATCTGAAATCAATATTGGCCACATGGGTTTCTACTAACTCAAACATTTAAGGATGTGAAACAGCTGTATCTCAAGAAGCTAAGTTCTCTTCTAATTTGTGTCATAATAACTGTCATTTAGCAGACATGCTTATAAAGTTTAAAGACTAAAAGCATGTTTTATTACAGATTGCTGCTGCTGCCGCAACTGATGCACACTTTTTTTGAGCCATGATATTTTATGCAACAGTTATTAATAGAGCGAGTTTCTTCTTTTTCATTAGCAGGGAGGCGTTATAGCCGTGTGCACGCTTTCAACGAGGGAAAATTGAGCGCAAACATTTGCTTAATTAGACACAACTTGTTTAATTCTGAGCACAATGCGATATTACGTCTAAATTGGGAGTTAGTAAAGGATAAGTGACGTTCGAGTAGAGACAGCCTTGCGGTGCATCTGTGTGATTAAATGTAAAATGACGTTTCTTTTCATAGACGGATACAGTTAACCGCACCACAGTGTTGTGCACTGCGAGAACGAATGAGGAACCGAAAAGTTTTATTTTTCCGAATTGAGAGTCAAGCAAATGAATGTGATTAAAAACAGGAATCAATGGGATGCTTATCCCTTGTCACCTGTCCGCATCTGCCCGCGGTGTTCATCCCTCAGTAAACAACGACAGCTGAGCCCCGATACGTTTAACAAACCCCAAACCAAATCAGCAGTAATAAAATCACTCATTTTGGTTAATGAGCATATTAACAGCAGAGGTAGTGTTTAAGCACAAACAAGAACAACAACATTAATAATTGCAACTCTCTAGTGCCTGGCTGATGTAAGCTTTTAATAATTAACAAGTCTTTGTCTCATCCCCTGGAGGCTGTGCTCCTATTATCCAACTAAGTTACAAACGAGTAATTACGCTGTCACTGAATGGTCACAACTGTTTACCTCGGAGTATCCCCCGGTCCGCGTTTAATACCTGCTTTCAATCCGCACAGATCCAGCTTACCTGACAGATGCCTCCGTTAAAGGCGAGGCATGGCATTTCAACTTATTTATTTCACTTTTTTTTTTTTTCCTCCTCTCATTAGAGGATTACTCCTCTTACCTCCTGTGTTTACATATTAGTGCTAATCCAATTGAGTCAACAAGGGCACTTAGTGCAGGCTATGAACTGAGTCTGAGGGACTTAGAACGGGAGGGGAGGGGATATTAATTTACTTCTTCAGATTTTTTGGGCTTCCAGGGAAAATAGTTTTTGAACATCTGCTATGACAAATGAAGCATTGCGAGGGAGCGCGTTGTCAGTGAGAGACCGAGCCGCCTGCTGCTGGAGTGAGCCGTCGGCCTGTAGAGGGAGCCCCTGCATGTTATCAGTCTGTTTATGAACTACGCTGGCCCTACTTTATAGACTCTCAACTGTATTGAGAAAATGTTTTTTTTTGTGTGCGTGTATTTTATCCTATGGCCTATAGGGAAACAACGGCATAGATCTAGTGCGTTTGATTTTCTTCCTTTTCCTACGAAAAAAACACACGCCAAAGGATTGAGCTGTTCCGCGTTACAGAAATGGGAAATGTGTTGAGTTGAGAGTCCAGTCTGGGATTTGATGTATAAGAGCAACAATTTCTGCTTAATGAGGATTCGGATCCCTTGACTCTCCCCTGCCTCTCCCTCCTTCCACCATCATCTCCATAACATCAGTCATGATCTTTGACCCGAGGGCCGTACCCCCGTGTCAACTGAAACTAATTAGCCTTTGATCGCTGGTGACTGCATACATCGCGCGTCACACAGGAGAGGTGGTTCTACCACGGGATCTGGTTGCTACACACGGCGGAGGCACACAAGAATACTTTGGCATGGAGATTAGACATATTGTTTTTTAAGTATAAGCTGTAAAAGAAAATTTATATGATATAGAATAAAATGTTATTTTATGTCTTCTGGCTTCAGGTGTCTGTGGAGTAACACCAGTCACATTAGTTCCAGCCTCTAATATGGAAGAATAGCCCCCATATTATGCAGAACTCAATTTATATGTGTTGCAGTGTATTGGCTCATTACAGAGCCTGTATTTGTTTAGTTGAACCATTTATCTTCCCCTAATTAGTTATAGATCAATATCGCAATTGATTTTGCAGTGTGCCTGGAGATTCAGTCGAGGAGTTTAAAGCATGAAAATGCAATATAGCCTGACCATTACATGCAGACGGAAACATGACTCCCCAGATTTCCCTGAAGACTTTGCACAGTCAGCTGTTGTATGTGTGTCAAAAAACATCTTATCAGTCACCGTCTGCGCGGGGGAAAACGGCGTCATTCTTCGCAAGTACAAGCAGGGTCCGAAAATTCCTCCCGCGTTTCGGAAACGCAGAAAGAAATCTGAGCTTAATCAGGTTTGTGAGCATGAATAATCTTCCTCTGCTTTGCTTCGAGGAGGGGGAAATCACAGCACTGGTTCACGTCTGTAGAGGACACAGAATGACATGTTGTGTTTTGTCAAAGGTTTTTTTCTTCCCTTCTTTTTTTTCATCATTAATCATTAGCCTGTCCCTCTTTCTCTGGGGCTCAGAGATGATGGCAGCTAATTAAGTAGTGGCTGGTGTCACCTATTCTACGACACCATGTCAGGCGGGCAGCCTCTCTCTCTCTGTCAAACCTGCTCGGACTAAAAGACATTTGTTTTCTCCGTTTATTTCTCTGAATATGCACCAATCTGAATTCCCCCTCTCTCCAAATTCTCCTGCTGCAAAAATAAAGAGCGGTAAATTATACAGCGTGAGCAGCTCAATCGCGCAGGCATGCAAAAATGGTTTTGGCTTTGTTCACGGTAAGCTGGTGGAATACAACATTTTGGCAATAAGCGTTGAGGCATTTCAAGTGTAGAGGGGGAAAAAAAGTCAGAACGTATCAAAGAAAAAAAATGAATAAGCATTTTTTTTTGTCTCTTGAGACGTCGAGCTGCTAATGTTTGTATTTTATTTTGGCATTACTGGTTTGACGACACATTGTTGTTGCCTTGAGTTCTTTTTGTCTTCGAGGTACGGGAGGAAGAGTGAGTGAAAGGGCTTTGTGTGAGGTAGAACCAGGCCAGTAAAGTAACACCCATTAAAACCTAATTTGCACCTTTAGGCAGTTCATTAATATAGTGAATGGTAGAATCACACCAATATAGTCTGTCCTCACCTTAGGGCACCATCTCTATTCATCAAAACACACACACACACACTCACACTCACACACGCGCACACATTTCTCATTTCTACTAATATAAGTCACCATTGGCTGAGCTAAGGAGCAGCACTTGTGAGACATAGACACCAATGTGTGTAAATGTCCTACAGTCGCTGTCTGCCAACCGGAATGGCCTGTCCAGTGTCATCATTTATGATGGGGACGTTTTGATGTGAACTTCGTGGAAAGTCCGCGCTCTGCCTGCTGAGAGATGACACAGGGAAAAATATATTTTTATGATCATCAATATTGTAGTTTTATCAACATGCTGCAGGGCGTATCATGAAAAAATATTTTTTTGAATGGGTCACATTGTCATTTGACTTAAATATCTATTTCAGCGAGGTTATCGCTTGAGCAATGGACAGAGGCTGCATTGATCCAATCCATTCGTGTGACTGAACTTCATACACTTTGGTGTTTTTTAACTCTCCTCCTCCACAATGAAGGCCACGTATAAACAAATGTGACTTGTACACACACACACACACCCACACCCACCCTGAGGCCAGAGCACAATGGCTACAGTTCTGCCCTCCGCCAGCGGACGACCAACTCTCTTGTCTTTTCCCCAGTGGACCGTTCTGTCTGGGTTCTCCATGAATTTCCCCTTTTCTTTTCATCGCTCTCTGATGTCCAGCTGCTCCCGTCAACACCTTCTTACGGCGAGCAATTCATTGCAACATACTGGCAGCTGAGACCCCTGTGATGAACTTCAATCTGCCGTTTGCAGAGGGGGCTTCACCCTGCGTCGGGCTAATCAAGGGAAACACCCCCTTCCAAGAGGGAGGGCGTCCACAGACAGATTGAGCCCAAGTTACCCCGTAATTACCCTGCCACTGCCCCTCTGCCGCAAGCTGCTGCATCTGAACCCAGTCGGCGGAGGAGCAGACACTTTGGTGATTACTTTCCAATCTGTTTAACAGTGAACAACAACAACCTATGTGCTTTCATTACACTCATAAACCACAACTTCTTTTTTTTCTTCCCCTCCTGAAAACATTTTTTTTTTTTTTTTTCAAGGGTTCAGAGCACCAGGCATTTTGTTATGCTTCCTACGGTAACACAGTGCAAATGTCTCTTGCCGCAGGTTTTGATTATTTCCAACTTGGTACAGTCCCCGGGGGGGGCGAAGTTCTCGGGGCTTTTCTGAATTTTATTAAAGCCTCTACAGCTGATAACTTGGAGTGAGGTGCACAGGTTGGCGCATTTTAGGAGTGGAGGGGGAGGCCTGACAGGGTCATGTTTAACATGTCCACAGGCAATCAATTCACCTTAACCCCTCCTGGTACTCCAGCCCTCTCCACCTAAGCTGTCCTTAATAACCAGGCAATGGCGAATTACTGATAAGGCACCGGGGTCTCTGACCTATATATCCCTCCCTGTATGTATTGGAAAAATCCACCCTGAAAGAAACGTACATTTATAATGCATAGAAATGGTGAAATTAAACAATCACACTTTGAGCTGCTGTGAAATTCACTTTATTCTTCTGTTTGAAGGATTTTTCTCGTGTGTGTGTTAGTTGAGTGCCGGGCCAAATTGTCGACAAGGAACATGCAGCTCATGAAAGGTTGAGTGGAGGTAAAATCCCACAAAAAAATAAATAAAAAAAACACTGAAACTGAAACAAGAAGACAGCAGCGTATTGATTCTGTAATAACATATTCTCTAATAGATTCTGACAGACGGGCGACGTCTCCTACATTTTCTGTATGTTTATTTAGACGTGAAGCTTAATGTGATACTGTCACGCAGATGGTGATCAAAAGATCAACTTACATTTGTCATAATGTTTTTGCGTCTGGAGAATTATATCACATTAAATGCATCAGACATGAATAATAAAATAAAAGATCAACGTGTAGTCAAAGCAGCAAAAAAAACAAACCCCATTGTGTTTCACTGTACATTCATTAATTGCACTTTTCATGTGTTTAATAAGACCAAGTTTGATTATATTTAAAGTCAGATTTGTTGTAATCCGTTGGTGGAGTTTTGTCTGGCTTCTTTTAACTCCAGAAAATTTTTCCATAGCTCAGTGGTTACACTGCATTTCTCTTACATGTCAGTGACCCCTGTGTAAGTTTCTACTTAACAAGCAAGCAAAGGGTTCTACATTTGCCCCCATATGACAGTGACTAATTGCCCCGAGGATGCGAGGCTGCTTGTTAGGCTAAGGGAGGATCCTCTTGCTCTTCACCCGGCTAAATTCATTATTTCTCCTTTTCAATTCACTCCACCCCATCGCATAAAGGTTAGAAACCAGATATGAACATTTTCTTTTCTCTCTAATTGTATGTTGCTAATTTCTCCATGTGGACTCGCTCCCACTTGTGTTTTTTTTTTCCCAGCTCAAATGCCTCACACACTGGAACGGTTAGAGGCCAATTTAATGTACGGCGGCAATTTGACAAAGCACTGGTTTGATATCATAACTTGTTCGAAGGAGTCAGGGTTGTATTGTTTACTTTTTCATTTTTTAAGTTGATGCATTTCTGTTGAAGCCGAGCAGTTCATGTGTCTCTTGGCGTTCCATAAAGATTTGCTTTTGCGGAGGGGGAAAAAAAGTTTGGCTCCTTACCAGCTTGTTAGTTTTTGTTTTGGCTTGTAAAAACCCCAGTGGCTTTTTCAGGGTTAACAATTTCACTTTCCTGACGATGTGCAAACTAAAATTAAAGGCTTTTAACGTTCCGATTCATACCTTGTTAAACTTTTCTCAAGCAGAAAACAATCTTTGGTTTCATTCAAGTGCTTTATATTTGTTTTTAATCACGATTTTCTCAAAATCTGTACTTATATCAGATTTTGAGTTTCTTTATGACGTAAAAGTGAGTTAGTAAGACTCGTCTCAACTGTCTCTCATGCTCTGTTTTTTCTGTCTTTTCCGCCAGCTGTCTCGCCTCTTTCCCTCTCTCCAGTCAAAGACGTGTCTTTTTTTTTTTTTTTTGTTCTTTCACTGAGGTACCTGTGCAGCTGCCAGGGTCGCGGCTGTTTAGACAATTAAGAATGTTAGACAGAGGGGGCCAGTGAATCACTAAGAACATCAATCTGGCTGGACGTTGTGCTCTCGCATTACCACCCTGCTGTTTTGGTATTTATGCCCACTGTTTACACAGAGCACACAGAGGGTGTCCTCCAATCAATGCCATTATGTTTGCTAATACAACCGGCGCAGCTCTACCAGACTCTCATCCCCTAATGAGCGAAAATTAAGGTGTGCGGCATCGCAGGAGCGCTGCTGTTTGCATTCGTCTACTGCACTCCTTCCTATGTGTTGCGTTATAAAACAGTTAAAAAAATATTATTATTTATCTCATTCACTCCCCACATATACAGAGTCTCAACCACCTTCCCTTGTTTTCGACCCCCCCCCCCCTTCCCCCCCCAACCTTTACCGCCCTGTGCCTGTCCCTGGACAGGTTTCAGCATATAAATTTGAAAATGATTTGTCCTGCCCTCTTAATAATAGATGAGAGAGCAGAGTCAGGGTCCCTTCAATAAACTCCGTCCTCGCTTTAATTAGTGAACAAAAAAAAAGAAAAGAAACGCCAGGCCTGCTGAGTACTCTGGCTTTGGCTCTGTGTTCGTAATTAAAACTGAAACCACCAAAAGGAGAGGAGAGGAGAAGGCTCTATTTTTAACGGGCAGGCTGTTTGGTGCCGAGTGCCCGTATAAGGTTCTGCAATAAAGAGTGATAATGAAGGTGTGAGACCTCTGGGGGCTGACTGGGCGCTCGCTACAATGGCTGCTCTCACACCAGACTGAAATACAGGGAGCAATTAGAGGAGGCAGTGCATAGACTGGCCACCAGAGATTAGTTAACACCTCAGGAGCTGCGCTTCAGGACAGGCACATGCTTGTTTTCTTTCTCTGTCTCTCTCTCTCTCTTTTGCTTTCAAGATATCACACGGAGGCCTTAATGATGAGATTTATTTTATTCAATTGTCTTCTCAAGACACATAATGTTTCGGGCGGCGGTCTTGATGTGTGCATATAGGAAAAGGGGGAGGTCATTGATCTTTTTGAGATTTTGTAGTCTTCCTTTTTCTTAACGTGTCCACACACACGTGTAAAAATATCTTACTGTCACATAAGCTTTTTCTCCACATATGGGTTTAAACACTGTGACAAGCGCTGCCTGAGTTGGAGGAGACCTTAAGCCCAAGAACCAATCAAGGGGACATTGTTAATGGAGGCCACATATAAGCCGTTAAGCCAGTATATGCATAATGTTATTTAATTGGAGTCATAAAAAGCCAATTAACCCCCTCCCCCTCTCACTCTCTGTCCCACTCTGATTCTTGCTGTCTCTTTTTCTGTAAAATCACAGTGAATGTGCGCGTGTGACAGAAATTTTTATTATGCCATGTTTTTTGTACACATTTAAAACACTGACTGCTCATTTTTTTAACAGGAAATTCTTGAGATCTCAGATCAGTCCCGTGCAACGTTCAGATCACATATACTAAAAATAGGCAAATGACAAATGGAGTTTGGTCCCATTGAAAAAGAAAAAAGGGGGAAACCACAAAGGTGAGAGGCTCCATGTGATCCGTCTTTTTTTTTGCCTTCTCGTTCTCTGAATGTAGGGATTTTGACAATATATTTTCTACCTGGAAAATAGCAACAGTGGGTTCCAATATTGGATCTGTCAGGCTCAGGCCATTTAAATTTCAATGCCAGTAAAGTGGGGGAAGCAGACACTGTTAAATATGATGCTTGAATGAAAATCTAAACCCTCCAATACCTCTAAGCAATGTAACTCAATGAGATGAATTAACTGTAAATGCCTCATTCTCTGTGTGAGTGTCTTCCAATTTAAAATCTCATTATTCATATAAGATCCTGAACAAGGTGACTCTTAGAATAGATCGAATAAGTGAAGATAATCTTACCGGACAGTTTTATGCAAATAGGAAATGTATTGAATCAACTATGAGGAGAATGGGGAATCAAATAAGCTAATAAAGTAGAGTTAGGATGAAAAAACACCATGAATAATGTTTCCTCCCTATCTCACTTCTGCGCTTATGCCGCTGCCTGCGAAGTTACAAAGTGTATTAATTCAAAGGAGGCTGTCATTTAATATGCATTCTCTTTAGTATTTTGTGAAAAGCATTAGCAGGCTGCTTCCGTAAGCCCTTTCGATGACAGCAAACCGGTGAACTGCTTAATCTTTCTTGCCACAATCTTTAAATCATTACGGTTGAAAAAATATCTTAGTGTTTTTTTTTCCTCCCCCAAATGAATTTTCTGTGAATAAAAATCTCATTTATAGCTTGAACGCAGGTGATAATAGCTCCTATTATTGCTCTGGACCAGTTAGTGTGGTTCATCCAAGTCGACTTGAGACAGAGGAACCACTAATAAGTGTTTGTTGGAGAAGTCCATCAGACAAGGATTGATTACAAGCCGTTCCCATTCAAGGGGCTGCGCAGGTCTGCACAAGTTCATCCATAATTCATAATATAAATAATGTAACATTCATTACACGGGAAGAAAATATGAACTTTTGGTGACGGTTTGCGCCGCAGACATTTTGCTTATATAAAGCTAACACGCTCACTGCTTTAATTTGTTCTTCACCCCAAGAGCGAAAGCGAATGACAAATGCAATAATATAATTATATTATAACCTCTCAGACGAGGCTTGTAGATAAAAAGGACTCTGACAAGGCCCTGCATGCTATTGAGAGGGGAATGCATTGTATTTATTAACCTGCAGGATTAACCTTGTCTGGTAACTATATGTTAGGAGTCCGAATTTTTTAGGGGTGGGGGTAACTTGACTTCCTCTCTCAATTGAACTCTGAAATAATTTCCTCTGTATATACATAAAGATTCTTACTACACCCACTTTCAGAGCTGAAGCAATTTACCACTCAAAGAAGTCCTCATGAGAGAGATTTTTTGTGTGTGTGTGTGTGGATTTGCAAGATTTATTGCAAAGACAGCTGTGTGTCAACGGCTGTGAGACTACTGTAGCCCCCCTCCCCATCACTCCACATTAGGGCTCCTTTGAACATAAGTATATTTCACTCCGAGCTGGTGACATGCCGTGTGAATCTGTGGATGTGAAAATTATACACATGCGCGCAAAACAGTGGGTTAGAGGGAAGATAAGGCTGCAGGAGGAAGCTGGGAATTATAAAGGAGATCACAAAAAATTATGTGCAGTGTATTTTATGGGCTTGAACTAATTTCCTAGACAAAAAATTCGCATGAGTTGCTGCAGTTTTTTAACAGCTACTAGCACGTTGTCTGCTGAATAAGTTCTCTCCAAATGTGATACATGTTGGTGAACATGGCGCGTTGGTACGTTATCTACAGTTTCTCCCCTGTGGCCTCATCATGCGTTCAACTGCAAAGGTAGACAATGTCACCATTGCTCAAAAGACTGTGGCAACGTTGGAGCATGAGGATGTGAAAAGAAGTCACTGTAAATCTCAGACATTGAGTTGGACAGAATATGTTATATTGGTGAAATGAAAGATAAGGCAGATTGTGGGGCTGTAAATGTGTCAAACTAAAGAGAAACCTGTGGTGAGAAGAATAAACCTCTCCTTCCTCTTCCGTCATCCATCTCCACTTCAACTGACCAGGTTCGTCTGGATCAAAGCAGCTCACACGGGTTTGTTTACTGTAAATGCCTCCACGCACATCGGCGTAACACCAGGAATCACTTCCTGCAGAACATCTATCACGAAAGCCTCGCCCCGGCACAAATCGTTCACAATCCTTTTGCACGATTTTCCTGGAAGTGAAGTCACACCAACCTCCTAGGCCTCAGAATCATAAGCTCAGTCATCACACTGTGGACGTCTGCAGCTTGAATGGAGCTGGCTGACCGTCCCGTTTGATTTGATGGGTTATTAAACACTTCTGTCAATAAAAAGCGTGGTGAATGCTAATTTCCAAACCTTCCACTGATAAACGACCATGAAACCAGTGCAAATTAACCTCCAAATGTCATGGGAAAAGCCGGTGCCACAGCCATTACTGTTTGTGCTTCGGGGAGGGAGAAGCTTGGTCACAGACTTATTTATATAAAGCAGGCATTAAAATATGCATTTGTAAATTATATACTGATACAGAAGGGATTTGTTTAAAACTAAGATCAGACAACAAAGGCTTTGATGGCACATGATGTGCCATCCACAGATCTTGCCGGGGTTTCAACCAAGAACCATGATCGTCAGTTAGTCTCTGGTCATTAGACAGTTTGGGGCTGTTTGAAGCCAAAGTTTGTCCTTTTACCTTGTTGCCGAGTAGAGTTTGAAAGCGACATTGACATTGGTTGTATGTGAAGGGAGTTGTAGGCTGTTTTTCTTATTTTCCGAGGGCGTTGAATCAGGAGCTAAGTGGGATTGACCTGAAATAGAAGAAGTTCAGTCGCTTCTGATTAAACATCTTTGGATAACTATGACCTGGAGGAATGAGAATCTACATATATTTTTCTAATTGTCCACAAATCCCATGAAAAGACCAAAATAAACAATACACGTATCCTAGTATCATCTGTGTGTTGGAAGCCTCCATTGATGTCCAAAAACTATTAAAAACCAGTGATCTACACTCTTCCACTTGCTGACATGTTTCTGTTTAATCTGCACTGTAGTTTATTTCCAGTCAATCCCACATACACTGACCAGTCACCATAAATATTCACGCGCCCGTCTGTGGCTGAAAATAGTTCCCAAACAAAGGATCTTTTTCACCTCTGATAAAGTGCGTTTTGAATGTATGATATATTTAAGGCCTTTCAATAATGCAAGATTGATCCTTTTAGTGTTTGTTGCAGGTTGGTGTTGTTAGGTCTAATTAATATGAGGTATCAGACTCAGTTCTCTGGAGATTTTAGGGATTACATCGACTCAAATACTATGTTATTGTTGGTTCCGTCATGACCTGTGTGGATGTGGTCGAACGTAATCATGTTATTCATGATGCAGATGCTGATTTTTACTTATCTCCAAAGTAAAATATCTCATGTTCATATTTTGTATCTTTCATATAGGATACTGATGCTTTCTATATTCCCCATTTGAACCGTATAAACTCTGTGTTACGTTAGACACGTGTTTTATGATACGGTTCATCGCTTTTCAGTGCCGCCACACAGGAAGGTGTAAAGAAATGTTCCCTAATTGTGCATTTTTCATGTGCGGTAATCCAAAATTATTTATTCATAGTCTCTTAAGTTGTGCTTTTAATATTGCTTTGTATGCATGAAAAATAGATTTGCTTTCATACAGAATTATGTATGCTTTTGGAATATATTCAGTAAAATAAAATCCATTAAGGCCGGGAAAAAAACGGGAGAGATGGAGGCAAAGACTGTAGCTTTAATGCAACAAGTCATTTGCCATTAACCTCACCTGTTATTTTATGGTAAGTAGGGTCTTTGTTATTTTAATAATAACTTCTAACGGAAACCAATCAGGTTAGGATCAGACCTCAATGTAAAAAAACCCCCACAAAACAGCGACACTGTGACCTTCTATCCATTACACATGCTACTTTTTGACACGCCGCTCTACAATTGGGGCTTTTTACATATTTGCATTTGTGATGTTTCAGCTGTTCCAGGTTGCCGGTGCCTGTCCACACCACTGTGATGACGGAGAGAGAAAACAGCCCTGATGTACGATTCCTGGTCTGTCACGACAGGTCAGTGCCACAGCTCATTCAACCGCCGATGATACGCTAAGTCCCACAACAAGGGCGGACAAAGAGGGAGATATACAAGTGTGTGTGTGAGTCCCGTAAGCGCTGTAAGTCTCCGCCGCCGCGGCCCTTTTCACTGGCAATATCTACAGAAATGTCAACCGCGAGCGCCCGTCAGCACCTTGTGTCAGATAATCACAGGAAGTGGGGCTTGTTATGGCTTGAGTTCATAATGCCTCACCTAAATCCCTGACTGGGCATCAAGTGGGGCAGTAATGTTCTTTGATAAGCAGATACACTGTCCTCGCCATAATACGATTATCAGCTATAACTTATACCAAAACAAACATGACTTTAGGAGTGATCATCAAAGGCTCACATGTACTCACTGCCGCTCATGCTTCAGATGGAGAACACGCCGCTGAGCCGGAACACTCGCATAAGAATATTCAGTTGTTTATTATGCCTTGACATTTGAAAAACAACCAAGTGTATCTCTTTTTAATGTTAGCGTTCGCCATTCAGGAATATGAATCGGCCAAATGTGGATTCTTTATGATCTGCTCTTTGGAGTCATATCTGAGCGCAGAAGTAAGCATTTATTTGCAAAGCTGGCGCGAGTCTGCAGCGATATTACATTTCTTTGCATAAATTGTTCAGAGGAATTCAATAGATCCAAAGTTTGTTTTTTTCCCCCACTGTTTCTTATAAGTACAGCGCAGCCTGAGATCTTTTCACAGTGGGGACGTTATTAATTTGGTTGATATTGATATCGTCCCATTGGAATCACAATAATGGCAGAGTTAAGTCTCAGGGAAAATCAAATGCATGCTTTCCTGGATTCTAATTCTTTTTGATATGTTTTCAAACCATAATGTTACTTTAGCTGTGGGAAACTGTGCATGGATCACAGACTGTAGGTTTGGAAATATACCAGAGGGCTCTTTTATACTTTTGATAAAAGAATTCATTATTGTACATGAAGATATTTCTCCTCCAAACAACTCTACGCAATTTACGCTGACATTTAGCAGAACTGTTTGAAATGAAAAGGTTGTTTCTCAGCACCCGGAGATATTGTGTGTTTATACCCTAATCTGGTTGAGTCTTGGTGACTTTGTTTCCTTGCTGTCATTCAGTTCTGCAAATCCCAACAGCTTGTTGAGAGTTCGGAGACACATGAGTGCTGAACACCTCGATGACGACGAGTGAAATGAGATGAAAAATAGGGGTGACAGATCAGAAACATGAAAAAATCTGGAGAAAAATTAAGTTGTAACTCATCTTATGAAAAGATTTTAGATCCGAAAGCTGTTGTGAAAATTAAATGTCATTCATATTTTTATATAAACAAAGTGCAAGTGCAAAAACAGAGCATTGTCAAAATTGGTATGGCAGGTACTTCAGGGGCCTGGGACACCGGGTGTGTCTAGACCTAAGAATTAAAAACGCCATCGTGCCTCTGCTACCAGACAACAAGACAATGAGAGTATAAGTTCACCATGATTATTGTCTGCTACAACCAGAAAGACTCCTGTGTGCACCCGCGGAGCCAGCGACAGGCTGATACTGCACAAATCAGCTTGCTAAAACGCCCTTGTTAACATTTTTAAACCTACAGAATCATAAAAGGTGATGCCAGGGAATTTTGGACTTCCTTTCCCCCCCTAAATCACACACTCGTGATTTGCAATTCCCAATCTTGAGCATAAATAGGGCTTCATGGCAAAAGCGTGAATCCAACTAAAAAAACCTTGAATAGATTTTGAATTTTAAACGCGAGATCAAATGAAAATCGCACAAAGGCACCAGCAAGTGGAATTGAAAGTGTGATACAGATGAGGGGGGTGTTGGCTGGTGGTGGTGGGGGGTGAGTACGGATGAAAACAGGATTAGACTCCACAGGCCTGGTTCCCACAGATTGCCTGAAATGGGGGAACAGATTTAAAGCAGGTACTGTGTGTTGACAGGTTTGGGCCTTTTTATTTATTTTTTTTTTGCGCAGGCATTTCCCTTTCCTTTTTCTTTTTTTTTTCAGCATGTCTTACACATTTAACTAGACCCATGTCAAAACCTGTTTACATGTCATGAAAAGAAGCGGAACATGTTCAAATCGGGTAAGCCGTTGAAGAAGAAACTTGGATGATTTGACAGTTTGAGTCTCTTGAACATTGCCCACTTTAGGCAGGCTGAGACAAATCATATGCACGTCTACAGTTCTGCTGTTGCGCCGCTGCTAAACAATGTTGTAATTGAAGATTAGAATAATGCTATTTCCATGTTGAGGCAAGTATACAAACACACACACACACACACACACACACACACACACAGAAGCGTACAGTTAGTTCAGAGGCCATGTTGTTGTACCTTTAATTTCCTTCTACAAACCGAATGCTGGCTGCATGCTCGAGCGTTTGCACGTATGTCAGCAAGTTTGAGAGATTAAACTGTTTCATGTTTAATGGGATAAGGAGGAACATGAGCTTCTGTCCAATCCTGGCCCATTTGAGTGTTTTTAATGCAATTTGTCAACTCCCTCTGCTAGTGGGATTTGTTCCATACTGTTAGATGTGGAGTCAATTACACAGTATCTCTGAAGAGTATTTTGCTTGAGAGATTGCTCATCTGGCAATATTAAAGCTACTTAGTATATGTTTGGCAGGAGTGAAGGAAATACAGTTAACAGGCTTTTGAATTCCACTTGGAGTTTATTTTTTTAGATTTTTTTTCTTAAATACAATTTACCGGATGCAATTTTGAAAAAGTCTGATTTCCCTCCTTGTTGTATCAGTACACATTAATAAAGAAATACCATATGTGACAGTAATATTATGGATCACTCCTCCGAAAAACAGGAGGGCAAATAAAAGATTCACTTAACTCATCTGAACTGTCCAATATGATTAATTACACACTCAAACCAATACAAATGACTCACCGGTTAATGTTAACAAATATTCTCCCTTAAGGGGCCCCCATTAATAATTTCATATTCTCTCCAAATATTATTCTATCCACCTGCTGCGTGTGATCCTATTTTTCTCCCTACCTGCCCCCCCCCCCCCTTTTTCATTTTGTGATCATACATAATTTAGTCCTTGGCCACATCTAATAAATGATGTTGACATATGCTCTTGCAGAGAGCACTGCCTGGAAGTGTTGGTTGATAAGCTTCTTTGCATTCTCACTGGATCCAATTTTGCTATCAGTACACGAGTGTGTGGCTCTGCTCACATGGTCCACCAGGCTCCGAGATGTCCCGAGGCTTCCGATTAGTGACAACTCTCCGAGAGAGGAGTGGGTGCGATTTGTATAAAATTCCAATGTCACCAATAGTATAAGCTTTTTTTTGTTTTTTATTGTCCCATTTTCTTTTGATTACTGCCCCTGTGTTTGCAGCAAGGTGGCATGATCTCCAAAGATCAAATTAATAGGTTTATTTATTATTCATTTTGATGTTACTGACTAAACTCGTGTGTTATTGTTTAGAAATGAGATTCAGCTTTTCTGTTAAAAGGCTGATGGTGTACAATGGAGAATTACACACAAAAAAAACCTATTGTTTTAGGGGGTTGGGGGTGGATGTGGGGGTATATGGTCACAATACTGTGAGCATGTGGCATATAAACTGCACCCACTGGGCCACCAGCATGGGGAGATGGATTAAAAATTGAAATTGCTTTAAGCGCTTGTATCCAAATATTTGTCCATTCTGAGCCTGAAATGAATTCTTACAGTTCCAACTCAACAGCCGCCACCCCTTCTTTTCTTCCTCTTCTCCTTCTTCTTCTCCTTCCCCGTCCCCGAGCATTACGAGAGAGAATCAATCCGATCAATTCCCCTCTACTGAATGTTTTTTTTTTGCTTTTTTTTCTCTTCTTCCTGCTGACCACACCTCAAGGATTAATATTTGATTAGCCTTTAGGAGAGGTGGAAAGTACTTATTAACCTTATTTGTCAATCTGTCAGTGCCACTGTGTAGATTGTGCCTTGCGGCGGGGAGCGCGGGCCGGAGGGGGGGGTGGAGGAGGGGGAGGGGGGATCACTTCAGGGAATATCATGTCTTCCAGCGACTGTTCTCCTTTAGATGTTTCATTATAATTATCCATTTTGGGCTGCTGCCACAAGCATGACATCCATCCCTGCGTTTTGAATACATTTGTTAATTGATAATATGATACGTTGCCCCATAATAATGTAATGGTGTTTATATTTAGCTGCCGCTTCCTCGCACAGTTTGGCCAATCATGCCAAATTCTTCTCAGAGTCAATAACGCGGGATGGGTTTGTGGTCGCTAATTCTATTCATAATGATTGTTTGTAAACAAAACAAAAAAAAATAAGAAATAAAAAATGAAGTGTGTGTTGCCATTCGGGTCATTTTCATTACAGGCCACGAAGACAAAGCATTTACTCATTTTGAAATTGATGAGCAAACTTCCACAGTGTAAGCAGTCCATTTTTTCATTAGTAATTTTAATTAAGTCTTCTGCACAACACTGAAATTGACTTTATGTATAATTGTTCATTATACATCTTGTTTTCTACAATGGGGAAATTAAGGGGCCTCAAATGGATGAATCTGAGACATGATTAGTCTTGTTCATCCCAAACGTATAATTTTTTTAATGCCTGGCGCGGGCGTTTCCTGCAAAGTGAAATTGATACTCGGTATATGAAAACATTTAATGAATTGCCAATTGTGTTGTCAAAATCAAGCTAACAGATATTCTTTGGGGAAATTTAAGGGGAGGATGCACTTTTGAACATTAGAGCTTTGCATGAAGACATTCACATCAATTTTTTTCCCCTTTTTTTTAATTGATGATAAAAACTCAGTTTTCCAGAATTTAAAAGAATAAAAGCTGATGGAAGCCACTTACACACGCGTACACGCATGATTCAATAACCAGCGGCTTTACCTGCCTATTGTTTACAGAGTGAAACTCTTGCATCACAGCCAGTGTTCAAAGTGTTTGGGTGCGAGTCTGGTTGTGTCTGAACGATAACACCTCTCCGTCCTCATTGGAAGCCGCTCAGATCCGTCTCCTGAACCTCTTGTGTTATCTGTGATCGTACGCCCCCACGCTATCGAGCTCAGTCAAAGACCATTCCATGGTTTGCAGTGTTAATTACAGATCCTTTGATGTGATAGAACACAGCCCTGTAGAGATTGATTACTCTTTGAGCTAAGTTGTCTCCCAATTACTTAGACAATTAGCCAACTAATTAAAATACTTACCCTGCGCATTGAAAAAGGAAGCAGAGTACTGCTGTGAGGATCTCCCTTGATATATGAGCTGCCAGGGATTCTCAGAGTGTCTCAGCTGAGCAGGAGGAGGCCTGGTGCGCCGACTGCAGCTCAGGAAAAAAGGCCCAAAATGAGTCACTGCAGCGGGCTCTGATAATAATGTGAATCAAGCATTCGGAGACGATTATCACTTCTTGTTGATTGAGGATCAGGATGTGGGGATGAAGTGATGTTCGACAGTCCATCATTGCACAAGGTGTTTTCACTCTCTGACGAAAACCAACATCTGAAAGACAAGCTCAAATATTACACATTTCTAAATTGATGGGTTTTCTTGTTGATCATTTCACTTTTTATCTGTGCAGACTTGGGGGAATCAATGTTCAGCCTGGAGTTTTCCACTGACAAATAATTAGACAGTTGACTTGAAGTCACTGGAGCATGTCTGAATATTTACATCCACATCATTTGTAGTTAGCCTGAAAATAGTCAGTTTGGGTCTTTATTTTTTAAGGTCCGTGGAGGAATTCTGATTCTCAAGAGGCTTAAAAAATAATTTAATGGCAAATGGTTACCGGCTCTCCACTGTTATCAAAATATTGAAATTGTTGCTCATTCACTTGCAAGCAAGTGGCTGCGTTTTGAATATCTGTCCCCTCTTATGCAAAAATAACTACATTTATGCATGTCAGTGTCTTAACTGTGGATTGTTTCTCGCAGACTTCAACCAACAGGCCTGTTGGTCTGACTGACCCATGGCCCACTACCAAATAAAGATGATATTCTAAACACAAAAGTAGAAAATGATGCTGGGGAATTTACCAACACACAAGTTTAACCTTATCTGTATTAACATTGCAGACTGACGTCATCTATTGGGTTTACTTTGACAGCCAGAGACAAATACCAGGTGTACGTTTTAAGAAAATGGGTGTCGCAGCACATCACCAAAAATATGACAATCTGGTCAGGGTCAAGTCTCACTCACAGTCTCCAAAATCAGTTGGCGGTGTAAAGCAAAGGTTCTCTGTTTATATCTGTATTTGTTTGTGTAAACCTATTTACAGGAAGTCAAAGGTGAATTAATCAGAATTGAGCTGTATATATGGATCAGTCGCTGGTCAGGCGGAGAACGGTAGAGGCACACCGTTGTTTTCTTGGTGACCTATTCATGCAATAACATTAAAACCCTATCAGCCTCATGAGCTCATTTTTACAGTATTAAATATTTACTTGCTTTCATTGTTTATTACATTCATCCACAGCAACATACAGTACAATAAGAGCAATCAGCCTTAAGATGGATGTCATCACAAATTCTAAGTTAATTTGTCCAAATCAAAAAATTGTCTTGTACAACAACATAGAGGTTTTAAAAAATATATATATTATTATCATTGGTTGTTGCTGTACTAAGGGGCAAAACACAGTGAATTTGAATGCGGATGCTGTTTGTGTATATGATGTTTGGTTAATGTTTAGCATGGCAGTTGATCTGCATGACGCCATGATGTCTGTGATTCATTTGACTCCACACACCCACATTTGAATGGGATGAAAAGTTTTTTTCCCCTTTTCTCTCTGAGCCCATGCATCTGACTGACTGAGGCTTGTCACACTTATTGTCATGTCCCTTTAACCCCAGCTGGGCAACTCCATTATTCCCCCTCCATTGTAATGTTAATGCTGTGTTATCTGTGCAAGGGACAAATATGCAAGGGACAATGGGGATGTAGACATGCATTCAATTTATGCATCCATAATTGCTTTTGATGATGTAGATAATTATGTTGCACTCCGGAGAGTTTTTGCACCGGGCGAATTACAGAAAAGAACGTGACGCTTGATTTCCAGATCAACTTTCCCATGTAAATAATATTTAACCAATATCTTGAGGTCATGCTTTACTCTCTCTCCTTTTTAAAAAAAAATCACTTAGTAGTTCACAACGTGTGAATTAATCACTGAGACTTGGAGCATTCCACTAGCACTTAAGTGAAAATGCAACTGAAAATAATAACAGCCGGTAGAATCACTCATTGAAGAGTGATTACAGGGCTCTCAGAAGTTTTATCTTTTTATCTTCTGTCACAGTGATTTTTATGAGAAAGTATGATTTTTATACCATTAAGTCAGGTAACTTTACTTAAACAGATAATGTGCAACAGTGCTCATGCAAAAAGAGTTTAGATTTGTCTACATGGCTCAGGAAGTAGAGCGGTCTGTGCATGGATACATAATACACGTTACTGTTAATAATTATGATGGGAGCAAAGGAGGAAGTGAAGTGTAAAAAAAAAAAAAAATCCACGTTAGGAGTCAGATGAGATGGATGGATGGGTTTGACAAAACACAGGATTTGACACAGGAGATTGTGAAACAGATCAGTTGGTGCTGTTTCATCCATGACTGTTCCACAACCTTGACTATGCGTCTGTAATAAACATAACTGCATGTGTGTTATTGTAACCATGAATACAATGGTTGTGCACACCTGCCACTTTCAGGCAACCCCCCCCATGGGTCAATTCAGAGGGATGGGATGATTGACCTATATGTGGACATGTTCAATTTTTGAAAGCAGAACTTTTAGGTGTTTGTTATTACAAGTGCTACGTAAAAGATTTAAGATCTTCCTCTCTCTCTCTCTCTCTCTCTCTCTCTCTCTCTCTCTCTCTCTCTCTCTCTCTCTCTCTCTCTCTCTCTCTCTCTCTCTCTATATATATATATATATATATATATATATATATATATATATATATATATATATATTCCTATGATTATCTGAACGGAAAATATAATTGTCCTTCCCCCATTAGTGTTTCCTGTTCCCTGCTGCCAGTTTCAAATCTTCAGGAGTGTGTCTGATTGAAGTTGCTGGGGCAGGTTGGATCGAAAGATCCCCTGTGATTAGAGGGTCAGCAAGTCTGCGAGATCAAACTCTCCTTCCTCATCCTCTAATCACAGACTATATAAAACAATCTTAGCACCACTTAACCTGCGCAGGGGCCCTGATATGTCTTGGCATGCTCTGTCTCTATTAATCAATCAGCTTTAGGCCTTCATGAGATCTGGGATGCAAATGTGTGTGTTATAGCTGAAGGTGCCATTTCTTTTCTTTCTCTTTTTTTTTTTAATCACTCAGGTCTCGGCTGCCAAATTCCTGTGACGCACATGGATCTAAAATTCAAGATTAATACAATCAATAGGGGAAATAAGAACACATTTAAGATTTCACAAATGGCCAAATATTTAAATGAGATATTGCTTCGCCAGCTGGTCATGAAAAAAAAACTGACTTGTGGATACAAACAACTGTGCGTTTGAGCATTTATAATCAAATAAGGGTTTTACACTAGTTCACTATGGCACAACATTCTCCATGATATCCCAATCTGTCATTTCCTCCCCAAGTTTGTTCTCCCTGGAAAGCTGCAATGTGATGATACTGACAACACAATTTAGGGACCGGAACAAACTCGCCTCTTTTGTTTCCTGGTGACAGCTGTGTACCGTCAGTCATGCGGACCTGGTAAACATGAGGTTGCTGAAATTCAGTATCGTTCACCTCTGTTGTCAGATCAGAACAAAATGGTTTGCCGGTCTCTCATAATCAGTGGCAATATGATGCAAAATGTAGTATGCTGATTAAAAAGGTGTCCTCTGTCTCCATTGGTTCAGTGTATTTAAGTATATTTACTCAAGTTACTCAATGAGTAGTTATATAGATATTTAAAGGAGAAGACGGACACCAGCCTCGTATTGGTCGTTTGAATAGAAAAGACAAAGCCAGCAGCTTGTTAGCTTAGCCACAAGCTAAGTGCAGAGATGATACAATAATAATAAGTGAAATGCAGTATTTGTACTTAGTTGAATACATGTATCTCTATCTTGAAAAAAAAAATGTGACTGGTGTGATGTTTGAAACGGTGTATGGTCGCTGACTTTGGCTGAAGTTTAACGATTTTTGTGCCATTACACTCAAAAGTTTTCTTGTTGCCATATCTCACACCTCGTTTTTGTTTTTGTTTTGGGTGCGCGCTCAAAATGTGAATGTAATGATGCCGCTGCAGGTCGGTTTCCTTGTGAGAAACGACAACATGTTCCACTGTGCACTTTGAATCTTTGGGCCGCTTCACTGAGGCTGACCACGTAATGTCCCTCCCTGCTGCTGTGTACATTCATGGAGCCGAGTCGAATGGCTCCTCCATCTTCCTCGGGCTGGCTGGGCTCCTTATGAGAGGAACATAAACTAGCGCGCAATATCCCATTGTCTCTGGCCACTTAGTTCCTCTCATTGTTAGAGGTTATTTTGCCCTTATGAGGGGCAGAAGGTTTTTGGTGTCAGTGGCGGGTGATTAATGACTCACTGTGGCTCCCTCCTGCCGAAAAGTGCACACTCAGTCTAGACTAAGATTTCCCCAACCTACCACCTCCTTACCAAGGAGACATCCATACGCCAGTTGAGGAATTTTATATCCCCCAGAGACCTTTGTCCCCCTGAACTTATTTAACACATTTGTTCCTCTGAAATGTAATTGATTTTTAAGTAGAAAGTCACATTTACGTCTCCGTCCCCTTGTGATTAATCAGGGCTAATTAGCAGGATGTGTAGAATCTGGTGTGCTGCGAATTGATCTTTTATGATGCGATATCGGTTGTGCTTCTTATAGCTACGTGACGTTAAGGGGTATCAAGTAGTAGCGCTGGTGAAGAGCTTTGCTATATGTGTCAGCAAACAAAAATGATTTATAGCGTGTAGAAAATGAGACGGTTCCACTGCCTGGTTGGCACCTTTGACAATCACCCCAAATCTCTGTATTTTGAGCAAAGACCAAAGGAAACACTCCTGGATAATGAAAACGGCATTCCTCATTTTTGAGGCACACTACAAAACAGGCATGAAATAATGAATGTATTTGGTGGTGGAGGTGTTTCACGGGGACCCGGTGTCTTCCTGCTATGGAAACCATGCAGGGAGAGCCACCTTTGTTTCCTGACCTTAACCATCAAACACTATTCTTGTTTCCAAATCCCTCCGAGTGCAAGAAACAACCAGACTCTGCTGGGGCCTATATGACTCAAATTATATCATTTGTCCAATTTGCTATTGTTTCATCCATGTCAGGATAATTTGCTTTGGGTTTCTCTGTAATGTCTTGGGTTTTGTCTACCCCCCCTGAGAGACCTGCTATACAGTGTGTGCCCTAGATAGACTGTTTATCAAGTGCCCCACGTTCTGTCAAGTTGACTTTCCTACCATGATGCACAGATAAAATGTACAGCTTCATTTCACTGGTAGTCTCGGGGGGGGCGTGAGCCCGTGGCCGCGGCAGGAGCCTGTTTACCTGGGGTATTAATTGGGTCAGAGTTAAGAGCGTGGTGGAGACGTTCTCGCTGAGGATAAAGACAAGGCAGTCATCATTACTCAACACCTACTGTATAATGACAGCTTCATCTCTCCCTCAGTAGCCATCCCACTCCTAATTAATCTCATCATCGCTCCTAACAGTTGGACAGTCAGCAGCCAAACAGACTCAACATATGTTACCAGCACTACTACTACTACTACTACTCTGAAACCATTTCTCCAGCAAAGCGAATACAAGATCTGCTGCTGTATTTTCTCAGAGTCAAGTCAGCCTGTCAAAATGAGTGTTCACTTGAGCCAATGCTGCCAAACCCCCTGATCTATTTTATTTGCAGTTGCTCCTATGGCAGCATATATTACCTTAAATGTGTGCTCACAACCAGTCATTATCAATTTCTGCACCAAATTGATTCATAAAAGGATTTTATATTTTGCCTGGTAAAAAAAAAGAAAAAAGGTTTGAGGCTTCATAATCAGTGTCAGATTTTGACAACTGGTGGCAGCGCACTCATTAATCAACTTGTGAACTCAGTCATTTTCTGCCTCCTGGGTTCACTAGGCACAGACAGCGGCCACCAAACGCAGTGGACTCCCTGACAGCTCCGTCTGGCTGCTCCAAATCACACAGACAGGCCTTTTTCCTGCGACGACTGTGGCCAGTTCACAGAAACAGGCAGAAATCACTCGTCTTCTCCATTAATAGCGTTGAAGTGTTGAAACATCATCTTGTGCCTCATCGTTCGCAGGTAGGGTGTCATGCTTCTCCAATTAATTGCTCGCCTGCCAAATGTATCTTTGCACATTATCTTGTTCTATCTTTTGATTGCATGTGCTTAATCCTTATCATAATTGGAGTTGCACACTGCCACTGGGCCAGTCATGTCTCATACCAAATTAGGCTTAAAATTGTTTACTGGAATTTGGATGCTGCTCACTTTAGCTATGAATTTAATATCACAGAAACCAATTATGCTAATAAAGATTAAGAATTGACAAAAAAAACCCCAGAGATATAGTGACATTTATTTGGGGTATCTATTGCTCCCTCTTTGTTCTGACAGGAGATGATGTGCCTCCACACCAAGCGGTCCTGACGCCTCGTGCGTTTTATTAGTTGTAAACGGCACATGAACAATTCCCTGGGCAAACAAATCAGTCCACTCAACCATCAGGACACCAGTGGAGTGTTTTAAGTCTCAGGCATGGCACAAAGAGGAATAATAATAATCATAACCCGGAATCGGCCACATGCAGCAACAAGCTCTATATCGCTGCTCGCCGTGTGACGGTGTTGTTTCCACACACGTTGTGAGATGTTAGCACATTGTAAAGGCAGCGAAAGGTCGAGACAGCACCTCTAGTTATTAGCAAAACTCAAAGGTGATGCATTAATTCACCAAACGTCCTTATTCCATACTTAGGGTACGATAGAGTTGACTGTATATGTTCACCTAACTTTAATGTCCTGGAGGAACTGTTAAGTGAAATTCGCCTCCAGTAGAGGAGCGCCACATCGCTAACTACTCCTGGTTCATTCACGGGTAAGAAAGCACCAAACATCATCATAATCAACATTAGCTGGTTTGACCTAAAACATGTTCTAGTTTAGCATTGTAGAAGACCCACGTGCAGTGTTTGAAACAAGTAGAGGTATGCAGGAATAAGGCCATCCAATAATTTCATCCAGGATGAATTAAATCACTGGATGAACTTTTTACAGCCCTACAGCTTCCCCAGATGACAGATTTTCTTTCTTTTTCTTTTCGGAGCTTTTCATTCATTCATTCATTACTATAAGATCGGCTACCCTGCCTTTAAAGTGGGTGCGGCTCAGGTTGAAAATGGAAATGTCACATGCCTCCTTAGACCAATCAGGATTTAGCACCATCTGGATCTTAATCATATGTTGGTCGATCGTTTTGCCTCTGTCAATCAAATTTGATCAAATACATGTTTTTATTAACTAAGAATATGGTATTTTAACTGATGGGTATTTAATTTTAGGAAGAAATATTCTTCATGGGCTGTTTAAAGACCTGCTCATCTGTTTGAATGAAGTTAGTGCGGCTGACCTTTTAAAAAACACTCAAACCAATAAGAAATCATTTTTATTTACCTTCTCTCAACTGTTGGATCAGCCCAGTCCCCTGCCTGTCTGTGTGTGTGTGCATGTAGTTTATCTCCTTAAATTAGTGCACAAATGTGAAGTGTGAATATAATTGTAGAATATAGTACGTTTGGCCACGAGATGAATTGTATTGGATAAAAAAGCATAAAAAATACACACATTGCTCCTCTGAGGATTTTCAGTTTACTTTGGCACAACAAGCACAGAAAAGAACAGCAATGAAGGCAAGTGAGCAGTTTTACAAGTTAAGATAAAAATTTAAAAAAATTAGTCTTTTTACTCTGCAGTGACAACGCAAACTTTTGGATCTTGTTCTCTAAGCTCCATTCATGCAGCTTTCATGACCGTATGATCTTTAGTACATCGGTTATGGTATGTACAGTTTACCCTTTCACTCATCTTTATTAATGGTGCTTTAAAGCTGTGGATTGTGTGTGTGCGAGTGTTGGTCCAGTCTTAAGACCGTATTGCAGGTTCTTGTGAAAGGTATGTCTTATCCTCTGCGGTCTCTACGGAGGCATATTGGCAGATGCTGTTTGCTCTGTTAATTAAATTTCCTCTTTGCAGCAAATGAGGTCATATTCCACCATTGGTGTAATGTCTCTCTCATGTACAACAAAGGGAAAGCGGGCAGTCCAGGAATCTTAACTGAAACAATTAAGTATATCATTGTTTGTCTGTGGATCTATATTTTTCGAGGAGCATCGCCGCGGCGAAAAAATTTGATGCCACTGCTTGCAGTTTTTATTGCTTCAATTTTACAGACAGTTGGGATTAATGTCAGTCTCTATAGCTTCCAGGAAAAAAATGGGCAATAATGTAGGAGCCTTTTCCATTATTCTGAGGCTCTACAGGATGACATCATTTGTTCTTAAGTTAGCTTGCAATATTGTTAAGATTGTATCGGTGTGCCATTTAAAATGTCGTTCATCATGATTCATGTCTTATTGACTTACTTAGAGATGATCTCCAGGGTGCCAGTTTGTGCCACAAACATTTATGTGAGCTATAAATAAGTATATGTTTCATGTTATCAGCATTTTTTTTATTTTTTTTGCAGAGGAGTGTGATTCTGAATGACGCATGTGTCTTATAAACCTGGGGAAGTGACTTCAGTGTATGTGTGTTTAAAAGCATATTTGACAGACTCGATCAGGGTGAGGAGAGGACATCACTGGGTGTCTTATTTGTTTACACGCTGTCACAACTAAACACCACAGTGAAAGGAATATTATTGAACCGAGAAGAAATAGTTATTTCCTCTAATTGGAAAAGCTCACTTCCAGTGAATGAGCTGCGCTGAAAAAGATAAGTTAAGTAAAAGTGGCCATCCAATTAAACAGCCTGGGAAAATTTCCATTTTGATATCCATTTTCTTTCTTAAGCCACGTCGCCTTTGTTAACACTCAAGCTGAAATGAAATCAAAGGTTTTTTTATTTACCTGCTCCAGACGTTCAAACAAATTCAGTCCCCTGTTTTATGCAGATATGTCATTTTGTTGAAAAACCATTATGTGTGTCTCCGACTGTTTTAATTACTTCACAATTTGGCATGACCAAAACTATTTGAGGGGGCCTGAAAGCTGAAGAGGTCCAACAAGTATAAACACGATTAAATTCAAAATGTTGGGAGTTTCGAAACAAAACGTGGATTTAATTAGAATAAATATTGTCCATTTGAGTTCAATTGGTTTACTCAAGAGTTTCTAGAAACTTTCAGAAAGGTTTCAGGACTCAATATTTTGGAGCATCTCCAAAACTTAACTTCAATCTGTAACTAGTCTGGGGCATTTGTTGAATGCAGAGTGAAAGACACCATTGGTCAATGAAATGTCTTGATTTGTAAAAGTGCTATATATTCACTAATATATAGTGAAAACACTAGTATTGACTTTTAAAGACATGGCTATAATATCTTGTCTCCTTGATACATCTCCAACTCCCGCAGCAGTGCACTTGTTCCAAGGGAAGTTCATTTATATGCATTTACATAACAATGCTCCCACTGGAGACCAGTGATGCATATGTGACTATAATGTAGTCGCATTGTGGAACTGCATCATGCCATGACAAAGGGCCTGACAGGGGCAAAGCAAATAAGACAGAGAGGGACCTGGTGAGGCAATGTCTATTTCCAGTCTGAGAACAAAAGCTGAAAATGTCTTAAGAGAAAGAAATCACATGGAAAAAAAAATGTAATGACAATAACTAACAGTTGCTAGTAGATATTTGACTAAATACATTGGGTGAGGATTGAAATAGCATTTTTCAACCATTTTGGATGCAACTCAGTCAAAGAACCCTGAAGCCACGTATACACGTAGAGTAAATAAGTCATCACTTGGACTTTTGTTTCCTTGCCAAAAAACAAAACAAGAATTTCAATAGGTCCACATTGCTTCAGGACTGTGTTGATGTTTCGCGCACCCTGTGCTTGACCGACTATACTGCTGTTCCGCTTTGAAATGTGATATTGCTTGTCCATAATTTCTGCAATAACTTGAAGCAAGAGAGGATTTTTTCCCGCATCCTGTAACCTGTGATGTAACACTGATGTGGCCCTCTACAAAAAAAAAAAAAAAATGGGATGGAAAAAAATGCCAAAGGGTCACTGAGAGAGCAGCCAGTATAATTTTCTGGTGATCAGACATATTATAGCTTAAACAGAACAACCAAGAACCACTACAATAAAGCTGTGTCCTATTCATTGAGCTGCCCTCAGGCTGTACAGCACTTCTTTGTTCTCTGGCCAAGAGATGTTCAAGTTCACGATACTGGAAGCCACTTTCTTCTCCTGGATTGTATTGGAGTCGGAATGTTTTCATCCAAATTTTACATAATCTAAAATATTACACAATATGACACAGCACAATGTGTTTCTTTCAAGCACAGTAAGGCAATGAGGTCATAACAGGATTGGATAGTTTAAATAACTTGTAAGAATTTTATTTTATTTTATTTTTAAATTTTTTGGCCGTCTGGAAACCAAATGCTGCAGAAAAAGAAAAACAACAACATTTCCTGTCGCAACATTGAGGTATTTTTTTAAGAAGTTCTGACATTTCTATGAACTTCTTTTACAGTTTGGTTTTTATCATGCAAGCAATCCAAATGCCCAGTATTTCCCTAATTGAAACCAAGGATTGTATCTAGGTAAAAGGCAATGCAAGTGGAGCGAGGGTGAAAGGTGGGGATAATATTAGGGGTCCCCAGCTGGAGAGAAACCATAAAAATCGAAGTAGGGTGTATGAATTAATTAAGCGGGGCCCAGAGCAATATTCTCTCAAGGATCCCAGAATTCCTGGCTGTGTCTCTGCGTGATATATTAAACTTAAAAGAACAGAGGGGAATAGAGACATGTTTGTAAACCAACATAGAAGCTGCCACTCAGGGTTTTTCACAGCAGCGTTTCCACCGGAATTTTACATCAGGGTTGGGGGCAATTATTAACCACAGCCTATAAGACGCAATTCATTTAAAGGCTAGATTTTTTAATTGAATGATACTAAACTAATTAAAAAACAAACAAACATTGATGTCCATTGTCAGTGCTGCACTAAAAGAGCAAAATGTAGTTTTATTCATTTGGTGTCTTGGGCACAATAGTTAAAGGAATAAGCTTCTTCCTAAATTGATGTACATCACACCAGCTGATGTTGGTTTGACCTCTGTTGCCTGTTGCCAGCACATGTCAGTCTATTAGCAGTGCATTAAGTGTAATCCACATCTACAGGCTGTTATCCACATTTTTAAAGTGCCAGAGTTTAATGTTTTTTAATTTCCTGTGGATGAAAACAAATTTCAGTCACAAAACACAAAACATATATATATAAATTTGTAAAAATAAATAATCACACTAAAGAAACATGGAGCTAAGTCCGAGCAGCTGAATTTATGTATGTTGTTTGCAGGAAATGGAGTATGATTTTCCCGCTGCAGTGCAGCTTTTTGGTCGGGATGACACTGAGAACACATGGAAGATTAAAGTGGCCGATAGGAAGTCTCTATTAAATTTGCATTAACACATTGTGTAAATCTGCTGATGATTGCCTCACAGAGACCCCGCGGTTCAGTGTGCCATCCCCAGCCTCTGTACACCGGCCAGATGGCCACTTCAGAATGAGATTGACACAGTGTTTCAAACTGATTTCATGCTAACTCTCAGGAGAGGCAGACAGACCATCCGCTCTGTTGGGAATCAGGATTACAAAATAGCCAATTAAAAAGGAAAGTGGTGAAATCTTGGCCTGATAAGACGGAGATTAAATCGGTTATAGTTTATTAGGCAAAATTACTTATTAGGAACTATTCCTCTCCAAACAGATTTCCATTAGAGCCCAACTCCTTTTTATCTACACTCCTTTATCTGATGGCTGCACTCTGTAATTATGAATCCCCCAAATGGCAATTATGACACCACTTGGACAGCATTTCCTCATACATTTCATTCATTCTCCATTATTAGCTTTGAAATACTGAACATCTTGAAAATCTCCCTAGAAGACGGCAGATGGACCTGACCTCACTTCTGCATACAAAAAATCATTTAGAATTATCACGGAAATAATAATAAAGAGAAAAGAATCTCTCATAATCGGTTGCCATTGAGAAAAAACAAACAAACAGCCGTGTCAGATTTCTGTCCTTGTTTCCCAGCATCCATCATGTGCCCACCCGGTGCCATGTGTAATTACTCCTGGAGAATGGCTGAGCAGATGCGAGGGCTGTGGGTGAGAGTGAATGTGAAGACTCCAGCGGGTCCCAGTGTCCCTGGATAACTGGTGCTTGCGCTGCTTTGGAGGCATCTGTGCAGCACCTGTGGACAGAGCAGCGCCCCACCTGCTACCAAAACATATCAGCTGTCTTATTTTTCCACCGAAGCCCCGGGCCTCCCCTACAGCCTCTCCCCCAGGTCAGACAGGTTCATGAGAAAACCCCCTCTAAGCTTTTCTCACCTTCCACCAGTTCCTGGACATTAAAGAGCTCTTCTGCTGGTCTGAGGTTGATCTGCTACCTGGGACATCCTCTGACCCGGACGCCGCTCAGCCTGCCTCCTTAAACATTGTCAATCTCGCACCATTCCTGAGCGCTCAGCAGCCATTGGCCAACCGCAAAACACACAGGCGGTTTATTATAGCTCGCCTCTTTGCTCTAACCAAACACTGAGCTCATATCTGAAGGCTGGAGCTGGATCCCTTCATTCTCTTTTAAGGGCCTGGAAGAGTCGCCGAATCAGATTGATATAGATTGAATTCTTACCCTGCCTATTGTGAACAACCATTTGTATTCATGAAATCAAAGTATTTACCTCTAAGATGAGCATCTACTATGTATCGGTACATACACTGGAAGCTGCAGTGTTGATAACATGAAGCAATAATACCCGATCGCATTTCCATCTCACCTTTCATCTGAGAATCCGAAAGCCCTTCACTTTGTGTGGAGATAACCAATCCTCTGGCAGTACAATGCACACCAGAGTAATTGCGGCAGGGAGATGAGGATTCATTAAATTTTTAGAAATTAGAGCAAAGTGTTCCTGACAGTGAATTTAATACCTGTACCCCTAAATGCTATGGCACTTTTTTTTATCATCCACCCATCATGGTTTGCATTTAGCTGCATATAATAATTTCCTTCAGGACACTGAGGCGTCTTATTCTGTGATTATTGAGAATGAAAGGGTTTGAATCTTCATTCGATTCGGCATATCACTCTTTTTCTTTCTGTATTTATTTTGCAGTTAAATGCAGGAATTAACATTTTGATTGTCACCATCTCCTTTGATCAGAAGGTTGAAACTCAAGTAACTCAAACAAATATCGCTTCTCTACTTATTTAAATAATATAACTTGAAAAAAAATGGCAAAAAGGCGGCAAATGTTGAAATCCCAACGTTTTATTAACATCAGTGCTTTGGCTCGTAACTGTTGGCAGGTCCTACGAGCTAGAGTGTTTGCAGTCCATCAGGCTGTTGTTTTTAATCTGTTGTTGGCATATCAAGAAAAAACTGCTTCAGCTGTTCCATCAATTCAACAAAATGCCTTGATGAAAAACTGGCATTGTTTCATTGTGACATCTATGGCGTAACAGCATATGTGATACTCCAGCCTCTGGTAATTTTCATATGCATGTACATATGTTACTCTATACAGAGAGGATAAAGAAGGGGGGAATTCAGCCGGTGTAGACGAGGCTCCTCAGTGCAGATATTGCACAAAGAATTGTGATGAGGGATATTGGGAGACCCTATTTGATTTCATTAGAAGGAAAAATTAGATGAAAGTCTTGATCTCAGAGGACACTTAGCAGCGCCTCTGGCAAATTGACAGACACACGGCTGTTTGATTTGCAACCAAAACTGAACAGCTGACTGGCAATGAATGTATTTTTCAAACAGAGCATTTGGTTAAACAAATGATTTCCCCCTTATTGATATCCCTGGCAAATCACAAGATGGAAACCCAAGCATGACAAGATATTTTATTTGCGTCTGTGGTGCAATGTTTTTTTCATCGTAACGGGCATATGGCCCAACAAGGCATATGACAATATCATCTCCTTATTGCATGTGCAAGGCTGAAATCATACCCTCTACATTTGGAAACTAGAATGGCACGCTGTAGGGCGCTTACCTCCGCCAAGGCCCATTAATCCTACACATGATTGTCTAGTTTGAATTATAAAGGGAAAAAAATAAGTGGTCTGATAATCCTAAATTATTTATTTGTCATAAAACATAGTTCTAGAAGTTGTTTTTTTAAATCCCTTAATCTGCATCCGCACCAAAATTGTAATGGGTTCTTTCCAGGCTCCATTTCCTCCACCAAATTTGATGGAAATCTGTTTTGTAGTTTTTGCGTAATCCTGCTTACAAACAAATCAACAAACGGACAACAAACCATCTAGTCCTCCAACTCATACGACGAACTATGTCGTACGTGGTAAAAACTACCAAATCGACCGTTTCGTAAATTAGCGCCTCTCCCGGTGACAGGAAGTATGCCAGAAAAACTTTACGCCTCAGAGCATTGTGGGGCTTTATCTGCTTAACCGACGCACGGTTGATGAGCTTGTAAAGGTTAGGGTGATGGTTAGAATATAAGCAGATCCATAGAAATACAAAAACTTCACAGACTTGCCATGTCTACCGCTGACTTAGAGGGGGCTACGGTCTTAAAAACGACCACGCTGCTTCAAAAACAACCTCTTTGGTCGTTTTCTGGTGGAGGAAGGTCTCAGTCTCAACAAACAGGCATTGGGTGAAATTTGAGGTATTAATTTTGTTTTTATGACTTGGGAACGTTTTATAAAAAAGACTTCAGATTCGTTGTTTATACATATTCATGTATTTATATGTTTACACGTGCCCCTCTGTTGAATCGATGAAATAAAAATGAACACATTTGCATGAATAATTCAAAAAAATTCAATCAGTATTCAGAATTCTTTCCTTATCATTGGACTGAAGCAGCTTGATGTCACTTTGATGTGGTACATTTTTTAAACTAATGGCCCGTCCAATCCCATGGCCTTTTGATGAAGACAATCGTGCCTTCTTTTTTTTCTTTTCTTTTTTTGCACAATTACAGATCACATTTGCCAGCCGTGGGCCTGCACACAGATTTGTTTTCACATGGTGTTCTGGTCTGACTGGCTGTCAGGGTCTTCTTTATTCATCCGTAGCTGACAATCATACTTTATTGAGAATGGAAAAGTGACGGCTAATTGATTTTACAGTGATACCGATGGAGAGACAATGAATGTGCCATCAATTCAATCCGCTATTTAATGGCTCCAATTTAGTCTGTAAATGCTCGCTAAACTAATTTCACTGGGTGCAGCAATCTGAAAAGCTATCATATCACTAATATCCCCCTATATATTCATAAGGAAAAGGGAATTTAGCCAATTCCAAGGTGTGGAGATGATCTGTTAGTGCAGTGTAAATGTTTAGAACGTGGCAATTGAGTTCATTTATAAGGATATGAAAAGTTTTATTGGCAGGGTCAGTGAAGTGGAACTGTTGGATAATAGGCAGTTACCGAGAAGTGTTTGAAGGCTACGAAGCATAGAGATGTCGGGAATAAAATGCCGGGACATACCGTAATCGGAAGCTAAACTGAAATTCTGAAACGGCACGGCTGTTAGATTCCCACTGATAAAAGGTTCAGTGGCAGAGGCCATTGCTATTCAGCCATCTATTTATTTTCCTCTGTGCGAGCTCTTCAATTTTGGCCAAAAGTGGGAGGCAGTGAGCCGCATATGCCAATGTGGTGTGAGATGGTGATGTGGATGCAATGGGCTCTATTTTTCCATCAGAGCGTTTCCCAAACCCAATCATCATCGGATATGGCTTTGACTTCGCGGAGAGAACAGGATGTTAATATGGCTATTCTCTCAATAAAGGGGAAAAATACACAGTAGTCTTTTAAAGATGAGTTCATTCAATTCACGACACAATTCAGTGGCCGTTAGTGTGACCCCAATACTTCCCCCAGTGCTCTCCTTCTCCTGTCATTTCACATCTTTTTAGCCCCGACTCCCCCTTTATTTCTCCCTCTTGGCCTTGCATGGACAAACACACACCAGCATGCACACACACATATTGTATCCCTTCCTCCTCCTCCTCCTCACTTTTCCTACCTCATTCCTCCTTTTCTCCAAGGTCTTTGTTACATATTTTCCAGGATTGCTTTTCTTTCTTTCTTTCTTTTTTTCTTTCTTTCTTTGTGTGTGTGTGTGTGTGTGTGTGTGTGTGTGTGTGTGTGTGTGTGTGTGTGTGTGTGTATTTATTAGGTATGTGTATTTGATGTAAGCGGCCACAGTTTTCAAAAAAGAAAAAAATCAGTCCCTTTCGCTGTGGGCATCATGTAACCTGGATAGATTTCAGCAGGGACGCCTCTGATCACATCCTGTCACTATGGAGAGATCCCATCTGCAACCCCCTGGAGTGTCATGCTTTGCTCTGTAGCAAAGACCATTCCCACTCCGCCGCTGTTTGTTTACGAGCCGCTGCTTAGACATCCATTTAGGCTATTTGAGCGGTAATGTATGTTTGCGTAAATCAATGGAAGCGGGGGTTGCTGAATTGGTGTTTATCTGTTATCCAAATCAAGGCGAAACATGACATCCCTTGTTGACTTTGCAAGATTAAAAAAAAAAGAAAGAACCTGAGATGATGATTTTTTCCGTAGATGTTAATAAAGTGGTGAAGACACAGCGAGTGATGTCTCAGCGGATGTGCATTGCGCAGCTAACGTGGGCAATTAGTCTGGAGGAGAGTATTCCTCTTTGGGACACAGACGTGAGAGATGTTGGTGTCAGAGCGTCATGATTAGTTTACTTTGATATTCCTTTTGGGAATGGTAGCCCTCCTTGCATTCGTGTTCCCGCGAGGAAGAGATGTAAATATACTAGATATATTGTTACCATAGAGACAACACTTCAATGTATAGCAGGCCTTATTGAGTCCCCTAAACCTCCATGAAATATTGATGCAAAGAAAGGTTTTACTTCATAATTCATCCCTTTCTTGCATAACAGTGACAGCAGATAACGGATCAACAAATACTCTTTTTAGAAAGAGAAACATAGACTGCATTTAAAAAGTAATTTTACATTTTTTTTTAAAGTTAAATGTGTAATCCTGCTCGACATCTTGCCGCTTGCACTTGGTAATTCGGAGGTGCAAAATCTTTTTTTTTCATACATGAATTAAAATTGGAATTTAATAGGCTTCTCTTTCTTTTCAAGGGACTTGATTAAAATATCCTTTATGGGATCAGCGCTTTAGTTTCCGTGTTGTGGATTACTTTTTATCTTGACACACATAAATTATGGAACTCTGCTGCTCTCTGAGGTAATTGCCTAAAAATATATTCATTGTCCAATTCTTTCAGCCATTTCTCCCACAGCTTTGATCTCAACACATACTTTTCATGTTCTCATGATTTCAACTGAATATATACCCCATAATGATTTATTTTAAATTTCTTGATTTTTATTTTTCTCCCTAGCTTTGTATCAGTGTAACTTGGAAAGTGGCCTGGAGTTTGTTGATGGCACCATGAGCGGAATTAGACGGCTGCCGCTGCCAAATGAGGATGCTGCGACAGAGGCCGGGAAAATACCTTTAATCCCAGACAAACAAGCATCTTTGGCTGTGAGTGTTTTTTTGTGTTTGGCGGTGAAGCAATGTGAGTGCCGGGGTTAAACAGAGGCCCCCCGAGTAGCCAGGGGAGCCCAGCTCAACACAGATAAGGGTGATCATGCTGAAAATGACTCATAGGTAAGACCCCCATCTCTGGATACCCAGCTAGAACAAGCTTTATCAAGCCCCGTCCTGATCTGGATCTTTAAGACCAAACTGCATGAATTCCCCCAGCTGAGAGGTTATAAAGCGGAGCAATGGATGCTTTACTGCTTTTCAGATGGAGGGCTTACCTTTAGCCAGATGGACCCTGGGATTGCCAGGAGAGGTCATCCTCAACTTACAAATCCAAAATTTGTCAACAAACTTCACTGGATGGACAGAATTTTAAATTTTAACATTTTCCCCTTTTTGGCTCACATGATAAGGTTTCTGTGGATTTGTAGTGTCATGTTTGTTCGGCCTGTTCATGAATAGATGGATAAATAATAATTTTTAAAAATCAATGTTATTTCTTACCTGTGCTGAGATCTGGTTTAAGCACCTTCTTCTAGAATTTCATTCCCCTCACAAAAGGGAAAGGTGCTGATTGAAACCTTTTTACTTCCCGTTACATCCTTCTGCTCTACTTTGAAACATATTGTACGCCAAAGCATCCGGCTCAGGTCATCCGAGTGTGTGGTGCTTCCGTGCACAAACCTCATTTCCGCCTTTATTTCAATAGTGGAGAGGAGATAACAGTGTTTCAGCGAATCAAGAGTATTCCCTTTCAAATCACATCATCCAAGTCCCAACACACTTGACTCTGGATTAGGAGAACCAGATTAAAAAGCTCAATTTAATTAGAGTGAATGGATAGATCTACCACTTGAAAGAGCAATAAGTAAGGTCCCACTTATAGAGCGATATCTGCCAGCCCACTGAGGTCTATACACCCCAGGTAAAATTGAAGATGTAATCTCTCCATTGCAAGAATAAACTCCTCTGGCTGGCAGTCAGGGATACACAGAGTCTCATGATGTGCCCCGCTTTCCAATCATAGGCTGAGGCGTTGTAACCTTAATGTAGATCAATTATAGGGCAGAAGAGTCACTGTCACATATGATTCACAATATCAATTTCATGCTCTTGGAAACAGTTTGGCAAGTGTTCCCTCTCTTTTACATCTGCTAACCAATCGCAAGGCAACATGTCAACGCGAAAGACAATTTAATGGTGTGACAGTTAACCAGTGAGTGCAATGTAGAGGAGATTTCCCCAGTAGTCTCTGTCTGTCATGGCCTGATATTTACTTATTTGCTTGCACAGCCCCGCACAAATAAAATGTCACATCTCATTTACACATCCCACTCTTTTGTGATGCAAAGATGCGCTTTAAATGCTAACTGTGGGGACCGCTCGGGCTGATTAAAGGCCCCTTGAAGCGTGCGCACATAATGCTCTGTAGATGTTTTTGAGAGGGACGGCGGGGATGTTGCGGCGGCGAGCGTCCCCCAAATCTTGTGTTCTGAATGAATTTCAATAAATAAATAAGTAACCATAGACTGCCGTCTAATGCTGGCTTCACGGATGGAAAATGTTCATTGCTTTACAGGAAGAGTAAAAACATTTTGGAAAATCTGCTAATTCGCTGTCTCACAGAGTGTCAGATGAGGAGATTAATAGCAGTACTCATCTGCCTGTAAAATATGAAACTAAAGCTTGTAGCCAGTTAGCTTAGCTTCGCATAGAGACTGGAAATCTGTGCAAAGGTAACCAAAACACTTACCTGCACATCTACAGCTCGCTAAACTGAATTATTATATCTCCAAATTATAATAATCCAAAGGTTAATAACAACAAGTTATAGTTTAATGGGGGTTTACTGGAAAGCAAAAGCCAAGCAAATCGGAATAGTTCGCAACATGAAGTAAATGTACTTTGTTTGATTGTTTTAAACAGATTGTTGGAGATCCTTGACTGTTTCCCCCTGTTTCGAATATTTATGCTAAGCTATAAGCTAACCAGCTGCCCCTTGTAACTTCACATTTCATGGACAGATATGAGGTATGAGGCATCAATCTTCTTATCCAATTCTAATCGAGAAAGCAAATACCTTTTTTCCCCCAAAATCTCAAATGATTATTGTCCTTGAAGTTTAACCATTATTAGTTCTTGTTGAAATGAACCCTATTTCTGGGTTTAAAAGAACAACGACAGCAAAAGGAACAGAAATACGACAGCAACACTTTGCCTATCAGACATATCATGCACTGTATTATCCCAGGAGGTCCAGTGAGCGACTATAAGATGGTTCCTCCGTGTTCACTGTCCTCACAGATTCACTCAGAGAACAGAGGCCACTGATTTCTATGTGCTCGTCCGAGGCCAAGCGATGGTGCTCCCAGGAAGAGGACAAGATGCTCTCCTCGTCCTCGGAGGCACAGGTTTTTTGAAAATAAACATGCAGCGGTGCCAAAGCCATTTCACATTCTGAAAAGGCGACAGTCCACTAATCTATGAATAGGGCGCCCAGGAACCCCAGTGACAAATGTTATCTCAGCGTGGCATAGAGGGTTCAAACCCATTCAGCCCCCGACTCACAGGCCACTGCTAAGATTATGTCACCATAATCCCCAGGCAGGCTTTTTGTTGCCTAGATGGGCAGGTGATTCTATGTGTGAGCAAAACGGCACTGCAAGGGCAGCAAGGAGAAATTATTATTTATTCTTGGCATGACAATAGAGGTTTGGACAGTCGGAGTGTTGTCATATTGTATGTACACATTTGAGGTTTGGGGTGGGAGATGTAATTCCAAAGGTCTGCTACTCTAGAAGATGGATTTTTTTTTCATATCAGGCCTGGCTTTTTACCGGTATCAGTGAGGGTGTATCTGGGAAGAGGAGACAACCAGTCTTTTTTTTTTTTTTAATTTTAAGAGCTGATTGATAAAAGTCTGCGTCTTCCTCTTCACTGCCGGTGTGCAAACATTTTTACTAGCGCATACAGTGTGGTGCATGTTCGGACATAATATAGTAAACAAGCGAATGGAGACGCAGGGGAGTGGGAAGAGGTCAGCGTATATAGCACAACCTGCTTATTCCGATCCCAGAGGGGCCACAACTTCCTGTGAAGAGGGTGTTTTAATTGAGTGCGATGGAAGTATTGATAATCTAAAAGCAGCTGTTTTCATAATGGCTTGTCTGCTCACTGTCAGGATACATAAAAGAAAATTCCCACCCAGTTCATGAGCTCCCACAGTACGTGGGATATATATACCCTATGAAACAGCTCAGCTCAGCTACTGGTGATTTGTATTGCCTTTAATTTAAATGATGATGCAGCCTTGGATGAGGTCACTCGCCGGGTTGTAAATTCACGGCAAAGTAATTGAAGTTCCCTTATTTGGAGGAGGTTTGGGGAATTAATCGCTGGACGCTCAAGGACACCGAGCCGAGATGTCCAGAAATAAGGCCGGATTAATTGAAAATCTTAATTACTTTCTGAGGGCATAAACATCTAAATATCAATTAAAATGTGTTTCCGCTGCACTTAGAGAATATGAGGTGCAGCAGTTAATTAGACGCAGAGACTGACGGGTGAACTCACCGGTTTTCAATATAAGCCCTTCAATTGAACCGCTATGATTTAAGGGCATAAATAATGCATGCGAGGCTTTACTTTCAGACTTTTCTGAGCTTTTTTTTTTTTTTTTTTTTACCTGTTATGTGTAAATGTTCAGAGTCACTAATTCAAAGTTGAACAAAGTTGAAGGTTAGATAGATAATATAAAGCAAGGCGTATTCGGGTTATAATTCGAGTTTCTTAAATTATAGAGTGCATATTAAGCAGAGTTATATGACTGGGGCCAACAGGGAAATAATATCCTCCAGCCGCTTCGCTAGTGCTGTGCGGTTGACTGAGCAGATAAAAGCTTGGGTAAAAATGGCTAGTGGATGAGGAAATGTTTTGGAGGTGTAACAGTGATTGTTATTCAAGGGACACCCTTCCACCACAGCCGGCAGTGTGGCCTTGAGGCCTGTCTGTCATCTCGCCGAATTTCACACTCTTCTATTTTTCCCCCTCGTATTTATTCATTTATCTATCATTTTTCTTAATTCCGGTTCATCTTTTGGGAATTGTTCGAGGCCCCTTTTGTTTCGCCGAACGTTATTTACCCTCCCGCCCCCTCCGGTAGCCGCTGCTTTTCTGCCTCAGCTGAGAGAGGGCACCAGTCATGAGCCATTTAACCATGGGGGAAGCAGGAGGGCCCCTCTAAACTGGTGTTTCCGAACCAATCTAGGTAGTGTATACGAATTGCAGAGTAACAAATGGACAGTGGAAGGGGTTTGTAATGGTGATTAGAGTCTGAAATTGGTTCAGATTTACAGTGTCAGTCAGAGATGGAGGGAGAGGAATAAGCAGTCTAAGCGGTCTAATGGATCCATCAGCTTGCTGCGGCTGCTCAGTGGGCCGAGTGGGGTCACCAGCCATCCGCAGGCACCACAAAAGCACTTCAATTTTGTTAGGAAATGTATCAATTTAACTGACTCGAGCGGCACACTGAAAACCTAATGAATCTGGACTCAATTTTCCAGCACACTGCCTCTATGAACTGGAGGAAACAATGTTGGTGGTGAAAGGGTGAAGTCGCGCCGCCGCGATTGGCTGGCTCTGACTTCCCGGCCCTCGGCGCGACCAGTCAGGGAAACGGGGGCCGGCCTCCGTTTATCTAGCGATAGTGGCGGCGCCCGGACCGCTGTCACTCATCTAACAATCACGTCATTAAAGGTAAATTGGCTTCTATTTCAGCGGGATGATAATGCTAATTGAGTGGCAAAACATAATACCAGGAACTGTTGTGTGCCGTTAAGGGGAGGAGGGGGACAGATTAAATGGCCATACAATGGTGGGCGTCAGGCATGGCAGATGTTGCTTTGTGCTGAGGACCGCATTGACATATCTCTTGCTTGTCAGGCCTGGGCTTTAGAAGAGACTTACAGGACAGGGGGACCAGATGGTCTCATACAGAGGGGTGAATAAAGCAGTTAAACAGCAGCGCAGTTTAAAGACAACTCGGCGACAAGAAATGTGCTAGTTGGTAAATAAATAAATAAAAATAAGAGTGGGACTGCTTTATCGATCCAACTACCGCAAGCCAGAGCTGACGGCCGGCTAATGAAGGGACCCCGGTCCGTGTTAAGGCAGCTGGGGCCTGATCACTGTTCGACATCCCTTCAGTGGAGCTGTCAGCCTGTTCTTTTTTTTATTCTCTCATTGGCTGCAGAATGACAAAACCAGGGGCCAGCTCATTGCAGAGGTCAAGTAAAAACGGCTAAATGGCTTGTATTCTCTTCATGGGAGTTTAGCCTCTTGATAGATAGAATCTAATGTTGCATAAGTAGATTAACTAACTCAACTGCCCGCCATGATACGGCACACCTTGAATGTGTGTTAAGAGCATCTGTAGTTTATAATGTGCAGCTGCATATAGCCCGTGTGTCTGTGTGCTCTTTACTCACAGAGCATAATATAATGCTCACTGTCAAGCTGTTATGGAGTTGAGAGGCTGCCCCTCCACTTGACCTCACCATTATGGCGTGCACTGATCTCATTTGACAAAGCCGGCTGGAGCAGCCCTCGATGTCTGACAAGTCTTTGGAGGAAAATCCTCCTCAATGCAGTATTAATATTAAATGAAATGAGAGCGAAGGTCCAGCTGTAATCAGCGAGCATCAGATCCGAAGAGTGCGGTGTGTGGTTGAGTGTGGCCCCCTCTCTATTAATGTGGAAGGAGAGAAATAATATGTATCATGGAGCTTGTTAGCCGAGGTGTTTCAGGGGAAGGAATGTGCACACGCTAAAAGCAACATTTCTTGCTAAATATTTAAACCCACTGGGACAAAAAATCTAGTCAGACTTTAATCCAGATCTTAAATTATCTTCCTCTCACCTGTGCAAACCCCTGTGAAAGAGAAATTTGTCTTTGAATCTTCTTTGACAGTTTATTATTCAGTCGATGTTTCCCTTGTTGCCTTTGACTGACTACTATTTATATGAGACTGTTACGGCCCAAACTGCACTGAGACCGCCGCCGAAAAACATCACGGCCTCGACAATGCAATCTGTTTTGATAACAGGGACAGTTAGATTACTCGTGATCTCACCAAACCTGAGTGTGATGTGGGATTTCTGGATATATTTTTGCTGTCGTGTCTGTTTTTGCTCAACAGAAAAGCGGCGCTCTCTTGTTTATTTCGGCAGGAACAAACACAAACGAGGACATAGATTTGTGTTGAAGCCCCACGGACCGGAGAAGTTACAGATGCTATTTTAAAGGTTCACACTGACTATTTTCTTCCTTTTTCCTCTTCCCGTCCGTCCCCTAGGTGTTGGACTGTGAGACATTTAATCGAGGGACTAGCAGCTTCATATCAGTAACAAAAATCAAATAATGCGAGATGATTTACTCCCCCTAGCAACTAGGGAGCTTACTCTTAGCAACCAGCCAAGCCCTGGGCTTCGGTGTAATCAGCTTGAAAATATTTCAATTATTGTGTTGATTTTAGTGGATTTGAGAGGCGGCTGGTGTGCGCCTCCGTACATTCAGCCCATGACCTGCAGAGGAAAGCATTGATTTAAACAGGTGTCAGAAAGGAAACGCTGAAGCAATTTAAATGGGAATAGGATGGCGAAGTCATCGAGCATTGTTCAGTGAATGTGTGACATCCACCCGATGCTGCCAAATCAATGCAGCTCAGCTGAACTAAAAGGAAAAAAGAATCTACCTGGTGGAATCATCTGTCTGCTGTGAACCACTGGAGCAAAAGGCTTTTATTTTCCTGCGTGGTCGTGTCTCTTCGACACAAAACAAAATGAAACAAAAACTCCTCAGCACGTTCAACTGATTGAAGACTAATTGATTCTGTAAATAAAAGTGTGAAACCTTTGTTTTAAAGTTATCACCATTCAGTACAACTCTAAAGACGAAGGGTGAAAGGCCGTCCACGTGTCTGCTGTTTTAGTGTGAATTAATTAAGTCCAAATACAACATTAAAACTGTTTCTGTTTTTTTAAATATTAATGGTAAAAACATATGTCGAGGGTCAAGCAGAGCTAGAAATCACCGTTTAGGAGACAACAATTTACAAACTTTTACTTCGGTTATAACTTTCCTCTCGGGAGCTCCGTCGGGTGACTGCCAGCTTTCATTTTTAATTACTGAATGTATCAGGAAATCGAAACTTGATATTTGTTCAACCATTACAGCTACATGAGCAGTATAACATATTTAGTTTTTTCCATTCTGCTGCCGAGGCGACGGGTATAGGAGATCGATGGATCAATGTGTCAAAAACTTTCAAGATCTCAACAGAGACTAAATACAACGTTTCTATTTAAAAAGCTCTGGTTTTCTTGTTACTGCTGATAATTTGTTTTTAATAAGTCATCTTTCTCACACCACAGAGTGAATAATTGCGGTCTGTGTTGTTTTCAAATGTTAAAGTTTAACTCCATGAAGTTCTATCGCGTCTCAAACCTAACTATTTCTTCTCTGCAGCTCCCGTGATATTTTATTCTTTGAGGGGGCTTTATTTAGAGTTGAAAAAAAACAGAAAGAAGTCCTGGTTTCTTATAGTGACACCATACCATACAGCAATTAAATGTGTTGAACTTGTTTTGTGCTGCCGCCGAATTACTTGGATTTACTGCTTTAATCAAGCCTCATGTTGATAACAAAGCACCCACTGTTTAATGTGGGCATCATGTGTAGGTGTTGCGTGTTACTGTGAGCGTGTGTGCTCTTGGGTTTCTTCTTTTCTTTTTTGGTGCTGAAATACGAAGACTCTATTCATTTGGAAACAAAGAATTACCACTTTAAAGATCAGCATTTATTGAGAATCCTGAAAAATGTAAAAGCAAAGTCTTTGAATCCGCGATCCTGTGGTCCAAAACATACAGGCCCTTTTTACTGATGCTTTATCGTGGCATATTTCTCATACATATAAAGTTCTCAGTTTGATTTGGTCTTTAGTTTACTTTAAGGTAAGAGGACAAACATGCTGTGCTGCACTGCAGTCTGACCTCCCTTAAACATTTGTATTTGCAGGAGCTACACTGTACGTATTAGAGACATATTTTAGAGACACATACTAGTATAAAACTATGTATAAGTCAAGAAGTATAAATATTAGCAACCAGGGACTTTTCAGCATTTTCTTTTCTGACCACTCACTTCAAACCCGTTCCAGAGAAACTAGAGAAACGAGTGAAATGGACCATGGAGAGGAAAGTGACAAGAGCAATAACCTGCGGCTTCTGAACGATTCACATTGGAATAAGACTGATCGCTGTGTTTGGAGGTGAGGACACTTGGTCAAATGTAAATGTGTCATCTCAAGCAGAGGAAAATAGCCAGCGTATCTGTTTCTGATGTGTTAAACCTCCAGCACGGGTTATTTTGTCTGATTACAGTACAACTCAGACCCGACTTCATCCCTTCTACTGACCCTCATTTCTTTTCCTTTTTTGCTACTCAGGGAGTTAGATCTAAACTTTGACATGCACAAATCACGAGGCTATCCAGTGTGCATCCAGGCTGAAAGACGGGACTGACCTTTCGTTCAGGAGATATTATTTGTTGTTATAGCTGCACAGCAGAGCCGCGAAGGTCTGCTCACTGCTGCTTGCCTGGCTGCAGCGAGTGCAAGGACATAAGGACAGAAGTAATGACGGCAAAATGTTTGAGGAATGGGCTGTGATTCCTTTAGTCTGTGGACTGGTTGCCATGCCCCCACTGTTTATGTTTACAACACCCCACCACCACCCACACTATTTCCATGCCCACAGCCGAGAGCTGTGTAGGTGTGTAAAGACTCTGCTTGTTTGACATCTTCCTCAGCTCCTTGCACGGCTTCATCGCTCTGTCATTTCTGTACGTGGCGTTTGCTGACCTCTCGTATAGTCCCGATATGCTGTTGCTCTGCTTTTTTAGCTTGTTCCTTTAATGTCATCAGACATAATATAAGTGAAGGCACCTGTGCTCTCATGTAGTTCACCTTCACAACTTTGTGGTCAACTTTCGTTTTTTTGACATATTGATTTAATTTGGGAATTTAAAAAACTTGAGAATAATAAGCAAAACTATCTTGTCAAGACGAAGAAAACAGCTTAAACTCCAACTGGAACCTGATGAAGCTCATCTGTCTAGTTACTTGTCCATCATGTATGATGGATTGGTTGCACTTTAAAATATATACATGTTCCCAACTCCGCTCCGCCACTTGATTGAGAGCTCCTTCAACTGCTCGGTGAGGAGGCGCAGCTCTAGGCAGCTATTTTCACTGCTATTGAAAGTTCTTTTAATTTGAGGGCACTGGTAGTGAGTCTCATGAAAAGTGGGAGTGGTCTTAATGGGCCCCCGAGGTGGAGGTCGAGTTGATGCGCTCAATGTTATATGTCTGACTTCTTTTAACTGGCAGGAGAGTTGGGTCATATAATACACAGGCCTGACGGGTGCTGCAGGACTCAACAGATATGTCACAGTTGTTTTTTCGGGGGGGTTATTCTGATTTTTTTTTGCACCATATATGTGAAATATATGTGGACACTGAAAAATGTGAATACTGGTCAAAATACAGATTTCTTTTTTTGTGTGTTTTTAAACTTAAAGTTTATTAGTTATAGTTTAGAATTTCAAACCTTTTTTTATTTACTATTTTATTCTCTATGTAACTAACTATTATTGTAGTTATGCCAATATATATTGTACCATCTAAAATATTACTGCTGATACATTTATTATCTCATTTGAAAATAAGCATCTCAATAGGACTTCCCTGATGAAATAAAGGTTAACATATGTGATTAGAGGGTGGGGGTGGCCCAGTGTGACATTTTGTCAGAGGAGGCAGAATTTTGAGTAGCACCCCTGCTTGTAAAAACCTTGTAAGCTTCTTTACCAACACACCCAAAGAGAAAAAAAAAACAACTCATTACTAGCCTCAGAAAAAGAAAAAAACAGACCACGGTTAGGGGTTAAAGTTCACACCACAGGGCACAGAATGAAAGACCTCTGCTCTCAGGTTAGACAAATGAAAGGACAGAGATTGATTTTTCATACAACATCATCATAATCACATAATATTTCATACAATCAGTATTATCTGAAACTTAGTCAAGTTAAAGGTCCTTTGCAGTTGAAGAAACACTAATTTCTCTATCTTGTTTTTGCCTGTTTATCCATGGTGTTCATTATTTCTTATATTAACTATATTGCTGAAATGTCAAAACCAGTACTTACTATGTGCCGTAGTAACTGCATGAAATCTACAACACAAATTGTACATTAAAAAAATTAAGTTTGGAAGCATTTTTTGCAAACAAGACAGTATTTTTTCCCCTCTTTTTAATCAAAATATTGTAAATCAGTCTGAAGATTAGACTCCAGATTCCCGACACCTTTCTCGTGGAGAGCGTTTTCTGTAAGAGCTTTTATTAGTTGCTCTGAAAACACGGCGGGTGCACAGCAGAGACGGAAAGATGCGGCTGCTCCTGCCAGTAAGCAATTGGCCGCCTGCTGAGGGTATGCACTCGCACTGGGAAATTGATTTAATATATATTGTATGGAGACATATCAATGCAATCGTGGTGGTCCTTTTTTGTTTTTAATTTTTTAAGTATCAACCGTGCAGTTTTTATGGATATCCATCAAGAGGTCTTTATCATGAAGAGACCAAAAAAAGGAGAAAACACACCCGTTCAAAATGTCAAGTTAGAAAGGTGCTAATGTGTGTGATCACATTAATCGTCTGACAGGATCTCACTTCCAGCAGTTAGTCCATTATGATTCACACTGATGTGAGGTCCAAGTGTCAGGTGTCATAATTTAATTGTGTTGTTTTCTACTTCTCAGGGATACTTGAGGGATGCAGCAAAAGCGGCGTAATGCAGAAGAAGTCCACCTCTGCTCCCGCTCGTTCCCCCTCTCTTTCCCGTTCTCCCTCTCTCTCTTCTTAATTGGAGACACTGGGGGTTCACGTCACTTTTCACTTTAATCTTGACCTTAGGAGATAAACCACTGATAAAGATGAGAATCATTATCTGCACAGAAAATTCAAGGAATCATTTCCTCGGCTCATGTTCTATTCATTAATGGGAGAGCACTTTTGTAGTGGAGGATATCTTGAGTTCGCAGACATGCCCCGAGATCTCTGACAGATCCCGGCCGTTGTCGGAGACTGTGTGTTGCCCGGTCAATTACGTTTTTTATGAAGAGGATGCCTTTAATGATATTTGGAAATTACATTTGCCAAGTTATTCAACCTCTTAAGAGCTGTTTATAATGGTCTCAGCAGGTGTCTCAACTAAAAACAATATTGAAAATCTGAAAATGGCTTTAAACAGGGCCGTGCACAACCCTGATGAATTGGTCAAATTAGACCTTCTCCTGAGAAGCACTTCCATCAATTATTCAACAGAACGGAAATAAATACTTCCAAGTAAGGTTGCAAACTGAAAGAAAACAGTGAGTTCACCCTGTTTATTATCAATAAATAAGAAATTAGACTCTTTTGTCTGACCATGTGCTAATAATAGTGGATTTATTACTTAAAAGGTTTTTGGTTTTTTTCTTTTTCATTTAATGATTTTAAACGGCAGTAGACAAAAGCAAGATTCTCATTTCTAGCACGAATAGATTTTACCATCAAGCAAACATTTGTTTTGTGAGATGGTTTAAAAAATATGATTGTTGGCATTATCTTTAAATGTTTCAAGATGGCTCTGTTCAAAACAAAAACAAAAGATCATTTTTTATTTAGTGATTAAATGCTGTAAAAACTATCATTGGCAGGTTGTGATTGGTCGAGTGCGTGATTTCAATACTCCCCTCCACAATCACTACTGCGCAGACTCTGGCTTCAGTTTTGTAGCTTGTGAGGAAGTAGGGACATGACGTCCATCTTCATATACATTGGTTCAGTGAATGATCCTCAAGTAAATGTTTCCAGCTATGAAACATTACATATACCACAAAAACATTTACATTTTAACATACACATTGCAAACCACCACTGGCTGTATTCTAGTCTTAATCTTACACATCCTTTCTGAAAGCATCTTCACACCCTTCTACTTGGGTTTGGCGTCACACAGGATGTTTGAAGGAAAATCTCGCATTGTGCTGGAGCGGCCACTGACTGCCTCCCATCAAGGACAGAGTCACCTTCCTCCGGAGGAGAATCCAGTCCTCTGGGAGTCACTGTGGCTTGTGAGTCTACCGCCAGAACTAGGTCAGCTCACCTCTTTGCTGGAAGTTGTACTATTATTTCCTTAATGTTGTGTGTGACTTTCCCTGTGATGGACTTGTTTGGTGTATTCTCCAGCCGATACTGCCGGTGACAAAAACCACCAACCAAACATTTGTGGCTCAGAACAGCAGTTCAGTAGTTACGGGTGCTGTTGCGACAGGCAGACGGATCAAACCACACGTTTTGCTTTTGTGCACAACCTTTGAGTGGGCTGTGTGTTTAAATTATTGATGTATTAGGGTTTTGGGATATTTAAGTTTTCTTTTTTTTTCACAGAAACACTAACTGTGAAAACAATATACAAACATGTCACCCCCTTTAATGTGTCTTCACTAAACAATGATTGTTTAGCACAAATTAAACATATTTACTGACGGGAAAAGTGGATTATGGTGCAATTTTGGGAAATGTCAACTTTCAACATTCAAAAATGGAAATTGGAGTATGTTACTAGCTAGTAACATATTGTTATGTACTCCATTTTCCAAACATTGTAAATTAAATTTGTTTATGGCTCATTATTTTATATCAACATAACATTAGGACTTGTGGCATTGAAAGAACGGTGTATTGTCACGACTAAGTTCCATAAAGTGGTTAAACGTCACATTTGATCATCAGATATTTGGTCATTTGTTGCGTTGGTTACTTTCAATATCAATAGTTGAACACATGAGTATACCTAATTTTTGCAAATATGGCATATATGTTGGATTAGGTAAAACATACATTTAAAACTTGTACTACTACTAGAACCAAATATGCAAACATTAAATCTGTTGGTATCTGAGGACTTTTTTGCTGCCTGTTGAGAAAGGACCACATACTGTACTATCTGGCTTTAAAGAAACGGAGAACGTGATTGTACTTTCTCTAAACCGCCTATACATCTGCCTTAAGAAGCTCGTGATGTTTTAATTATTTCCTCCCTTTCCTAATCACTCATTTTGAAAGCGCTGTCTGCTCGTCGATAGCAGAGAAATTAATGCTGTGCCTTAAAACTGTTCCTTCCTCAGGTCCTCTTCAAACTGTCAATAACGTCTTGTGAGAAAAGGATCCTCGGTGATGGCTGATGGATACGCTCACACCTCCGAGAGGTAAACAGCATTGATTCTGTCCCACTATCACCTCTAATTTGCTTCCAGCCTCTGCACAATAGGCTCCTTTATGACTAATCACACCCATTTACAGGACTGATGCAAAGCTTTTTTTTATTTTCAGAAGTGTGCCTGAAGCTCTCAGACACTGTGTCAGTATTGAAATGTTTCTGGGCTGTCACATCTCACCACCTCCTTAGCCCTAATGTGATCGATTGGGACCGACGCAGAGCCATAACGTGCTCCTCTACAGAGCACTTTCATAGTAACATTTCAGGCCCAGTTGAACCTTACCTCCCCTGGGCCATTAAATGAAAGACTGGACCTCAAGTGGATCTCTGAGTCTGGTCCATCCCTGAGCTTACAGGCAAGTTAATGACAGAAATTGTACATGTCAGTACTACCAGAGAGCCCAAGGATTAAATAATGTGCATGTAATAGTGAGATCTGAGGTCCTGGCCTGGATGTGCTAAGAACATTTGCAGTACCACTTTAATGACCAAAAGGAAAGAGCCGAGTCTGAGACTCCTGCCTGGGAGGACATGTCAGGCCTTTCATGGGAACCATTTTTAATTGCAACCAAAAAATGTCTATTAGTGAAGTCTCCCTTAGGCAGATACTGTATCCATTATAGAGGTCAAACTTTTAGGTTGGAAAATATCATTAGATAGATTTTATCAATATATCATTATTGTTATTATTATCATTTAACTACTTATGTACTCGTACTATACTATTGTTCAGCATTTTTCAGCCCAAATATTTGTGTAGTTGTTGCACTGCAGTCGTTTATCTGACTAACCTCCTGAAAGCTTCTTCGAACTTATTGCAGAATATAGAATGAACTGTTTATAATCCATCATGGTGTAATTTGTTTATTTGTGTATTAATAGTTTGTCACATTTCTTTTTAACCCATATCATTCCATTTTATGTTCAGTCACCACATCTTTTAAGGGGTAGTTTTAAATCGCTTTGTCTTATTTTATTTTTTTAAAGTAACATGTAGAAGTTATCACACTCACACTCACCAAATGTAGCTAAAATCCGCTAGAGACAAATGCTGTTGTTTTACGTTTTCATGTGAGATTTCTCCAACACTAGTAAAAACACTGAACGGTAAAACAAATATCATTAAATTCCACGAATTTGATTTGAATTCTCACATAGATCTTGTTATTACATCCATTTACGACAGACTAACTGGAACACACAAGATGGCATTAGCCCTGACAATGGAAGCAGATGGCCCGCGGGGCACGTTTGCCAGATTTACGACTTAGAAAGAACTAACACGCACAAATAAATTTGGACAGTGTTGCTTCAACATCTGAGAACACTGTTTAACTCATCCCATCTCAGGAAGTTTTCACACTTCACACTTCATTAACCTCTGGGGCTCAGATTCCCTGGGAAGTCGGGGAGGGAGAATGCTTGACTTTTTCTTATAAATCACCACCAGGCAGTGACAACATTTACATGCACACAATCTTCCAGATAATAGCTGATATTCTGGTTGAGGTGCCGTTTATATGCGCTTTCACGTCTCGATCACAAATATCCATGCACGTGTGCATAAACAAAAAATTCCAAACAGTGCTGCCAAAGGCGAGCTCGCACTAATCGCAAAAAACAACAATAATTGGGATGAGGTGAAGTTTGCTTGTCTGTGTCCCAGGTTAAACTGACACATGCCAACTTCCAAAGCGTTTGTTTACACAGTAGTGTAACACTCGCATGGATCCCTGTTAAATTGATTTTCATTTTTTGAGCACTGATGGAACTGTGTACAGGCAGCTTTTGGGGCAACAAAACTCAACAGTATCTATTACAGATATGAAGTTTAGTTTGCCAATAAATGAAAAGAATATCATGGGTATCACAGTTAAAATGTCAGTTTTCATAGGGAAAAACAACCAACACCTTTCCTGTTTATGTTCATGTTAAGTTGAATGGCTTTTTGCAGGTGTTAATTAAAAAACAACATCACAGATCCACTACATTCATGTTAATTGAAAAACAAGATCACAGATCCAACTATTAAAGGTTGCAATTTAAGACAGCTGAAAGCAATAACACAGAAACGATTGTATCTGTACCTGAACGTAACTTCAACATTTCATATTGAACTACAGCCCAGTCCTAATATGCCGTACCTGCGGGATTGGCTGAAGGTTAAGTTGTGGATAAAAATAGCTTCCCTCTCAGCCGAGCAGAGCACCACACTGGATAAAAGTCACAATACCTCTTGCACTGACACCGAGCATTGACACTAGATGTCCCGTGGCATCACTCAAGGAATTTAGTAAATTTTTAACAGTTTCTGCAAACCCCTGTTATGTCCACTGGAAGTAAACTGTGCACTGCAGATACATTCAATATGAACGCATGTCTTGGGAATAGTAGGCTAGTTATACTGACTGTTGCCCTAAACTGTTTCCATATCCCCATATAAGTGGAAAATGTACAAACAAAAGTATGTAACAGTATACAAACAACAAAAGACTCGCTCTCAGCAGGGACAGCATAAAACATCATTGTTGGCAATAGAAATTATAATTGGCCAACAAAGTAATCTGAAATCAAGGTTCACTGTCCCACCAGCCTTTAACTGGGTTTTTCTGGAAGTGTACCGTCGCTTTCACAATTTTGTCAAACTCCTATTTAGAGGTTAAGAATGAATCTTCATGCTCAAATTGTTTTCTGATGGCCATGTCTTTATCGTCCCATGCTAGCGCTGTGCGCTGCAGGCTGGCTTCTACCACCTGCATGGTACAACAATCACTTTTTTTGTTGTTCCATTTCCTCACTGGTGGCGAATCCGAATCCATTTAACTCCACCGAGACATTTTGAATTGTCTTGAATATTGTCCGTATACACGGTTAAGCTGAGCGGCCAAACCACAATGGCATCCTCGGCTCCAACAGCCGGCTGAACTTCAGAGATGGTGCATTTCGACATATCTGTCACATACACAGGCAAAGTACAAATCCCCTCTCAGTCTGGATGCACCTGTCTGGGGATCAGCTTACTAAACTTTGACCAACTGTGTGCTACTTCAAACAGCTATTTGGATTTCTCTCCCAACTTTCTACCCAAATGCAGTCAATACGTTGGTCTCTATGATATGATGGAATTTGTGCATGTTGCTAAAGCTGCTAGCAGTATGCTGTTCGGGGAGGTCAACATGGGACTGTGTCCTCTTCTCTTCTTCCTTGGATTACAGCAGTGACTTACCTTGGATGATACCACTGCGGGCCTTTGGGATGTGGTTATTGAACAAAAAGATTCATTCTCCCAAAGCATACGGGCTGCAGCTGAGGATGTTCCTCCTCCAGGGTTCCTTTCATGAGCTACATGCAGCCTGGTGGTGAATCACATAGATCCAGCAAGATAATATGAAAGAAATTGTAAGCTTATTGAACTATGAAATCCTATATTGGGACCTCTAGCGAGGAGGTTACCTGGCTGCACTAATTTGCTCGCTGCTACGAGTAGCAACTAGTTGCTGCTGGACAGATAAATGGTGTAAGCGGAGAAGCACCTCTTTCTTTTCATTACCAGGAACCAGAATCCTGCAGGTGTTTGATTATCTGAGAGCCAAGGTTGTCTTTTAACTTGCCCCTGGATGGAGACAGTGAAAGACAAAACTGTTGTGCCCAAAATGCTTAATAACTTGAGTCTGGAGCGTATTGTATGTCTAGGCAGCAGTTGTAGGAATCTAGGGACCAAAGGCTTTGCTCTGAGGTCTCCTTCCCCTTTTTTGCAGATCACTGAACAGCTCAGTGGAATCCTAAATGGCTCTTTTATTAACTCACTTGTGCACAGCACCCTACTATTTGGTTTTCTTTCTAAATGACCTCTATGATAATCTGCCCTCTGAATGTTGAAATGGCTCCTTCTCATCATGACATGAAGGCCTGATAGTGCCTCCCTTTCCTTCATCTCCTGCCTTCTCGAACTGCAGTTTCAGGGGCTGAGGTTCCTGCCTCAGCTGGCTAATCGTACCTATTGGTCATCACCTACTATACCAAACCTTTTAGGAGAAAGGCCAATTGCAGTTATTGCCCCGAGTTTTCTGTGAGTGTCACCCTTCCCTCTTGGATTGAGGATTGCTTTCATGTTCTTGTTCAACTAAAGCCAGTCCCAACTGATTCAGTAACTCTCAGTACTGTTTATCCAACACATGGTCTTTTTATGTTCTGCCCAGAATTGTTTCGAGGGACTTCGGGGGCCCCAGGCAAAAGGGACCTGCGGGGCCCTACATTGAACCAAACAGAAACACCCCCTCTACCATCCCATACAGGTGCATTTAGGCATTTTAGTTTTCAACCAAACCTGTTAAATAGCAAAGTTTTTGGCAGAAAGCTAGTGGCATGGGTCCTCGTTAGGGGGTTTCCGACCATGATATCGTTCGCCGTCTCCTGTACTTGGCCGATCATAGAATTTAAGGAGATTCTCAAAATATTGTCATCGTTGTGGACTAACGTAATCAGCCGTTCTTCGCCGCCCCTGGTGCTGCCTCATGATCTGGCAGTTCCTGGATGTCACCGTGAGTCGTGTGTTGTTAATCTACAAGCTTTTCACAAAGCATGTCATCTCGGCTTTGGCAGCTTGTTACCGCTCAAGTGGTTTATTTATTTTTGGATTCTCCACCATCACGACAACAAGTATTCAGTTTTTTCACTTTTTCACTTCCCAAAACACAAGCTAGGGTGTGGAGGTAGGAGAGGTTTAATTGCATTAACTTTGATTCACACTAACTCCCATGAGTGGATATTATATGATAAAGAATAAGAAATACTGACATTATGTTTTGAAGTCTTTTTCAGGATGTTAGCAGTGAACATTTCTTAGATCTGTGCACTGTTTTTCTAGAAATATATTTTGCTAATGCAAAACATTTTCATGTGAAGATTTGAAGGCCCTTATCCATATATGCTCGTGGTGGTGACTCCATAGGACTCTAAATACATAATCTACACATGGACAATAATCTGCCAGTTAACCTACACAATAAATTTGGAGCCAAATAGACACCCAGGATTTCACTGTAAATTGTTATGACCATATTTTTTTCAGCGATGGAATCGCCAGAGAAGGTGATAATTGGTCTATGTACATAGATAGATGTAAAGTGTGTATAGATATGTTTCCTCACCACTTTTTGGAACAGTATAAATGTTAATCAATGCAAGACATGTTTTATTGACATAGATGAAATAATGCAAACCTTGTCTCTTAGACCATGTGCCTCCAGTTTTGATTAGCTGCAACAGAAGATTTACCTCTCAGACGTCATTTAAGGTAACCGAGAAGATGTGGTGGAGCCCATTCACGTCCCACTCGGCCATGCAAAGTGAGCAGTAGTGTAGGCTATACGCTAAGGCTTACTCCGCCGGACAAAAGTTAGCGGCCATTGTAGTTTGTGAGAGTTGAAGTGCCTAAGTTATTTGCAGCCTCCACTGATTTCCAAGCATCGAAAACACTGCATGAACCAACTCATGCCCAAAAAAATCGGAACTATACCTTTAATATCCAGCCACTCTATAAATACTATCCCAACTTCACCTGCAGTGTAATTACCAAGCGGCGAAGAAGGGCATATAGACTCTCCACACAGATAAATATATTCCAAGTTTAGTATGGTTCTTTGTTTTATATTTATATTTTTCAGATATTAAATTGTCTCAGATTGTCATGGTTATCAAATCTGGCTACAGCGGTGATCACCAAAGGAAAACTACTTACCTATTGACTTGAGAGACAGCAGTAATTACCTAACATTCATTTCCAAACTTTAAAAAAAAGATGAAAATTTGCCTATACAGCTTACTATGGCTCCTCTGCAAAAAAGAAAGAAAGAAAAAAGATGCAGACTACTGTATTAAACTCTGTGCAAGCCTCAAGCCAGATTAGATAGATATGTAAATCTGAGACAATTGCCATCAAATTTGTTGATCAAAATTATTGATTACTAACGTACTTCTGCACCTTTTGATATTTTGGTAAACATCAGAGTAGGACGTTGTCAAACTTGTTCCTTTATCACTGCACAAAGGCTTCAAAAATATTGATGGATGATAACTTCAGCGTGGCTTTTTTGGGAGGAGAATCCTTAAGAACTCAAGACAATGAGGCGTCAGGAAGTGGTTGACGATTTGAAATCAGATTTATCTCCCAACAGCTGCTACGGTCGCCTTCGAAGATCTTCTCCTCCTTAAAGGATGAGACTTTTTACCGTCCATTCGTCGCATTCTAATATTTTCTTTGTCCTTTTACTCGTCTGGTTGCGTTTTCCAAAAACACAATACGGGTCACTTTAGGTGATGGACCAGAAAGACATGTAGCAACAGGTGTAACCACTTTGAAATGACCCGACTGATCTCTCACGTCATCATACATGGATGCAAGTGCTCTTATTGTGAAGGGCCGTCTAATATCTAATCCTTGCCTGCAGCTATCCCAATACAATAAGGAGCCATGATAAAAATGCAGAAATGTGCAATATTTAATGAGAAGGACGTTTAAAAAAAAAAAGTAGAAGAAGAAGATGCAATGATATGTTATTGAACTTATGTTATTGCACTCAGGAAAACTGCCGGTACCTACTCATTCTTCTATATTGTGTAACTTAAGACAACTATTATTGTTTGTGTGGTCACTGGGGAACTTAATATATTATTTTCACGTTCTGTTAAAGAAGTAGTTTGCAAAACTTTGTTTTTTTTTGTTCTTGTTTGTAGGCTCATCGTTACAATGTGGGACAGCCTCTTAACCAACTTTAGATACTATACGTTTGCCGTTTTGAAAATATTCATCTTTTTCAGCTCAATAGAATCTGTTCACATGAGTGTGGTCTAATTGTTCCCTCATAACAATTATATTTTTATCTATTCATTTAAATGCAATGTTCTGTTTGGTCAGTCATCCCAGCCTACATTATGTGCTGTGACATGCACTTGTTTGCTATAAAAAGTGATATTTTTAAAAAAGTGTTAAAGAATAGTAAGGTCATATCATTATCAGAAAGCTGACATTTATGTTGTCATGACAACCAGCAAGTCATGTCACTACAGCAACTAACTAACTCTGATACAAGAAGTTAATATATAATATAACATAAAATATTCTATCCTGACTTATGGACTCCATGTTGCTCTGTGATGAAAAAGCTTTTTCCTTTTTTTTCATATATGAAGTGTGTTTTTTCAGAAATATCTTTCTTGACTTGTTTTCAAAAGTCTGGGAGATTCACACATTACACAGTCTGGACAAGATTGTGAAAACAATGACTTTTAGAAGCTATAGAATTATAGGATACAAATTTATGATATTTTGTCATAATGTCATAATATTTTGCACCTTTTTTTTAAACATGAAGCTGTGATATTATGACCCTCATTTTATCCATGTTCAATTTAGTTAGAAGAAGAGTGAATACAATTGATTCAAATATTATTTAGTACTTTGTAAGTTGAGATGTAATATTGAAATTGTCAACCTAAAAAAATTCCCCCAGGATAAAAAAAAGACAAAGTCAAAGTGCAGTTGGTTGAATGTGTTGTAGGGTTAATTTATATTATTTAGTAATTAAAAAAACACATTAAATAATTTTAATGATTTTTTTAAATTTGCTAAATTTGAGTACATTTTTAAATTGTTTTATTTTTTGCACACATCAACCTGAGGGGCGACTTTCTTCTTAACAACATTTTGATTAGAGGGTCTTGTTTTTTCTTCCCTTTTTCTTTTGGCGAAGGACTCCCGAGATAATTCAAATTATTTTTTTAAGGATCGTCCAGAAATCAATGCAGATGGTAATGTCAGGCTTATCCCAGGTATGCACAGGACAGATAAGACTGATTCAATCCACCGGCGCATTAATGAGTGTGAGGTGTAAAATAATCCTAAAAGGCATGGCGCAGTTGCTGCAGGAGAAGCCAAATGTCAAGTGCCATTTGATTTTTATGGAGGATCTTCTTTTTTTGTAGGGGACACGGATCTTTCTTATCCAAACTGAGCCTGTGAGATGTCGCACAGCAACACAAAGCGCACAGGGGTCGCCTGCACACACACACACACACACACACAGATTGAGAACACAGGTTGTCCATGCCAGTTGGTGTGAGCATGCAACTTCTATGACACAGAGAAAACATAGATTTTTTTTGTGTTGGAATATGTTCCAAGAATGTGTATTTGAAAAGAAGATATCTCGAATTCAATACGGGGAAATAATCGATTTCTGCAAGAAGCAAATCTACAGTTAACTCGCAGTAAAGGGGATCAGTTTGGGTCTAACCCGACTTAGTTTCCCCGGATATGATATGGAAAATGAACCGATGGGAGGATGGAGGCTGGTCGTTTAAGCTTCGGGAGTGAAGGGGGGCTTATTTCTGAGGACGCTGATCTACAAGCTTCTTCCCGCTGCTGCGAAATGAGACTCTCAACATCGTGGCCGTGTAATTAATTGCGCAAATTTGTTTCTATTAAATAAAACTAACACACACTGAGAAAACTCCATTAGCCTTAATTAAGCTTGATATCCTAATTTAGGCAAATGTGTCGTTGAAAACAAGCCGTTTTTTTTTTCGGTAGATGATGATGTTTTTTTTTCTTCCTCCCTTCCTCTGTCTCTCTCCGATAGTGGGGAGCCCTCTACCAGCTTCCTGCCTTCGGGCTGCTTCTCCTCCTCTGAGAGTTGGAAATGAGAAATGGAAATGGAAAATGCCAGGAGGTGCTAAATTAGCTGGCTGATCTGCACTTATTGCCGCATACAGGCGCCTATTACTTTGCCAATCTGCGCCTCTCTCAGCAGTCCGCGCGCGGCGGCGCTTTCCGAGATAGCAGATTTATCAAATGGGGAAATGAATGCGTGATGATCAGTTAAATTGAAAATCAGCGTCTGCATGACAGCCCGACCTGACACCTCCGTAATTAGAAAGAAAAATGATGGCGTCCGATGCATAATAGAGCAAAAACAATTTACACCCCCCCCCCCCCCCCATAATGATCCGCGCGTTCAAATTGAAAATTTTCACCGGGCGTATAAATTGAATTCATAAAGTATGATTCATGGACGACACACTGTCTGCAGGCTGCCGGGGCATATCGATTGATAGTTTGTCTTGAATCACGCGGCGTGCAGCTCTCGGGCAGGGAAAGCTTAACTACTTAAGCAAATCGCTAATTTCACCTTAAGGCCACCAATGTGCAGCCAGCGATACTCCCATTCAGTGGGCTTAATGAATTATGGATGAACTGGGCACACGTCCCAAAAAGCCTCAGAGTAGCACGGGGAAAATATATATATATATACACACACACACACACACACACACACACACACACAGAAGAATCTTCAGGGGTTATTTCAAAATTGGCCTCGGTTATATCCCAAATTCACTGAACAAACCCTGGTCTCCACGCTGCATTTCCACAGAATTGACAGCCCTATAAATGAGTTTAGCAATTTTTTTTTTTTTTAACCTTTAAATATTTCTAATTCAACAATGGGAATATTTATAGGCTATAATGGCATTTAAAGGGGGATGGCAACATTTAAGAACTGCAGGGACATTTTCATTTATAGGATATTTTTTTAAAAAAAACAAAAAAAAAACTTGCATGGGGAGATGATGAAGAATGAGGATGAATACACACCACAGAGCACAATGAGGAGTGTGTCATCTCAACACAGACACAGAGGATACACCTCTAACCCAGAGCTCGTGTAGGCCTGTAATCTCCTGCATGTTGTGTGTGTGTGTGTGTGTGTGTGTGTGCATGTGTGTTTTTGCCCCCCCAACCTAATAAGACATTGCTTCCTAGTGCAAACAGCTGCACATGGGCGGAAATTTATGTAAATATTTTTGAAAGGGACACTGGCTCAGAAATTCATTTGCGCCGGCTCAGACGTAAAGCTCACCCCTCTGATTATTTTCAATTTATTTGCAAATCAAGACCCAAAGAGGGAACCTAAAGGGGCTTGTGGGTGTTTATAACAAGGGGGCATGAGCAGCTCTACATATGGGCCGACTAGATTATTATTATTTTGGTCCTAAGATGTTATTCCAATGCCTCGACATTTCTTCCCTGGGTCCCCTTGATATTGTGGTCAACGCTGCTAATATCGCAGAGGGACGGGGGGAGAGAAAAAAAGGGGGGAGCAGATGTCCCAGATCCTGCGCGGCTTCCCCCCCGGGGACCACCAACCCTATTAGAACAAATGTGTTCTGCTATTGTAAATAGGCACGTTTGCCTCAGCCCGTCCTATTACAGCCGACGCGTGATCAATAGGCTGATAACACAGAAACATCAATGTAAAGCGACAGAACAATGAGGGATATCATCGAACATCTATCTTAATATAGCCCTGCTACAAGGGACCCTGACAAAGTGGGGAGAGAGAGGGAGAAGAAGAAGAGGGGGGGTGATGGGAGTAAAGAAAAAAAGAGCTCATGAAAATGCCTCCCCACGAATCCCCATCTCCGATCCAATATGCACAAACACACACACTCCCAGCTGCCGGGGCTATTATTTTCCTATTTCAATTTGACACCCAGGCCTTTTCATGCTAATTCTATTATTCTTGGAAGTTTATGTGATTTCATATCACTAGAAATCGGTAATGTATTATAACCCCCTTTGAGCTAAAATAAACTGAATCCCCCCCCCACCCCCCTTTTGCAGTAGCCACCGGGAAAATAATTACTTTCATATCAAAACTCTGCAGGAGTTGAGCGGGTCCTTTTTCTCGCCCCCGGGCTCGTAACCTCATTTCAGTTGGGGGGCTTATAGATGAATAAATTTGTTAAGGCAATATACAAAGTACAACATGAGATTTTCTTGAGAAAAGCCCCTTTTTCCTTACTGTATATCTGTGTATGGTAACTGCAGCTATTTAGGGTCTCACACGGGTTTTCGAGGTGCTTGTATACAATAGATTTATTTAAGAAAAAAACGTACATATATAAATAGTGTAATACCTTTTCTTTTCTTTTCTTTTTTTACAGCTCTTGAGGATTTTCGTTGGTCTCAGGGTCTTGTGATTTGTTTTATTTTTTTGACAAGTTCATCACACATTAAAGGATATCTAGAGACTCCTGACTCTCTCTCTCTCTCACACACACACACACACACACACACTTGCAAAGAGAGAGGGTAGATGGATGGAGAGAGAGAGTGATCACACCATTATCAAAATATCAGCAGAGTGTGTGTGTGTGTGTGTGTGAGAGAGGGGGGGGGGGGTGTAGATGTGGTTTCTGGTGAAGCTTTGGCCTAATGAATGGTGTCGTTTAGAGGTTATATCAATATGTTTCTGCATTATTATTATTATTATTATTATTATTATTTTGTTTTGTCTTTACCCCCAGAGATTTTATTCCATGTCGACATCTTCCTTTGAGTCTGTCTTTGTTTCGCTGTCGCCGGGGACAGACTGGGCCTGGTCCTCGGTCTCTAAATGCACTTGTCTGTCCGCGGCGGCTGCAGGCTCGGTCCCGGGCCGCGGACGGGGTTCGTGGGGGCCCAAAGTCGAATCGCCGCAAAGCACCAAGGCGTGCGCGCCGGCTTGGCCCGCGGAAAAGGCGGCCCCGGGCGGGCTGGTGTGCGGTGACCCCGCGCCGTCCCCTGACCCCGCGGCGTGTCCCCGCTTTGGCGGGACGGCGTCCGCGGCGGGGTCCGGCGAGCTGCTCCTACATCCCGCAGAGACGCCGCAGCGGCCGCCGCCGGGCTGGCTCCTCTCCGCCGGCGTGTCACAGTTCACTGCTGACGACGACGACGACGACGACGATGATGATGACGACGACGATGACGGTGACGATGTCGTCTTCAGAGCAGTCTGAGGAACAATGAATCCGAGCGGCTGCGTGATGGGGTAGAGCAGGAAGTGTCCCTTCCCCATCAAGGGCCGCGAGGAGGGTAAGGCCGCGGGGCTGCGTCTCGGTCGGGCGTCCGACAGGAGGCTCTCGACGCTGAAGGGGTTGAGTTTCTGCAGCCCGGAGCCCCTGGTGCTGCTGGAGCACAGTGTCCGCTGGCTGGCGTCGGGCGAGTCCAGGTCGGAGCCGCCCGCGTCCCGAGGGTCCCGAGGGTCCCGAGGGTCCAGCAGTCTTTGGTTGTGGTTGTGGTTGTGGAGCGGGTGAGGGTGAGGGGGAGGCGACGTCTGCTCGCAGCTCGACTGCGTCTGGCTCGCCGGCCCCACCGGGTCGTAAGGCGGGCCCGTGGCGTGGTCACTGTCGGTCACGTGCGACACCCCGCTGTCGCTGTCCGACCCCGGCGTGTGAAATAAATCCCCGGACGCGAGCTTGTTCTGGGCCTTGAGCAGCCGGCGCTCCTGCTTCCGCTTCTTCTTCTCCATCCGGTCCAGCTCCCTGCGGGCGATCTCCTCCGGGTCCATGGGCTCCCCGCTGCAGGTGGTCGGGTGGGCGTTGTGCGCGGGTCGACCCGGACCTTTCTTCGTGTTCTCTTTCTTCCTCCACTTGGCTCTGCGGTTCTGGAACCATACCTGCCACAGAGGGAGAGAGAGGGGGGACATACGTGATGCGCAGCTCCTGTCACTGTGTGTGTGTACAAGAGGAGGGGGCGGGAATTAATTAGAGCAGAATTTGTCGGTGTCTTTAACAGTATGGTAATTAAACAAGTTGTGAGGTTTCATTTTTCATTGTGTTGCACGCAGGCCTTTAATTAGGCCTCTCATTAAACACCAATCTGTGCACCGGGAAGTTGGGATGAAGACGAGTGAAGCTTTGGTTTGACATCAACTGAACCGTGGGTCAGTTTTACTTCATAAGTCTCCATAATAATAATAATACTATCACCCCCCCCCCCCCCCAAACCAACCTCTGATAATTAGACTAAAACTTTATAAGCTTCTACAGAAATATTCTTATAATGAAAAATAAAATAATTCGATATATTCAGTCATGCAACTGAACTAGTTTGTAGATTATGCTCTGAATATTTCCGTCCTTTGTTTGTCCAGGATTTGTCTATAAAAGTGAGAAATATGAAGTATTTTTTGGACCAAATTATTCTGCTTAAAAAAATTTAAATAAATAGTGCAATCAAAATTGATTTATTTGACTAGCGTAAGCATAATACAACATTAAAGGTCAGACAATACATACACACACACGTGCATGCTTTAAAATATTTAATGATTATTATACATTATCACCCTGAATTGGCTTATAGGCAATTTGAAGATTTCTATATATTTATATTTTTTTTACACAAAAATGTAAGCCATGTCACCAACAGAGAACAAATAAAGACACACACACCCACTATGTATATATATATATATATATATATATATATATATATATATATATATATATATATATATATATATATATATATATATATATATATATATATATATATAATAACATGTAACCTTTTAGTGTAAAGGAACAAAAATGTATCTATATTTACCTGAACCCTCGACTCTATCAGGTCCAGCCGCAGAGCCAGAGCCTCCCGCATGAACACGTCCGGGTAGTGGCTCTCGTTAAAAGCCTTCTCTAATTCCTCCAGCTGCCAGCCCGTGAAATTTGTGCGGGTCCTCCGCCTCTTGCAACCGGGGCTATCTTTGTCTGGGTCCACCGAGTCTGTGTGTGTGTGTGTGTGTGTGTTTGTGTGTGTGCACCAGCGAGAACGAGGAACACATGTAAACAAAAAAAAAGGATGGGTTAATTATTTTTAACAGCAATTTAACAGCATTTTAAAACAATGTTGGTTCCTTGTGTGCACTGACGAATTTTTGCAAACTTTAGAGCTGAAGAAGGAGATTGCATTTGGATATTTTTTTTGCAAACCTGTCACCTTTTTTTTTTAATATATCATGAATTAAGAAGATGTTAACACAAGCATGTCCTTGCTCTGGTATTTACTACACTGACGGGAGCTGAGCTCCAGCTTTCTGTGATCGAAATGAAGTATAGGAGGCGAAGAATGCTCCTCTGCTCGCCTGTGTGTGTGTGTGTGTGTGTGTGTGTGTGTCTGGGAGAGATGTTTGGCTCGCCCTTTACAAACAACACCAACCACCAAGACGATAAGTTGCGTCGCACGATGCTCGCTTTGTGTCCCCGCTTGTTTGCGTCTTTGTGCAAAACCGTGCAGCCGCACATTGTGTCGCAGCCGCGCGCGTGTGAAGTGCGTCTCACCTGTCAGTTTGTACTGGTTATCTCCATTCATCCCGCAGCCCGAAGACAAGAGGGGGTTGGAATTGCCCACGGACGCCGCGCAGGAGCCATTTAGTAATCCGTCTATTGAGAAGGGAACCGCGGACGCCGACTGGAGTTGATGCCCGGCTAATTCGTAAACGTGATGGTGGCTCAGGTGGTACGGGAAGCCCACCATCCCGCCGAGAGAGCCCCCGAACTGGGCGTGAGGCGGATCCAGTATCCTGCTGTCCATCATCCCGCTGCAGGCGGAGGGGGAAACGACGTCTGGAGGCCGGCGATGGGGATTTTAAAAAGCATGCAGCGAGCGTGGCCAGCGAGCAGGGGACATGATGTGGAGGGGAGGGATGAGCTGTACTTTATCCACGCGAACCTCCCCAATAATTAGCCCTGGCTCCGGGAGCGCGGGGCCCAATGAGAGGCCGTAATGGGCTCTGACGTCAGAGGCGCGCGCTCTGCAGACGCTCCCCGTATCGATTGCTAATTAAAGCTGACATCCACCTCAATAAACAATATCAGAGCTGTCACAACAAGACAGGAGGGCTTTGATAAGAACTACATGGTAACTACACGGGGGACCCACCGGGAGGAAGGGCTCACTGAGTCCCGGGGAAGGGGAGGCTACAGGCGGATAGGTTATGGCCAGTGTCTGCCGGACTTTTTTGTTCAGTGGAGCTTCTGCAAAATAGGCTAAATGAATATTAGACCATAAAATGTTTTGTTTTTTTAAATTACAAATCATGTTGCTATTTCTGTTCCATTCTTTTTTCATTATTTTAGTATTATCCTTTTTTTGAAATACTGTTACATCTATTGGTGAGGTGGCATGGAAAAGTGAAAGCTGATTTTTTTTTTTTTACAAAATACATACATAAAAGACAAATGGAAAATATTAACTATCATTATAATATTTTGTTGAATTAAATATTCTATCTCCCCAGGGATGCCTGCAGCCTCTCTGCGGACTGCGAGACCCCTTTGTCGTACCTTGAGCCCCACTTTGGGAGCCACTGAGTTAAAGATAAACCTCCATGTTAGTTATGGATCATGATTTAAATACATTAAACCTTTACAATCAGACAGGTTCACGTGCAGGGGCGTAAAACAAATGGGAGGATGGGTGGGTGTGTGTGTGTGGGGGGGGGGGGGGGGGGACTGGTGAAATATGGGTGTATTTGAAGGGGAGCTGAGATATTGCTGAAGGCGCATGAGCGAGAGTGAAACTATAATATTTTACTGTTACAAGGCGAAATCTTCAATTACGAGCAACGCTGCGTTATGAACAAAATATATGGCCAAATAAAAGGAGGCTACGACTGGAGGCTGGAGCAAGGACAACACACAGGAAATAGAAAAAGGAGAAAAAAAATTGCAGTACTTATAGGTACATTACAGACATTTGCAGTAATCCCTGTCAGGAAACCAAATTGGTAGAAAAAACCCTGCACTCAATATGTGACCGGCCTAAATCCTATCTACTCATTAGGTTTTCAAATAATTAATTTGACTTTATTTATCCCAAGTCTGGCGCTGTCATAATGTTAATCAGAGTTGAAATTTCGCACCCCACTCATTCGCTGACCCTTGGCACCCGGATTGGCATGTTGTAATAACCTGAATCTCTCAACAGAAGCTGCGATAATTGTTACCCTATTAGCATGCAAATTGTTTAATTAATATTATTATGAGGAAGTATATAATCCGCTCGTCACTTGACCCCCAAGCCCAAATAACACCCGCCCCCCCCCCTTAACCACCCACCCACCCCCAGCCTCCTGGATTTCAATGTGCAGCCCTACATTTTAATGAACTCCTCAGAAATGATCTCGCCTCTTTATCCATCTTACTTCTTTTTTTTCATAGCAGCAGTGCGCTTGTCTTTGAAGCCCCCCACCCACCCGTCCATTGTGTTTTAACTTTAATTTTAACGCACATGGAAAAGATCTTATGAATAATTCCTCCCCATTCATTTCTCTCTCTCTCTCTTTTTTGAACATCTAAAATTCAATAATTGCTTTTTCGTCAATTCCAAACACACACACACACACACACGTATATAAATATATGCTAGGCTGTCCCCAACTCGTGTGCACACGCAGGAGCTCGATGAAAAGCAGCCCCTTGACACAGTCTCCAGAGACATTGCATTTAAATCCGTTTTTCTACAACCGGGTGACATTGTCAGATTCTAGCTTTAATTAACCCGATAATAGGGCGAACAAGGCCAGCGTTCAGTCGGGCTGTTGCCCTGCCTTGTTACCTTTTTATAAGTGGCCCCTTTGGCAGCAGTTCAGAGGGGAAAGTAATATTAAATATATTTATATATATATATATATATATATATATATATATTCTCTTCTTTCAGTCTTTGGTTGCTGCAGGACACATCGTCTTTATTGCGTTTATGTATTGTTGGTTCTGGATCAATGAGAGCACATGGGCCTATAGACTAATCGATTAGCTTTCCATCTGAAGAGAGAGAAATTCCAGGAGCACTAATTGGTGGGGATTGATTGACAGATAAATACATCAAGACATAACCAAAAATATTATGAATGGAGTTTTGTCACTTTCAAAGACGATAAAGGAGAAGCTGCCCCATTTGAATCTGAACCTTAGGCGTAAATTTGTGGGATTTTTCCAGGAGAAACAACTTTCCCCTTTTTCTAAAAACTACTAACTATCCGCGCTTCATTGCTTTTGCTGACATTCAGTCACAGTTTATTAGATGAAAGATCCTGTTCTCCTATTAGATGTATACATGTCAATCCATTCTTTATGGCCACAGTAACACACACCGAAGCCTGGAGATATGCATGATAAGATGATGTTCATCTCTTACACCTGCCACATTATTGTTGGTTTTCCCTCTGTTGCTGCCTCATGTTACACGTCGGGAGTGTTAATCACTCCCTTAAGTTGGGCTGCTATTGAGTGTTAAGTCCACTACTGACCACAGTGATGAATTAGATGAAGAGAAAACAGGAGGGGAGCCCATCGCCTACAACACAAACTCTCTGCACCCACTCATTGACTTACTTATATGTCAATGAAGAGTTAAGGAGTCCAAACGTACACTAGATGAGTGGGTTTTTTTGGACTTTTTACATCCAGCAAAGTTAATTTTTTTGCAGTTAAACAAGCAGAAATCATCGCCTTCCACTTACATTTTAATCTTTTCCTCTTTAGTGCCAACTTTCTGTGCTGTTTGTCTGTTTGTCTGAGTTTCCCATGAGGGGATTTTGCAGCTGCACACTCACCTGAGTGCAGATAACCAGATAACTGGAGTTCATATGAGTAATATATATATATATATATATATATATATATATATAATATGATACACCCCGACCCCTCCTTCCCTAAAAAAAGACACAGGCTTTATCAACATGCCCATCCAACACTGATACCTAGTTTAGCAGCACAGAATCAAATTCATTTTTAATTAGGCAGGCAAATTAATAGGCGGCAGTTTAGGAGTTTAATTACTCAATTAACTTCACGCACGTTAATTTTTAACTATCTAAATTAGGTTGCACATTATTCGATTTGATGATAATTATAGAATTAAATCTAAATTAATTGTTTTGGATGATTTGGGTGAACTAGATGCAATTCCAATTAAACAGTAGAAAGGGGGAAGAGAGAGAGAGAGAGAGAGAAGGAGAGGGGGAAAAAAGCTGGTTGCCATTTTAAGCTCGCAAATCCTTTGATTCGATTTTATAAGCAAGAAACTCTGCCTCGAAATTTTTCCTCTGATCCTACAAATTCTCTCTCCCTCTAATCCCACAATTAAAAGTTTCCTCCCATCTAATTATCTGTAATTGTGCCGCTGTCAAAGTAGAATGGAGAAGTGAAAGCGATTGATTTGGACTTTTAATTCAGTTCATTTCTGATAGAAGAGAAAGTAATTCCCTTCAAATTACCTCATTCAATCCTGACACCCTAATGCCCTTCAAAATCTTTTTTTCCCCTTACTCCCCAGCATTTATATATTAAAAAATGAAGTTAGAATGACTAGTGCCTCCTAATAATAATAACCAAACTTCCATTAGAATAATAATTTCATTTCAATTAAAACTGACTTATCACCTTTTGCTAAAACGTGCTTAATATGCCGAAAATTATCAATGCTTGAAGGAGCCCAAACTGGGGAGTCTAATTGTAATCAGCAAATCAGAGGTGCTTGTCGCTGCCGTGCCTTTGCAGAGAGGCAGTCTCGGAAATAGAACTAATTTACTCAACTCCCCCGGGAAATCCGCTCAACAGATTAACATTTTCAAAATATAGTAATGATATAATTTGAGAAATGGTGACGCCAATTTGTGAGGAGCCTTTGTGTGGAATAATTTGCATTTTTTTTCCTTCGCCACCTCCTGCATTTTGCACCCCCCCTGTTAATTACAGCTCCGCAGATGAAGGGTGTGCTGTTTGACTCGGTGCTTATTATTCAACTTCAATCTAATAATTCAACTCTACAGGAATATAGAAGGAAAAATGTGTAGCCTCTCCAAATTTTTAAGCCATTCTCCATATAATCCCAAATGGGTTTGGGTGAAGCTGTGAATAGGTGCATATACTGTATATTTATATATAGTCTGTCTGTCACTGTGTGTGTGTGTCTTATTGCAGCTCATAGTTTCTGTGCATGAAGAAATTGTGGGTTTGTTATATTTTTAAGCGCCGTGGACAACTCGCTGCAGCAACATCACAGCTTCCTGAGAGATGTTGAAATGTAATAAATGGACCCAACACATTAAAAGGCTAATTAAACTGTTTGATGAACACACCGCAAAAGAATAACACCACTTGCGCACCTTAAACTCTGGAGGCTAATCCAAGTGCAAAAACCAGGCTTAAAGTTGAAGTCTGATAAATTCAGTTACTTGTATCATCATCATCATTTTCTGGTCTTGTGTCGCGTATTTTGGCTGTGGCCAAATCGGAAGGGGTGTAAGGATAGCCAGCAGTCCCTCGCTGTTTCTTCACACTGCAAAGAGCTGGTCGAGGGAGTTCTCCATGGTCCAGCCATCTGCCACAACAAAAAACATTTGAAAAACCCCAGAGATATTTATGCTCTGACACCAGAACTACAGACTAGAGTTTATTCTGAACTTTTAAGAAGTCTGTGTTTTCATCCCTTTTTCCTCCTGTTGCGTTAAGATGTATTTTTTGGACATCGCTGGTTGTTGTTTGACCGTGTGGTCCACCTCCTGAGCATCATGTTGAGTTTACTGTCACGCTTTGCAAGAAAAACCAGCACTCTGCCAGATTCTGCACTCTCTGTTCTGTCAGACGAGTACATTATGAATATGGCAGTAAAGGCCTCCTTGACCCTGCATCAGGACTTCATCAAACCACAAGCTCAGACTGGTCCATAAAAAGGCCTGTTGTGCCCTCTAGTGGCTGTTTGTCATCCTTTGTTTATTATTTTTAGTCTGACACAAGCAAGCGTGTTGACAGACAAATGAACACAGCAAACAAATGTTTCAAATGTTTACCGATACCAATAATATGTGGCACAGTGGACAAACGGTTTGAGAAGACAAACAACTCAGCTTTATGAATTTGTGTCAGAAAGATCCAGTTGGCAGAAGTGGTCTTGAGCAAGAGATGACCTCTGACCCGTGTCCCTGACCTCTGGACTCCTACAGCAATCAATACTGTTTTGTAATTACAATCAGATGTCATAATAAAACAACATCTGTGACTGTTCAATATTATCACAGAGTTGTTTTAATACCCTGACTTACCCTGCGTACTAAACCCCTACATATTTTAGAATCAGAATCAGAATGGTGTTTATTGCCAAGTAGGCTTTCACATACAAGGAATTTGCTTTGGTGTTTTGTTATGCATAACAACAAAAATTTAAAGTACAGTATGTAAACGAAAAACTCTACAACAAAATTAAATATGTGAAAATATTTTAAAGTTTGCCCAAAATCGAAATATGAACATCAATTTGTCTTTGAGAGTTACGGCTTTACAGGTTGTGCTGGAGAAAAAGTGCAAGCAATCTGTGTGGGTCTCTGGCCTTGTTGATAATAGATGTAGTCAAAGCAGATGGAAAAACAAAACCCAAATGAGTAAAAGAAAATAATATAGCTGTGGGAAGTAAGAACATTTTAGAAAGTGCAGAAAACACACACTGTACAAGCGGTAGGTTTTGTTTTTAAGTAAAGAAGACTCCCGCAACTCATAGCTCATCTGATCGCCTTTTTTCCTTCTCCTGTCTCTTCTCTATTCACCCCAACCAGCCGAGAGAAGATGATCTGAAGTGTGTGTGTGTGTGTGTGTGTGTGTGTGTGTGTGTGTGAGAGTGTGAGAGAGAGAGAGAGAGAGAGAGAGAGAGAGAGAGAGAGAGAGAGAGAGAGAGAGAGAGAGAGAGAGAGAGAGAGAGAGAGAGAGAGAGAGAGAGAGAGAGAGAGAGAGAGAGAGAGAGAGAGAGAGAGAGAGAGAGAGAGAGAGAGTGTGAGAGAGTGTGTGTGAGAGAGTGTGTGTGAGAGAGTGTGTGTGAGAGAGTGAGAGAAGGGCCAGGTGTTTTCAGAGCACAGGGCCATCTGGCCACAGCGTTAGCAGCTTATGAGGCAGGTGTTGCGGAACAGGAGAGAAATGTATACTCTCTAACTGCTTCTGTCGGTTCATGATGACGATGCACTCTTACATTATACTCCACACCTCAAAGGAGGAAAATGTTGTTTCATTTAAATCAGGGGATGTTTTGGGTCACTCCTGTGTCCTTTTATTCCTTGTGAGCAGAGACAACACAGACGCAGTTGTTATGATCCTTCGTAAATATTATTTTTGGAGCACTTTTGGTCGATTTTCATTGCTGAACCCTCATAGATGAGCAAAAAACGTATACGTTTACTCGGTTGTTGTGGCTTCCGTGTGAAAAATTCAATAATGAAAGCGAGCCGTCACTTGAGACAACATTTTAACCGTATGGCGAAGACATATAAGTTTTATTTGCAGCTTATATACTGTAGTCATTATATACTTTGTGATTTCACAACCTCTCCTTGGCTCGGTGAGCAGTTACAGAAGAATCCTGCTGCCATCAACTGGTGGAACCTGTAAAGACACCACTTTGCCTGCAGGCATTAAACCAAGAGGAAGAGATGAATGAACATTTCGAGCCATCAGTTTGCGAGAGATTTAGCCCCGTGTCATCTAAAACAATATTGAGGTCGATTTCACCTCATTACGCTACGCTCATCTGAGAGGCCGAGCTCAAATTCAAGAATGTAATCTAAGATCTGTTCCCTGTAAATTGTCAAAAGATTGGATGATTGGACTTTGGGATTTAAATAATTAATGTCAGATTGTGATGTTGGAATTATATGGCTGTCACTTTTTTTTTAATAAAATTGAGCGAAGCACATTATCAGGAGAGATGAACATTACTTTCAAAGACTCTTGTGGGGGTAAATATTTTAAAATATAGAAGGCACACTTTTCTGGATGTCAAATCTTTGATGATCAGTTTATCAGAGCTGCTGTGGACCCACTAGACTAGAGAACCTTATGTTTCCGGCCTTATAAAACTGAATTTATTATGACTCCTGTTGAGTCTAATTGTTTATTCTACCGTTTTCCTTTCTCTTCCCCTCACTATATTTAGATTTTTATAAATTATAAGCAAATCTATGATTAAATAATCTCTTGAGTAATTTTTTTCTCAAGAGACTTGTCTTCATGTTTGTCGTCTATGATGTATATATATATATATATGTCATATATGTGTCATATATATGTGTATATGTGTGTGTGTGTGTGTGTATACATATTACGAGTTCATCTATTGCTGATGTTGTACAACTTGGCACTAATATATCATTATTTTACTCTTTAAGAAATATTAAATTGATATCTGATTGTTATTGTCATGCCACCTGGGTTATCCAATGGTCTAAATAAAGTAACAAAAATGGGGGGAAAGTCATCACTGTTGCGTATAGATGCATAATATATATTTTTTTCACAGATATTCAAAATAATGATGATAAGCAAATAGGACAAATACTTCCTTGTTTGTCTTGATGTAAGAGCCCTGGATGTTTCCAGACTGTTCCAACATCTGTTTGACCCAAAGCCACACCTGCAGTGACGTCATTTCCCCCCGACGTCGCTTGCGTCGCTGGTGGGCGGAGCGTGTGCGCGTGACACATCAAATCTGAACGACAACATCTCGCAGACGGACGGTGTCGCTCGGGGGTCCACGGTCGAACATCGCCGCTGTCAGAGGGAGAAGACGACTCGGTCAAGTCCCGGTGACTCTGGAGGAGTCGAGACAACGTCGCGCTCCTCTTCTACCACGACACCAACGGGAGTCGGTGAGTAAGAAACAGCGCCCTATCAGATGGATGCAGCTGCTAGCTGACTCAGCTAACGGAGCTAACAGGGCAGCGGGTGTGATAGATCGATACGACGCTTTTTTTACTCCACATTCTTTATTTTTATTTGAAGAGGAACGTTGAATTATTTTTTTCTGGACTTCGCAGCTTTATCTGAAAATGTCTGCCTCTTTTAAAAAAAAAAATATATATATATATTTTCTTTAGCTTAGCACCAATCAAGCTAGCCGCTAGCATCTATGTTCATAATAAACAAGTGTTAGCTGATGACTTGGTCCAATCGCACTCGCTCCCGGTCGCTGTTCGTCACATTGCGTCACGACCGTGGGCAGGGGGAGCTGTGGTTATGTGACCGACCTGGTCGTTCAGAGTAGCCGAGCTCAGGACGCTCTCCGTGGGGGAAGCGCAACTTCTGTTTTCCTCCCACGGGATCGGGGACGACGTCTGCTAGCGAGCTGAAACTAGCATCGCCACTAAGTTGGCTCCACAGCAAGCCCCCGTCTCTGACACAACGCGAGCCAGTTAACGAACTTAACGATGACATCGCTATTTCTGTAGCTAGCTTAAGCTTTAGCTAGCATGCACAGTGAGTCCACCCCGAGCGACAGAGTCGACATTTCATCTGGCTCAGTTTGGGAGTGAAGCAATGAAACCACTTTGTTTGTGTTCCCTCCTCCAGGTTGTTGACATTGTGCAGCTGTCTGCTGCGGAGGACTTTCTGTGATGGAGTTTCCAGATTTAGGTGAACACTGCTCCGAGAAGACCTGCAAGCGTTTAGGTGAGCCCAGTATCTGAAATATAGTATTTTGAATTGCTTGTTTACCACCGTTTGATTTAATCTTTAAAGATCTTAAAACTTATACTAAATACTTGGAATTGCAGATTTTCTTCCTATGAAATGTGATGCCTGTCAAGAGATTTTCTGCAAGGACCACATAACCTATGCAACTCACAAATGCACATCGTCCTATAAAAAGGTAACACATAATGTTTCGTTTAGTAAAATACACAAAATACAAACGTATCCACTCGTGTAAAGATTTTTTTTTGCCATTTCATATGCAAGAATGCTCAAATAAAGTATATACAATCGTTCATACTTTTATTAACTTGAGATTTTTTTTATCAAAATAAGATTGAGGTTAACTAACCTATAGTATTCGCAAAAATAGGAGTCTTTGCAGATTCTTATCAGTTTTGCTTCACATTTTGATACGCGGTTGGATTTGTCATATTGTCTATCCTGTCATGTTTCGTATTCTTCGTCAAAGTTCAGCTTCAACAAGAGAAAAAACAGAATCTGATGGTGTCCTATATCTTGTCTTGGATTCAGTTGACACATCAGTGTGGTAATATATATATTTATTCTTGAAAATCTTTAAATCTTTGTTTGTTTGAAACATAACATTTCTAGGATGTCCAGGTCCCAGTTTGTCCTTTGTGCAACATCCCCATTCCCATCAAGAGAGGGGAGATGCCTGACATTAAAGTTGGCGAACACATTGATCGCGACTGCAAATCGGACCCTGCTCAAAGAAAGAGAAAAGTACGTATCTGATACATAGAAATTAAATTACAAATTGTAAATTCGAACGTGAAATAAATGACTTTCCATCTCCCTTTTGTTTTAGATTTTCACAAACAAATGTTCTAAAGGAGGCTGTAAGCAGAAGGAAATGATGCGCGTGACCTGTGACCAGTGCCGTTTAAATTACTGTCTTAAACACCGGCACCCGTTAGACCATGATTGTACGACCGATGGGAAACCTCTGTCCAAAACCGGGTGGGTACAGTGACACTTACACCATCAGATAATTCTGTATTTTCACTTGGAAATATCCTAGTAAGTAATGGTTGACTTATTACCGTTGTCTTTATATGTTTATCTTAGACATGCTGCTATGCTGAGGGCCCAAAGTTCTTCCTCCACCTCGGCCCCCAGCTCTAGTTCGTCCTCTTCAGGGAACTCCAGGCCTGTTTCCAACGGTGTGAGAGCAAACAACAGAGGCCACAGCAGTGGGTAAGCACGTCTATTCAGTCGATTCAAAATGTGAGATAGAAATAATTATTCTATTGACTTTTTTAAATAGATACCTAAAATGGTAATCATTCTGTCCTACTGGCCTCGATCTTTTAGGACTGCCCCGCGTATCCCTACCTCTGTGTCAGCTCAGAGTGTAATACCAGCTGCAGCTTCACTTCAGGCCGGCTTGGTACGCACGTGATTTACATGACGTCACCTGATTTAAAAAATGCCCCCAGTGTGAGTGAAAGGTAAACATGAGTGTGCTGTTCTGCTGCTGTGATTGCAGACGGAGGAGCAAGCTTTACAAAGGGCTCTGGAGATGTCTCTGGCTGAGTCGAGGCCGGCGGTTCAGCCGACCCTCAGGTGAGTTAACCTGCAACGCCAGAAATGCAGAAGAAAAAGTTCTGAAAAGATTGGATTTTAAACTAATGAAGCAACAATTAGTTAACCCACCAATTAATCAGCCATATTTGTTTCTTGTTTGCTGTACAACATGTCAGAGATATTATGAAATATTAATAATATTTATTGAATCCCAATGTGACATCAAATATTGTTTTGTCCAACCAAAATCCGACACCCAAAGAGGTTCAGTTTACTATCACACAATCAAAATCTAACGAATGAAAAGTAGTAATATAGATCAGCCATTGTAGCTTAAAAAAAGACTTCAATGGTTAAATTATGAGCAAAATCGCTGATGAACATTCTGTCAATCGACTTAACGATCAATTTGTTGTCAGATGTGTTGAATAGTCTCAACATGTGAGCAGACGTTTGTAACACAACCAGGAGTTTGGACTGTAATGTCACTTTAACCAAATCTTTCATGGGTCTGAACTCTGAAAGTTCCTTGAAGCTGTTTCAGTCCAGCCATAGATGGCTTCATTCGCAGCGAATTGTTTTAATATCTATGTGCATAATGGTTAATATCATTTGTCTTGGAAAAAATGCATTAGATGGCAGATTGCCTCCAGCAGGCGTCATTTCAGAATGGGCCGATCTGATTGTACGATCTAACAAAGGGAGGAAATGGCTCCACTGTTTGATTCTGGTTGGCAGCACCTTAAATAACTAGAAATTTTAATGGAAAGGCAAATTTTCATTATATTCACATGAGAGTTGCATAAGTCGCATGAAAATGCAATAAGGACATTTTTGAGTGCTCCTTCTACTTGTTTTAAGTGTTACTCATGAACAGGTTTTTGTGAATAAGTAGTGAGAAATAATAAAATGATGATATATATGTTATATCTATCAATGAGTTTTCAATCCCAAGTAATTCAAAGGCAGTTAAATATTTATAGTTTGACCACTATTCTAATCCAGATGTACTGACAGAATCCTCAGATTAAATTTGCAGTTTAAATTATCAGGTTTTAACTTTTATTTTAGTCAGTATCTTGAGTCTTGAGGTTTCTTCTTTTCCCTTTTCGTCCTCCAGCCCCCAGGAGCAGGAGGACCTCGCTCTGGCTCAGGCTCTCGCTGCCAGCGAGGAAGAGTTCCGACGGCAGCAGCAGAGACAACAGGTACCCGGAGCGCTTAGCAGTCAGTAGCATGCTAACAGGAAATCCATGTAGGTACACTGTTGTCATAGCAACCCTACTGTGGAGGACCGAAACTGCCAAATGTAAAAGTGGATTAATAAATGAATAATCAACTCAATATGTGATATTACATGAATTAAAAAAATTAGTAGGCAGTAATTAACTCAACACAATGTATTTATTTATTGATTTCCTTATATATTTGTCTTTGCATTAATTACCATTTATCAGCTACTATGTTATCTTAATATTTTACTAATTTTAGAATATATTTATGTTTATAAATAAATATGATTGAAAAATAATGAATGTAAAAAAAATGTTAATTTAATCATTAATACATTTAAAAGGAAATCTACATTTGAAAATTTGTAAAAAACAATTGAAAACTAAATAAATAGGGGAATTAGCATACAAGTAGATACATTCAGAAGCAAATTTAAACAGAAATATCAACATAAGTTGCATTTTATAAAGCAATGCCAACATTTTTCATATTTGTTTTTTCTTTTTTCATTTTGGTAGTTTTGGTCTTCCATACATATTCTCTCTTTAAAGATTCTTATTTGGCAGAAGACAAACAGCTCGTTTGCCTTTTAATACATTTTGTTTTCTGAAGTATGTGGAGTGAAATGAGTCTTTGGTTCTAACTTTTTTTTCCTTTTTTCTAGGGCAGAGAGTCGAAACAGTCCAACTGCAGCCTTTCTTAGTCATGGGCCTTTTAAACCACCATTTCAACTTCCAGCCGTGCTAATAACCTTCTAGAAACTGCACATCTGGGATATGAATATTCAGGATCAATGATTGTTACATGAAGAAATACTTTTGGAAGCTGCTCAGATGTTTACCGCCGCCTTCTTCTTCTTCTTCTACAACACAAGCACATATACCTTCCCAGCAGGATCGGTTCTTTTTACCAATGATTTGCTCTGTACGTATTTTATACGCTGATCATGATGAAATCCCATTATATTACCATATATAAATATTGAATAAATTATTTCAAATGATTTTCGCCTGAGTTTTTAATTCCTCCATTGATTCAGATTTGATGACACTATCAGGCCAACGGAGTTGAGAGGTGGAATAATCAAATGGTGGATTCAGACTTTCGGAAGGAGGGCTGGGTTTAGAAACTGCTTCTACTGTTAAGAAACTGCTCAGGTTTCAGACTTTTTTTGGGGGGGGGAGACTTTGGATATCTTTATTAAGCAAACTAAAGTTTATGTGGCTGACTCCTGTACAACAGAGTGAGAATGTTTAACAACGTCCTGTTATTCCCACTGTCGAGGATTTACTCTGTTTATTTACAGTTTCACTTCTTAATCAGGCAAATTTCATCACAGTGAAGGTCAGAGGACTGAGAAGTCATAAACAAAACAAGTAAATGATCAACAGTGTGCAGGTTTTTTTTTATTTTATTTCTAATGGTCTTTGATCTCACACACTTAATTATGTGGAAGAAATATTCACATAATTTAAACTGAGGAGTTATTCCGGAATGACTCTGGGTTAAGATGTCCCAGCCTTGAGTGGATTATTGTATATTTCACATAAGATAAAACTGTTAGAGGGAGCAAAATGTAGTTTCTAAATGTAATATTTATGTATTATTTACAAATGATGCAGACAAAGGCGTCAGGGCGAAAAAAAATTGAGGGATGTCACTCGATTATACTAGCGGTTTGAAAATGTCGCCGTAAAGAAAATAATTATTAATATTTGAAAGTTAAAAGTTGAAAGCTCAAGTTTGTACAGCAGAGGGCAGTGTGGCTTCGTAGATCATATGTAATCCATCATTGCAGGATGCATGTTTACTCCACAGCTGTTTGTTAGGAAAGACCTTTGCTCTTTTGGTTACAGAGATAATTTTTCTTTCCAACATTCAATAATTCATTTCTTTATTTTGCTTTTGCTCCCATCGACATGCTGGGAGCAGACACCAGGCTGTTCTTAACGTGATGCAGCAGTGGAAAGGCCGTGTTGGAAAAGAGCGACTCTTGTGACATTAGCCGACCAAAGACATTTACATAACAATATTTAATGAGCAGAGCTGAAGGGGGCAGAGCAGCTGCTGGACAAGACCTCTTCAACCCGTCACAAAAAAACAACTAGTTGCGTTCATCAGACGACCTTAATGTGGCCGCCTTTGTCCTTTCACACACTATCAGAATATATCACTGCAGGTGTTGTCTTGAAATTCATATCCCACCTTGGATCTTGAAGCTTAATGCTACAGATATTTTAACCTGTACATGCCTAACAATCTGGCAAATGTAACAGATTGTTATTATAATTGACCAAAAGCCATTTACAGTATGTCACGCGGAACTTTTACATTATACCCAAAACTAATAGCATGTTTTTTAAAGCAGCCCACTTCTCGCCTCGGTTGGTGCAAAAGCTCATCTGTGTGGGCGAGGATGAGCTGCGGCCTCTGACCCGTTGGAGACGGGCGCTCCTCGCCTCCGAAGGGTTCCAGCCCTGGTCGTGACGATGCTTGTCGGGGCATAAGCTTGTCGCACCTGATCCCTGCTGTGACACATCGGCGTCCGCTCCGCTCAGTGTCTCGTCCGTCTCGGTGAAGGATGGGGGCACAGCAGCTCCTTCTGCGTCGCTTGAATTTGTGCCAGGGCGCTTGAGGGCTTTCTGACTAACTGCTGCTTTGTGAGCTGAGGAGAAATGAATGTTTTCTGCATAAACCGCATTGTGTGGAGAGAACATGAGCTCCGAGGCGTGGCCGTGAATCATTGAAAGCCTTCACACGTGCCAACACAACGTGACCCTGAACACCGACCGCGTTCGGTCGGCAGAGCTGCGACTCCTTCCCAGCATCTGTCAGTCCGTCTTCTCAGCTCAGCGTTTGTAATTTCAGTGAAGTGAGCTGGATTTTACTGGCCACATTAAAAACACACCGAGCGCTGCATCGACACAGCTATGTAGAGTGTGAAATATGACATCGTTCTCCACGTTTCTGTAGGAACTGCAAGGCCTATTGATCAACAGGTGTGACTGTTAAAGGGGGGGGGGGGGGGGGGGCGTAGTAGCAGAGGAGTTACGACTCCGGGGCCTGAGGAGGGGGAAAAACACAGCTCGAGCACGGCATCCATTTCCCTCTGTGTGACAAGTGTCACTTCGCCGCACAGCTGGGGAGCGGAGCACAATGTGCTCTCAGCGTGCCGGCGCTAATGGAAACGTTGTGAGAAGCAGACTTCACGGTGGCAGAATCCCTCCTGCTCAACATGTCTCACTGAGAGTTCTCACATCCACAGCTGTGTTTGGGAAACAGGTTCACCAATGCGTAGGGGCTAATTTGATCCCGCTGGATCATGGAGATTCTACTGGAGCTGACTCGGCACTTGGCACAGTTCACCATTCGTTGTCTTCCCCCTGGACACCGGCTGCAGAACGGGAGAGAGATCTCATTTGGTATCATTTTGCAAACAGGAAAGACAACGAAAGCTTAGCTGTGTTATCTGCAGCAAGAAGGAAAAAAGTAGGCATTTATATTGTAACGATAATAAACAATTACTTTATTTATACAGGCCTTATAAAGTGCTTTACATATACTACAAATAAAGCGACAAAAGGAAAGGGTGAACACATGACCCCCTCGGCAGAGGTATCAATCATCATATTATACTTTCTACTGTAGTGTTTTCTCCAACCTACACGTCTTTCAAATACGATACTGAACTTCTTATTTCTATCACCCGCACAGTTTTACTGCTCTCGAAGGGGAAAGTCATTGTTCCTGACCACGTGATTCTCGTAGCACGCGTCTTTCCGCTGATAGAAACACAAAAACATTATTTCTACACAACAATGCGGAGCCGCGTTGCTCATGTGGCGCTTTTGATAAATGATGAATTGAGATTTTGCTTTTTCAAACGAACAGCTCAGGCTGTGATGTGGTAGACTGGAACATTTCCGAATGTGTTAACATCCAGCATTACAAATCAAGTGTTAGTTGCTCTGTTCCTCGTTCTCTCTTTGTTTGAAGTGGTGATTCCGCGGGTGGAGGACGGCCTTCCTCTTTTCCTGAAGATCAATTGTCAGTCAGCCGTTTGCTGAAGGATTCTGTGTGGAGCTGAGTGGTTCTTCTTTTAATATCAGTTCTGCAGACTGGGGTCGACACACACTCATTCTTACTTGTATTGACGGAAGGCTTCAACATGATCTCTTTTTTTAATAAAGGCCTTTTGAAAAGGGACTTCCAAATCCATACAGTCGTGGCTTTAGGTGCAATGTCATCAGACCAGGTCCGGATCGGCAACAAGTGGACTTGAATGTGAGGCCGGATGCTCGAACAAAGAGCGCGAAGAAAAATGGCAATAACCTATAATCCCGGTGGCCCCGCGTTGGCCCCGAGAGCTGGTCGATAGTGTTTTCGTTTCTCCTGCTTTCACAGCTCAGTCCGACCCCCCGCGGAGCGAGCACAATGTGGCCTGATTCTATCTGACACCTTTGGACTCACTTCTCACGATGGGGAACCGGTGAAATTCTGACAAGTATCAAATCAACGTCAGCTGCACAGAAGGCTCTTTGAAGGAGGCTCTACTCAGCCCCTGCGCGCTGACAAACGACCCCACAGGATTGCGCAGCCCACGTGCAACAGACTCACTACCACCGTCTGCACCGGTTTCTATGACGACCATATGTGGCCGGGACCCGGACTGACCCACGGCGGCGATTTGCAATTTAATTCCGTGTCATTTTTCAATATGCAATCAAAGCTCATTTCACTGCCGCCGCGAGTCTGATGAGACAAAATCACTGTTTTGCTGCAGGTGTCATTTCTGATTGGACGGTCCACTCGCGGTGCCGGAGCCTTTCGCAAAGCTGAAGCTGTGATTTTTGCACTTGAGACATGAAATAATCCTGTTTGGTTGAACGTCTCTCAGCGATTAGAGACGCCATGTTGACGTAAACATGTACTGAAAACCTTCCTTTCTCAGATAAAAGGGCTCATTTAATTAAAGTTGTATAATGGCAGTTCTGTGTTGCTTTGAGCTAACAATGCTAACAAGGCTAACAGCCCGTCGGAACGTGGCGATGCATCTGCTAATGACGTTATTCGTCGAATTAAGATTTCTGAACTGATGGCGAGGAGAAAGTTTGAAAAGAGAAGATCCGCTCACCCGTTAGAAGGATTTTTTTATTTGACTTCCAGTGACATTAATCGTTCATTTCGTCTTTTCTGTTCGCCTTCATTTTTAAAAATCATTCTTAAGCACTTTGAGTTTTTTGCAAAATTTGGAAAAATGTGGAAAAAAATGATATTTGCTCTCAATCCCAAATTTAGCTTTAGTCACCGTGCCAATCTTGTGACTTGTTTCCTGATCCTAATTGTGAGTCATGTTAACAAATGCTCCCAGTCACAGCACCTGCACGTTCACATCCGGTTGTAGCTTCTCTCTGGAGCTTGTGCATTAGACGAAAAGATTTGTTATGAATATTAATGCTGTGTTATGACCCACTGATACCCGTGTAGTTCTAGTCAGTCTCTGATTTCTTTCGTTCTCACGTGCATTTGACCCTCTTTCTGCGAGCTCTCATATTTCCTCTCGTCTGCATTCACATATAAGGGCTTCATACTCAGCTTCTTATACCAGCATACTTGACTTTCTATACTCACCATCCACCACATGTCAGGATCCTGAAATGTGCTGCGCCAATTAGCACCTCTTTTTCATTTGAGCGTCACCTCCGTCCTTTAGAACAAGTCATGATGCAATTTAAAGCCTTGAAAGCTCCCACCCACACAGTCGTGACTTTTAATCTTTTTGTTTCCGCGCGGGAAACTCACCGGGTGGGTTGCATCTTCAGAATTAATGACGTCACGAATCGAGCGGCGGGACTTTGTGCTGGGATTTCATTGTGCTCCGCAGAAAGAGACGCGCGGGGGAGATTCAGATCCAACGTTCGATTCTGATTCAATTACCGATTCGGAGTGGAGGTGGTGGTGGTGAACATTAGGCCAACTACTCGGGGTCTGCGCTGGCATTGTTGTGGATTAATTTGCTGTCGATATGCCTCTTCCCGGAGGTAAAGACCCGGAGCAGATGTGGCTGACACACTCCCCCGTATACTGAGCGAGCACACTAATTGCTTGGCCCGCTGCATGGGCATTACAATAACTGTCTCTCTGTCTGAGCTGCAGGGCGACTGATTCACCGGAAGATGCACAGTGTTGTCGCCGTGCAGCGCAGCGTTGCCGCGTGTAGCCGAGCCGGTAGCAACTATACGAGGATATTCACTCAACCCCCTGGAGACCAAAAGTACGCCGGCGTGATCTAATGTCAAGGTCGAAATTGAATTGTCTGGTACATAAAGGCGATGTTGTGCTGAAAAAAAGAAAAAAAAAAGATACCAAACATTGGCAAGGTTTTTTTTTTCAATGTGTTACATAAAGGCAAACATCGAAAGCATCCAAAAAATGGCCCCTGGAATCCCAGGACTTGTGAGAGTCAAGTACAATTTGGAAGTCCTTGTTTTGACCTTATCTATTCTACTCTATTGCATGTTGTACTTCATCCTTCATTTGATAGCTAACGTTTCAAGTTGCATTTAAGAATTATGACAAAGCCTATAAAATAACCTGCACAGGGATGTGGATGTGCAGTGGACAAGCTGTCAGTCAGGCCCCCGCTCATCCAAATATGGTGACTTCTGGTTTCAAAAAGTTGAGTTGCATTCTGGGTAATGTAGGCGCCCGGTTTTGACAAGAAAGAAAAATGAATGTACTGGGATAAAGACATGCAGGTAGGTTTCGTATACAGGTTTTGTAAAGAAGCTATATAAAAAAAAAGTATTTGTACTTTTTAATGAAAGATCTGTGTTCCTCTTGCAGCCTGAGCCAAATCGATGCATCAGCTGAGTGGCACTTTCCATCGAGACTGTGCAGAATAGGTAGCAGCTAATGTAAATGTTCTGGGGATCGGGAGCCGAGGTGAGCGTTGAGTTTAACATTCCACACTTGAGTTCGTTCTAAGGGCCTTTCACTGACGGGGGCCCAAAAGAAATTACGTGAACATTAGGTAAATTGTTTGTTTTCAATATCCAGGTTTCCATCTGGCCTTTTCAGTTCCATTTCCATTCTTTCCCTGACAGCTCCTTATTTTGTAGTTTGTGTAATCAACTGCTGATTTTATTATTTTGTTTGTTACGGCTTAAAAATAATTTATTCTAATCGAGGTTAAACTCTGAAGCATGACCTTTAGCACATTTCTGATATCAGTCTGGCGTCACAATAATGAATTCCTCTGTGTGCAGAATGCTGCATGCATGCAGGCACAGTGTTATGTTCCCAGGGTTGAAGTTACCTGTGGTCTCGGGGCACAACGTCTAATTAATGTATGTTCCGATGTATTTGAGTTGAGAACAAACCATCTTTTTTTTCTTTCTTTCCCAGAGACGCTGCATCTTGAACTTAATGAGTGCATCAGTATTTTTCTCACTCTTTTATTACGGGGGCAATTTGACTGCAGCTGTTATTTGCACCTCAATCTGTTTTCATCAGCTGAGAGACATTGTCGCCGCAAAATATTCTGCCATTTCTGATACAGTGTCTCCGCAGGCGGTAAATCCATAACAGTCGCGTTGAATAAAACATATGTGAAACAGAAGAATCTCAAATCCACTTAATCTCAAAGAGGATGTTAAGTGGAGAAGAACAACTGCTTTATTTCAATAAGAGAGTTCAATTGGTCAGTTTTGTTTTAACTATTCTTTCTGGCAAACAGGTTTAAATTAGCAGAATACATATTTTTTCACTACAATCCGCCTCAAGCTGCTTTTTAATAATTCACTGATTCACCGCATTTCTACGCAGACGGCTGTGTGAAATAAGAGGAAATCCTATGTTCAGGCTGGAAATCAATTCTGTGATTTTGCCACCGCCTCAAAGTGATCCATCCGTGGTTGCCGTGGCAACGACCACACGAAACAACACCCAGAGGTATTCCTGAATGTTAATTTGCCGGCGTGCGCGGCGGCTACAATCCATCAATGACCAAAATGGGCCGCTTTTTCCGGCCTTTGTTTTCCTCACTCTCCTTTTCTTAAATAAGGTCGGAGCTGTTGCATGAGGAACCGGTGACGAGATGGATTTTGTTTTTCTATCTCAGCTGGAAGGAACCCAGTCACTTGTTGGTTTGTTTGAGCAATAACATTTTATTCCAGATGTCCCACAAACAACTATATGTGAGACAAAATATATATTTGGAAGGGTGATGATGAACGACAAGTCACGGAGATGTAAAGAAATGGAAGAAAAAAAACATGTTTTTCTTTTCCACAGGTGGTGGTGACACGATGTTCCGTCCTGCGGTTCCCTCCGTGTCATGTCGGTTCCGTTGATGGATGAAAGCTGACAGCCAACATGTCAGAGCTTGTGTTTGGAGACTGTGCGAGACTGAAGGTGGCGGCGGAGACTGTATCTGCCTGTTATCGCATTCTGGATTCTGGGTCCTGAGCCAGAGTCATCTTCTCACAGCGGCGCGTGCGGAGAAAAGACTCATCTCAGTTTAAAGAATGAAAACCGGTGGGTAAATAAATGAGATGAAACTCTGTCCTTCAGCCAACTGCTGGTGGTTAGCACCAAGTTATTAGGGTCCACGCCAGCATGTGGCTGCTGTCCCCCGCTAATAAGGGATCCGTGTGCACAGGAGAGGCACATAGATCCTTCATTAGAGCCACCACCATGTGATTGTTGTGTACACACTTGGCAGTTTGATGGATGGGCAGGGGCGACTGGAGCATCACCGACTGGGCTCAAACGAGCAGGAGAAGACACGAGGATCAGATCTCACTGCAAAACGTGTCAGCGGTCAGATAAAAACAATACAAAAACACACACTGAATACAGCCAGTGTTTCAGTCACGTGTATAACAGATCTACGCAATTTGCCATTCAAGGACATTTTTATTCCTCAGATGGTTCGGAGAATCAAAGCTTTGAAAGAGTGACAATGGCACGGCCTGCGTATTCTCTGAGGCATTCTTGCCCCGTGCTTTACTCTTGACCACTTGACCCCTCACTGATTCTCTCTGACCTTTCAATTTACCGCCGACGTGACGGCATTCAGATTCTATGGTTTTAACAATCTTACAAAATTATAACACATGAACACGAGCTCTGCGAGTAAATCGATGTTAGTCGGCGCTTTTTTAATATCAAACACACCTTGGAAAATTCAATTTGATGAATCAGTTTGATTGAATATGAACGGGCACTTGTCTTTTAGAATAGTTACATGCATCAACACAAAAAAATAAAAGAAGTGATGAGCAACAGTTAATTGCTCTATAAATCTGCCTCAAATATCAAGCTGGCAAAGTGAACGTGTTTGGAAATATAAATGAATCGTGTGAATCATAAACTGAGATACGTTGTTTGACTCTAAGCAAGTGTGTGATTGGGTTGGCACCCAGAGGAAGTTTATTAACAGATATCCATCATTTCTTTAATTTTGAAAACCTGACGCTGACCTAACATCGCCTAGCAACCGAAGCTCTATCAGTATGTACACAGACAATATTACAATATTGTTTTCCCTGAATCGGTTGGATTCGTCCTTACAGACGTTGTAGTCTCGCTGGCTTTACTGAACAGGCCAAATTAAAGATGAATGCAAAACGCACAGGTCGTCACCTCGTCTGATTCGGGTGCACGTGCAGACTCTTCCTGAGGGACGATCAACGATGCATAAAGGTTATTTGTCAAGTGGACCCCCCTGATTATCAGGGATTGTGAATGGCCGCCATACCTTCACTCACGGCAACGCTTCTCTGCGGTGTGAAAATCAAAGTGAATGTGGAGGAGGAGTAGGAGGAGGAGGAGGAGGAGGAGGAGTCCTCAATGGGGGGAAAGAGAGGGGTGGGGAGGCAGGGAGAGATACCAGCAACACGGGCAGATAGCGAATGCTCTGGAAAGAACAGAGGCTCCAGTGTAAAGAGTATGTGCGTCTTAACGGAGCAGGTTTCGCTCGGAGTGTCGTTCCCGGTCCGAGCAGAGCGCTGAGGCTTTTGGATGCTGTCCAGCCATCACCACTCCGGTAGGTTTATCACAGTGCAATCTGCCTGAGCCGCATGCTGACTGATCCTCCATCCCCTGCAGACTAGAGAATAGCTGAAAGGATGTGTTGAACTTGAATTTTTTGCAATTCAAATGTAACATTGCACAGTCACCATTTTATTTTTGTTTGTGTGTGTGTGTGTGTGTGTGTGTCTTTTTTTAGTGATTTACATGCAGGAATGTTGTTGCTGCTCGGGCCGATGTCTGAAGTTTTGGCCGTTCGTCTCCTCCCTTACACGAGCCAGACAAAGAGCTGGAAATAAAAATACCGCGCGTCTCGTTATAGCTGCAGAGACAGATGAAAAGAAAAGATGGTGATGATGTGCAGTGTTTTGTTTGTCAGTTTTAATGCTGGAGCCGCTCCTGTCAGAATGAAGATGTTTTCCCCACCGACTCTGGCTACATCCCCATCAGCCTCCTGCTCCTCCTCCTCCTCTCTCCTCTTTCATCATTAAATCATTTTTGTTTCCACAAAAAGAAAACCATCTTAATTATAACCTCACATCTGTCACACAGTTCAGCCAAAGTGTGATAATGACACAGCCTGTCAGGTTCCCACACACACTCTATCACCAGCACCGGCTGGAGTCTCAGCCTTGATGTCTCGCTGCACGCAGAGATGTCATATCATTCCAGCTTTTCTTCTTTGGTTTGGCTTAAAAAGGGGGGGAGAATGCAGCGACACGGCGAGAGATGCTGCTGAAGTCAGGCACGGGGAACAAAGCAGTGAGGGAAAAATTCCTCTGCAGCAGCAGCCGGCTGATGCTGATGCTGATGCTGATGCTGATGCTGATGCTGATGCTGATGCTGATGCTGTAACTGTGCCTCTTTATGAGACTAGTGAGAATAAAGTCCGTCTCCTATGATCTCTGCACTTGTGGAGTGTCTTTCATTCGCCATCGACTGTGATAAGCACATCCTCTTCATATTTTGCCCTCAGTCACGATTCTGATAATGAAGATAGACTGGCAGCGGAGTTGAGGATGTTGAAAGTTTAATAACGCTTAATAATTCATTCTGAGCTGGATTATTTGAAGGGGTTTGAGGAACGGAGTCCTGGGGATGACCTTAGGTGATATGCGTCGTCTATGTTCACAGCGTTTTCGTACCCCTGCGATTTTGCTTTTCCTCGTCTTCAAACATCTCTGTGATTGATTGATTTACTGTTTTCTGGGCAGACACATGCCAGAGTGAAATCTAATCTCCCCACATCTACAAGTGGCTTCGTTGCAGCCCGGAGCCTCGCACTGCTGCAGAAATCATCTCAGCTCCATGAATTATCCAAGCGATCACGTTTGTACTGTCACAGATATGAGGCTATGAGATATGAGATTAATTGCTTTTATGTAAGTGAGGTCCCTTAATTTAGGGGAGCATCATTAACAGCCTTGATTCACGCTTCGTCTCAGACGCTGCTCTCTTGCCTTTGGGTGATATCATGAAAAACAAAAACAAAAAAAACAAATATATATATATATATATATATATATATATATATATATATATCTTCTTTTTTTAAGTCTCAGAATACCTTGGGCTTGACCTGGCGTGGCAATATCTGATATGTGGATTGTGTCCTTGAAAGTAGCAACGACAACACGAAAGCAGCGTTGGAGATAGAGACAGTTGGACCCTGTATTGGGTGGTAACTTTTCTCCTCAGTCCGGGTTTTGTTTCTACGACAAAGTGCCGTGGCCGAATGCAGTCTGCTGTTTGAATTTGATATAACATGGATCTGTTTTTATTTCCTCTTCTTTGATTCAAGAGATTTTTCATTAGCGAGACATCGGTTGTGAGGGAATGAAAGTGATTCTTCGAGGCCCACAGGGCAGACAATTGAGGATTTCTTCATGTTTCATGTGCGTTCAGAAATCAGCGCGAGGAGCTGATTAAAACGCACTTGAGCCAAATACGCTGCATCCTCTTCCTGCTGCTCCTCATTGTCTCTGGTACTCCAGGGCCACTGGAGTGGCAGCTTACCTGTGAGCTGACCTCTCGCGACAACCTCGGGAAATGGCTTGTTCGAGCTCCAGAACAGCATTTCGAAGGACGGAGCAATCGGCAAACCAACCGACGCACGGAAATCTCGGCAAGGAAAAACATCCAGACGCACGATGTGAACGTCGTCCGACACATTGATCCGTGATAGAACTTTAATGGAACAGATGGGGACATCACATGTGTGCGTCTCTTCACTGTGACCCATCAGCGTCGCCATTGAGAGCCGACATGGGCAACTGGTCAGACATCCCTCGGCCGGAATAGACGACGACTTATGGTTTGTTTCTCGGCTGAACGCAGGGGTCCTTCAGCACAGCATGGACCTCTGCTCTTCTTCTTCCTCTGTGAATTTCAACGAGATGACGGCTCTCGGGCGGCTCTTGGTGTGAGACGTGTAATCTCTTTGATTCGAGAGGAGAGAGGCTGGATTCAGCTGCTGTAAAGTGGCTCGAGGGGCCACCCTGCATGAAAACGTTCAGGTTTATATTCAAAGGCAAACAAGTTGCAGTATTGCAATAAAAGCTTCACTTCAAATGTGACACTCTTCTAGATCATGTAGAGCGCATTTCCTCCACCAAGGCCCAACAACTGGCCCCTTGCATTGAATCAAATGCACCAAATCTAACACACACCCATTGATACCAGTCTCCTTAATATATGCCAAATTTTTTATCCCACATCGAGATCCATGAATTAGACTCCGGGAAATAGGTGGAAATGTTTAATTTAAGGGGTTCTTTCTTGGCCCATGTTCGATCCATTCTACCAAGATTGGTGGAAATCCACTCAGTAGTTTTCTTTTGCGTAATCCTGCCGACGATCAAACCAACAGATGAAACGAAAACAAACGCACAGGGGTTGAAAACATAACCTCCTTGATAGAGGTGATGAAGCATTATCATAGCGCGTATTACCGTGACATTTCCATTTAAAGTGATATTTGAGCCTATTTCGATCGACTGCATTGCAACTTCACCCTTTAATTAAAACTGAGGTGAAAAGGTCACCAGCCAATTAAAAAACGCATGTGTGGTGTGACTCGACTGGGGATTAGTTGGACAGAGAAATCTCTGTCAACTTCTCTAGCATCATTTGTAAAATGGCACTGATCAACTTTGGTTGAGCGCCTTTTGTCATCATGTCGATACTGACCACCAAGCAGTGTCTTCGAGGGACGCGGACAACACTGGACTGGGAAATAGTGATTTTAAGATTTCACTTGACACACTTGTCTCCTCTCCTCGCTCATTTCAGACTTGCAAAAATGTCTGATTTGGAGGACTTCAGCAGACCAGGGGGGCAGGCGAACGTGTCCGACAGCTACCAGCTCAACCCGGCCAGCGTGATCGTGTCGGTGGTCTTCTCCCTCATCTTCCTGCTGGGCACCGTGGGCAACAGCCTGGTGCTCGCCGTGCTGCTGCGGAGCGGCCAGGTGGGCTACAACACGACCAACCTCTTCATACTCAACCTGAGCGTGGCCGACTTCTTCTTCATCATCTTCTGCGTTCCCTTCCAAGCCACCATCTACTCCCTGGAGGGATGGGTGTTCGGCTCCTTCATGTGCAAGGTGGTGCACTTCTTCATCAACCTCACCATGTACGCCAGCAGCTTCACACTCGCCGCCGTCTCTGTGGACAGGTTTGTGACACCACACGGCTCGCCAGATACCAACAATAGACATTCTGTGGTAATTAAATCGCTTCCACCCTGCAGGAATTATAAACAATCGTACACCACATATACAGTTTCAACATTACCCTGAAATAGTTATCGTAAATGAATGAGAGAACAGTGGAGATAAAGGCCAGTGTTGTTAGAGCTGCTTTTCATAATTAGGATCACATTTCCCATAAAGCCCCTGGGAGCTGCCTGTTGCACATTATTATTAATACTAGGGCTGCAAGTAATTATCATTTCCATTAGTTCAGATTTTAATGTGACGTCTTCATATGTTTTATTCAACATTTTTTCAACAGTCTTAACATCACATATATAATGTATATAGCAAATATTCACATTTTAAGGAGGTGGAACCAGAGTATGTTTGGGATTTTTGCTCATTGAGTGACTTTAATGATGATGATGATTATTATTCTGATTAATTATAATGGGGGGTGTCGCAGTGGTTAGTTCAATCGGCTCACAGCAAGAAGGTTCGAGGTTGAAATCTGACGGCAGGTCTTTCTGTGTAGAGTTTGTTTGTTCTCCTTGCTCCTCTGGTTCCTCTGGTTTCCATCTTCCTCCCACATGCAGGTTATAGGTTAATTGGACGGATATCCTAGAAACCATAGACCAGAGCGTAGATCCTAATCCCCGTGGGATATTTTAGATCAAGAAAAGGATGGATTACATATATGGCATATACATATATCTTGATAGAACCATTGGTTCATGAGATATATAAGATGATATATTTTGGGGGGGTATTTGGAACTGGTCATTGAACTTGACCTTTGACTTTGGTGACCCCAAATATATGTATGTGCAGACAATATCCACATTAATTTGTATATCAAATTTCAAACAGATCCGTCTGCCCCTTCACTAGTTGAAGTCTAATATTGTAGATATCGACTCGCATATCCTTAGTATACATTTTGTAAAGTGAGTATCCTCAGTATCCTCGTACTTTATCACAGATTCATGGTTTGGTGCATTTACAATTATTTTTCTAATCTGAAGATTTAAAAAACACCAGCAGAACAGCCAGACCCCAGAGGTGCACGTTAATAGAATTAGTCAAAATGCCTGTAAGACCTCGCCGGAGATGCTGCATCTTTAATTGAATATCTTATGAGAGAATCGTGTCTTATTCCTGGCTGAAAATTAGCTCCATCGCAGAGGGAGCACCGAAGCCGTCATCATATTTGTTGGGCAACACGATCAGCTCGGTCAATATGGACAGAGTCGGTGCATCCGCCCTCCGCAGGTGACCCCGTCTACCCACACTGGCTGTGTTCACACTTAATAGGATTCAATACATTTTTTTTTTTTACTTGCCAACCAGACGTTTCCTCCTCAGGCAGGAAAAGAGCAAGGAAATATGAGTCAAGGGTTTATTACATACAGCAAAAAAACAACTAACTACCACAAAAAAAGAGGCTCTTATACTTTGGAGTTCAGCTTAAAAGAACGGTGTCACACACACACACACACACACACACACACACACACACACACACACACCTTGGGGACATTACATTTATCTTCCACTAACTGTAACTGCTACTTGCCTATCCATACCCCACACCAGCCCTGATCTTAACCTACCCCTAACACACACACACACACACACACACACACACACACACACACACATACAAACATTGTTATAGGTCACCCTCGGGACTTAAATGTTCCTACCTCTTAGTGATTTTATCAGTGCGAGATCTACATCTCAACAAACATCTTCCCAGCCTGCTTTTGTGCAGTCTGATTTATTTAGAACCCCAACAAAAAACTTAAAACAAGATGTAAAGCATCTCGTCAGACACTAACAGATTGTCCATTAGCTCATATTTTCAGTCCAGCCAACATTCAGAGTTGTGTCTGTTCACTTGTAGTTCCCCAAAGCCGCTGAGCCTTCATGTGCGACAAAGAAGGTTCAAAGCATCTCTTACTTTTTCTTTTTTTCTTTCCTTTTCCTTTCATATTGAACATAAGTGTCTTTGGCCCCTCTTCAGTGAGGTTTCATAGACCAGAGAGTCTGTTTTCTCTTTTTTTACCCCGGTAGAGCTGGATGGAAGTGGAGAATGCAGGACAGGTGGAGGACATGGATTTGCAGATTTGTAACACCTCAAATACTCCCCGTCTGAGAGTATTAGCCCCGTGAAGCAGCATGTGCAAAAAGGGAAACACAGCTGTACATTTGTGAAAGCTGAACAAACCAGGTGTTTACAAGTGAAGCAGACAGATTGGTGCCATGAAAAAAACCCATCACTGATGACAGTGCGTGGCGTACGCTGGGATTTGCACCTTTATTGCCTCCCTGCTCAGCAACATCAAGAGCAATGCATACGACACAGAAAAGCTCTGTGCTACTGTCGTGGTTTTGCCTAGCAAAGCATGAAAGACCTAGCCCCCTCTGTGTATATTGCAGTCAGTTTGACATATTTCCCCAGGGTGGTTTTTATTCAATAAAAGACACAAACCGCTCCACTGTGAATGATTATGATTCAACACAGAACCCGCGGCGCGGAGTGGTGGCGCTTGTGAGTGCGGAGGTGGCAGTGTCCTTGTGTACTGTATTCCCTTTCATACAATCACACCATTGATGACATTACCAAAAAATCTATTTCTTCTCACTCATGCAGTGCTCACTATACGCCATATCCAATGTGCAAGGTGAAGATTCGAGTCCGGAAAATAATAACGTTTTTTTAATCTGTAAATCACAAACGAAATGTGTGTTGATTTGTGATGGGGAATTATACTGGATTTTTCACTTTGAACATTTTTTTAGTGAAGGCGATAACGATTAACAGGCAGGATATCGGTTTACATGTAGGAGGAAAAACCTGTTGGGTTAGGAAATGTATAGTGAGTTTAGTTATATGGTACTTTCACAGTTACAAAGTGCTTCACAATGAGCAAGATAACAAAACAATGAAATGAAGAGTTTATATTTGAAATAATTCAGATAAAATAAACACATAAGTCAGATAAAACCAGAAAAAGGCCTTCAAGCTAGATAACAAATCAATAAAATGAACAGTAAAATAATTTAAAAAGTTCAAATGAAATAAACAAACAACTCAGATCAAATCAGGTAAGGGTTTTGAGTTTTAAGATAAGATAAGATAAGCTATACCTTTATTCGTCCCACAATGAGGAAATTTGGGCATTACAGCAGGAGGGTGGACAGAAGAATATGTAAAGAAATTTACAAAAAAGGGTTATTATGTACAAAATATAACAAAAAATAACATTACATAAAAAACAATGGCATATAAATACTATATACAGAGCAGTAGCAATAGTTGCACATGGAGACGAAATATAAATACTTCACAGTTAGTTATTGCAGGGAATTGAAAGACAACACTGAAAAGTAACAGTTCACTCAAAACCCAAGATGAACTAAACTGAAATAATCAACAAAGATGTGCTCCCTTAAAAAACGATTCTGAAGCTTAAATCGGCACCTGCCCAGATTGAACAACATACCAGGCTAGGATATAATAAACTGTTTTACATTATAGGCTCTGTCATTATATTTACAATAAAATTCTAACGTAGATTTTAGATTAAACATTTTTTGCTTTAATGTTGGAATTAGTCGAATACTTACTCCCTTTTACCCTAATGTAGTTGCTGCACCACACTGGCTCCGCATGTCTGATAATTACCACAACTCATGTGTGGGTTTTTTTCATTTATAGGTATTTGGCCATTCGCTACCCACTCCGCTCCCGGGAGCTACGAACCCCTTGCAATGCAGTGGTTGCCATGGTGATCATCTGGGGTCTCTCCCTGGTCTTCGCGGGCCCGTACCTCAGCTACTACGACTTGATCGACTACGCCAACAGCACCGTGTGCATCCCCGGCTGGGAGGAGCAGAACCGCAAGGTGCTGGACACGTGCACCTTCCTGGTCGGCTACGTCATCCCCGTGCTCATCGTGAGCCTCTCGTACACGCGCACCATCAAGTACCTGTGGACGGCCGTCGACCCGCTGGACGGCATGTCGGAGTCCAAGAGGGCCAAGCGCAAGGTCACCAAGATGATCATCATCGTCACCGTGCTCTTCTGCATCTGCTGGCTGCCGTACCACGTGGTGATCCTGTGCTACCTGTACGGAGACTTCCCGTTCAACCAGACCACGTACGCCTTCCGGCTGCTCTCCCACTGCATGGCCTACGCCAACTCCTGCGTCAACCCCATCGTTTACGCGCTGGTGTCCAAGCACTTTCGCAAGGGCTTCAAGAAGGTGTTCAGCTGCATCCTCAGCAAAAACGGGAGGAACAAGGTGCACGTGGTCCACGTGGCCAACACGGTGCCGGGGTTCGAGGCCGGCTCCACGGAGGTGTCGCAGATACACGATGAGAACGCGCGGCAGAACGAATGTGAGATGTTGAACAGGCCGATCGCGGAGCCGAGAGAGGCCACGGTGACGCTGAATTTGCCCTTTCAGCGGCAGACTTGACGAGTGATCCGGCATCGCTCGCAGATCAACCTTTTGTAAAAAGACATTGCAGCCAATATTTTAACAGAAAATGTGTGAACATGTGATCACAATAATCATGTGTTCAGTGGCAAACAGGGGAATAGATAATTGAATGAGAAATGCATATTTTTCTTTAGTTTAATAGAAAGGGACAGATCAGAAGGAAAGTAAAAAAAAATTCTTAGTATTTCCCGTTTCAACCATTTGCCTTAACCACAGCATGCACTTCTTCAGCATCTGAGAATCGACATTTCTCCAGCACTTTTTCAGAGCAGCACAAAATGGCGTTATGGAGCATTCACACGACGAGATTACATACATACAAGTATAAGTCACGATTCGACGCGAATAACACTTGTTTCCAGTTTATACTGTTTATTTGAACTCGGATTATTTATTCAAGTGACACCATGCAGCGGAAACCAACCAGCGTTGAGATCCTCCAGACGTCACTGACGTCTCTGATTTTAGTGATTTGCGAGCTGCAACTCACCTCATCACTGAAGTTGTCGGTAATCAGTTATATGGACAAAAAACAACAAACGTAAAACATTTCGATACGTTTCAGTACATTATTTGTGTACTTCTGAGGGACGAGAAGAGTCACGTGTTTCCGGGTTAGAGACATGGAGATGTGTTTCCGGTCTCACTGTGGAGCTCCAGAGCTCTGCAGCCAGATCCGCATGAAAAAATTGCTTCCCTTTTCATGTGAACGCAACATGACACTGTTTGTATTTGTCCCAAATATGTTCAGAGGTTTGCACCTGTGCAGGGAAAATCCATACCATCCAATCCATCATCCATACAAGTAGCACCAGTAGCTGTTTGTGTGACATCAGACAGGGTTTCGATGCAGGTTGTACAGCTCATGTGCGTTAAGTTCGGAGGAATGACGGTAATATTTTTGGGCATACTTGGAACCTGCTCGTTGATATGGTTGTTTTTCTTTCCTTTCCAAGTGGAACAGGATGTTCTTCTTAGGTCTGTTTATCTTGCATCTTGCATGCAGGTGCTGCTCTGCCTTGTTACACGTTCGTTTGAATTATGAATGTTTTAACTCAAATCAGTTATATTTCAAATTTATTCCAGCATTTTACAATGTCAAAAGTTAGGGTTAATACATTCCGGTGTGGTAAGTTTGAGAATCAGGTGTCAAGTTATGAATGTAGTTAAATAAAAGAGAAAAGTTTATTTATTTGATAAATGATAAGTTATTGATAGAAGAAGGCATTTTCTTGCTTGACTTGTATTTTGCAACAACTATATTCATGGCATGTTTCTCTTTCTGGTGTAAAATATTATATATTTAAATGAATATGTTTATCAATGAGTGCACTCCTGCATTTAAGATTTGTGTATTTTTAAAAAGTGTGTATTTTGAGTATTTACATTTTTTTAAAAGCTGTCCTATGATTGTGATCATGATCCTTGACACTGTCTGGGGTTTCTCTCTCTCCCCAGATGAAGGCAAATTATCAGTATCTCTCCGATTCGCTGTACGCTTGTGTTCTACCTCAGAGATATGACAAGAAAAAATGTTTTCCTCTCAGTTCTGTCCTGTTCTGATTGTATAAGACGCAATTTTCAGAGCAGAACATTCTCCATCCGACGCGTTTATTGCGCCCTTTGCATCTACGGTATATACAGTACTTAAAGTGTCTATGTTAGTTCTGTTTCATCATGTACATTTTCCACCTGTAACAGCCTGTAGATTTGCACATATATATATACATATTTAAATATATATTCATAAAATAATTATTTAAAACACAATGTAACACACATTTTCTGCTGTGAGGTTCTAGTGGTGATTTATTCAATTCATAAATTCATGAATAAAAACTCACTGAGGTCCACTGGAGAGCCATTCACTTCTATTGAAACTAATATATACGTTTTATTTATGCTATCTATCTATCTATCTATCTATCTATTTATCTATCTATCTATCTACTGTTGTATAGTATATACTGTACATATATGTGTATTTTGGGTTTCACTGTATATTTATGTATATTGCAGCCTTATGTTATTGCTGTTTTCTGCTGCAAGCGTATGAGATGATACATAAGGAGCATGTGCAGCACAACAGAGCAGATTGCCAAGAGTTTCCTTCACAGTTGTACATCGAGTAATGTCAGGCAGAAAAATTACAAGCTTGATTTTATCATACAACCACAAAATAACGATTTCAAACTTCTGGGGAACATTAGTTTAAAAAAAGTAGACAATACAGTTAAAACCAGGCATGAAGCATGCTAATATGGACTATATATTTAACGTCCCAAAAGGTGGTAAAAAAAATTATATCAAAGCTTTTTCATTTTTTCATTTTTTGTGTGTTTTTAATACACAAAAAGATATGTATTTTCACTGAATCGCCAAAATTGCTTGATACTTTTTGTAAAACTAAACAAAGTTTAATTCCGGATCAACATTGTGTAAACGTTGTACAAGATTATATTTGATAATAGAATAAAAATTGTGACCTGTTTGGCCTTCCATAGACAAAAGTGTGGCTTACATTCAAACAAGCGCTGATCCTTCTTCACCAACATCATCTCTATTATCATAGTTCAGATAAATGTGCTGCTGCTGCTGAGCGACCAAAGCTTTTACTGAAACACACATATAATTATCTAAATGTGCGTCTACATCCGGTTTGAGTGTGTGTTTTTCCTTTTAATGTGATGAAGCTCTGGAAATTGGGCCCCTCGGTAATTGTGGAAATCTGAACTTACGTCACTGGCGACCTTGACGGGGTACGTGTCGGTGCGTTGCTATGGCAACCACACTGCGGTTAATCTGAGAGATAGTTTGAGGGCGTGAGAACAAAACAGTGTTTGAAACTGGATTATAAAATCAATTTAACTTCTACTTATTCTTTATGTTCTGCAATGACATAGACACTGTACAGACACAAACGTGACGTGAAGAGGACAGGAGACCAATGGGGGGAGTTGGAAGACTTGACTCGTGACTCATCGAGCCCATTGGGGCTGGTTTTGGAAAACAAATTTAGCAGGAGGAGGGGAAATGGGAATTTTGAGTTTTGTTATATTAGGCTGATTTTTAAAAGAAAACATTACGAGACGGCAATCCTTTGTCAATGAAAATGGATTGTATTTTGCAGTGGTGACGATTTGATGAAAGACTGAGGCAATCTAAGGAGAGGACAATGGGAGAGACCTTGGAGGAAGCAATTGAAAGACCTCGATGCTGTTACAGCTGTTGATTGAAGCCACCAGTTTCTAAAGTAGCAGCCAGTAGTGGAGATGGAATTGATAGAGGCTTCACATTTCTTTACCTTTAAGCTTTTGATAGAAGAAATCTTCCGTTCGATCCCAGCTTCCACCAGTACACATGCTGTTGTGTCCTCGGGCAAGACACTTAACCCTAACTTGCCTCTGACGGCTCTTCCGACAATGTATGAATGGGTGAATGTGACTTTCCTGTAAAGCACTTTGAGTGGTCTATATGACTAGAAAAGCCCTATATAAATACAGTCCATTCACACGATGCTGCTACAGTAAGCAGTTTATTAAGCAGCATATCATGAAAGATATTGAAATCTAGGATCAAATTATCATGGGCAAAATTGTTTTTTTCTGTGTTTGACTCACCAAGTGTGGTTAAGGTGGTAAATGAGAGTTACCGCCTTTACCACACTCGGTGAGAATTATTATATCTGACATTTTCTGTGTTTGCCTCACCTTCTTTTCATCACACAACGCAGACTTAGTTAGCGCATAAATAATTCAACATGGTCCCTTATTTTGGATTGGCACGTTTACATGTTTGTGTGTTAGATTTACCTCAAATGCCCATCGTCCTCATCATCGTCGCCATCTTATCTTTTATTCTGGTGTAATGGTTTGTCCGGACACTAACCGTATGGGATGACACTTGACTACATTTCCGTGGAGAACACTGGATCGACCTCTCGCTCGCTCTTTGCTATTGAACCATTATTTCCATCGAAGACTCACACGTTTCCCCTTTTATCCAAGCTGTTGCCTCATGGGTCGAGGTTACAACACCCTGTGGCCCCCCATGGCTCAAAGGAAGCAGTGAGATCTCATCAACAGCAACACAAAGACAACAACAGGCAGCAGGACGGAGTCTCACCTTGTCTGAGAGAGGTATAGAGCTGCTGCACAAGACACTGTCTAATTAATGATTATTCATTTGATTTATCGTCGTTGGAATGAACACTGTGTTCATTTCACACAAAGGGGGCGTTCTGATTTTATAATTGGAGTTGAGTGATCAGTCTTTAGTCTGATACGATATGAGAGTTCGACTGGTGCCAGAGGGAGCACAACTATAGGACAACAACATGACAATAAGCCTTGTTTGCTCCTATTCTAAGTGTTGATTAGCTTGTATGAGTCAAGTTTAAATCAGTCTCTGCAGGAAACTGTCTGCTCATTATTTATTCCAAATCAATATGTAAACAGCCAGAGGAAGGCAGAGCAGCGGGAGGATTTGTTTTTCTTTGTATCCAGATGATTCAGATCTGCATTCACGTTGGGTAAAGACACGGATCATCATGTCCAGGTAACCAGCGCATTTTAAAATTGAAATATATAGTGTAGTGGTTATTTATTTGGCCATCTAATAACCACTATGGTGACTGAGCCAAATGTGACTCAACACTTCAAAAGTAATCCAAGGTCCACTGAGAGACGTCCCAAAAAATAAGTGCAATCTACTATAAATCATAAATAAAAACAACGCTCATAGGGCCAAAAAAAAGTCAGATCGAATGTGATGATTCTAGCGATAAACTAAGGATTCACAAAAAAATAAAGCAGGAACAGAGTCTGCAGGCTTGAGGATGTGAGGTTCAAAGACTGGGACTTCCTGAAGAGGCCACATCCCCAATCGGCCTCCCAGGCTCTTATCTCCATCCTGCCCAGCTAGGAGCCAATAGACGGGATGATTTTGGCTCCAAAAATCTGATTTTATCAGACAAAACGATGTCCTTGGGCGAGCTGGCGATGCACAACACCACCGCCACAGGTCACTTAACCCGCGTTTGCCTGCACTAAATGAAGACACGGAACCCGAGCGCTGGTTTATTGCATGTATTTATTGTCCAGGTACCTTTAATCGGTGACCACGCCAGTTTAGTGACCAGAAAAAAGGTCCCAGGTCGATGGATGTGCTGACTGGGCTGCTGGATGATTACATACACACATATTTACATAAGAAACAAAAAAAAAGTGTGGATAGTGACAATCATCAAACAACTTTGCAAAAAAATACACACAAAGAAAGAAAAGTCTAAACAAAAAATAATATAACGCTAGTCCCTGGCATTTATATCCCCACATCTGTCAAATTGTAGACATCATTAGCTTATTGATAAAGGCACTCTGATGTTTATATACATGTCATTGATCTTAAATAAGGGAGGTTCGCTTTCGGGGGCTTTCACAGTAAGAATCACTAACAGATTTGACACTTTATGTTTTCGAAGAAATTAACTATTAAGATAAGAAAAAGTATTCCACTTCGTCAAATGCACTAATATATATATATATATATTAATCTGATTTAAGTTAGGAAATTCAGATGCAGCATCTCAAACAAACAAACAAACAAACAAACAAACTTTAAGAATAAAGATTTTCCCCCACACTGGGTTTCTATGCAACAACAAGTAGAATGCAGCAGTCTGGATTGAAGGCTCTCTCTCATCTTTCATTCCACTCTCATTCCTCTCTGTGGATTCCAGCACAATGATGAGGTGCAGAGGGGAAAAAAAGAAAAGAAAAACGACAGCCTTGAATCTCAATGTCACGTAGCTTCCCCCAGCAACTCGGTGCCTTTGCCTTCAGTTTCGTTTCTATTCCAGTGTTTTCATTTTCTTTTTTTTCAGGAATGTAATAATAACTACAAGATCCAAGTGTCCTGCGAGTACGTTTCATCCGAACGTTGGTATCAAGATGCATCAAAAATGTGAGATCATATAAAATGTTTAATAATAATTAATTGTAACAAGGATAGCAAATCATAAGTGCTTCACACAAAATGAAGTTTTGTGTGAAGGGGTAATTCAAAACTGGTCCTACCATCTTGCTTTTTCTCTCTCTCTCTCTCTTTGGTGTAACGTGATCTACCAGAAGGTCATTTGCACTAAACAATTCGTCCTGGTCAGGCACAAGATGGAGCCGTGATGAACTGGAGAACGCTACAGATTAGATTAAATCAGTTCTCGGCGCAGCCCTTTTGTAAACTGACCTGTCGACTAGGCCGTAAAGGTTTGTCGTGGTCTAAGTCTTGGGGATAGGAGGAGAAGAAATCGGTGTGTATGGATGTCGAAGCTGGGAAAAAAATAAAACTAGATATGACTCAAAATGGAAAGTTTTAAATGGTGAAGAATACTTCACAAATTTCCTGGATCCAGATCTGGTCCCTTCCCGAAATGAAATCACGTGTTACCATGGCCAACCTATCACTTTCAAGCAAATCCATCCATAAATAATTGGCAAACAAAACAAACCAATCACAAAAACCTCCCTGGCGGACACAACCGAGGCTGCTCGATGACGACCTCTGTTGGTGAGAGTGAGGGAAAGCGCCGTGTCGCCAAAATGTTTCACCACCGGCCAACACATGAATCTTGACGCAAAAATTAATGAATGGATGGATAAGAATTATTAATAAATAATAAAGAAAAAAAATCTGTTCCATTGCGTATTCCAAGAAACATTAAAGATAACATCATCATTGTGGATTTGGACAATGTTCCTGTTTGTAAATGAATACAACTCATGCACATGATTAAAGAGAATCTAGGTGGGTTTACAGATTTACTGTAGCTCCTAACTTTTTTTGTCCAAAACACATCTCGGAGCTTTGGTGTCACGGGTAACATCACTAAGAGACTTTCTATTCTCAATTTAGGAATTTTCCCACCTTTGCTCATGCACATCACTTCAAGTTCTTCGTCTTTCACACGCACACAAGGCATGTTTCAAATCACCCGCACATTTTCAAAGACTAGTAGAAGTCGGAGGCTGGCCAAACAATTACCACAAAAAAAAAGTAAGAGCGCATTAACAATTAGAAAACTAATTTTAAAAATTCTTTTGTATTGGAAGGATTGTATTAACTTTTCACTTACAATCAGCATAATATGTGATTTGCCTGAACTTTTGCATTCAACTTTCAAATGTTTATCAATGAACAATAAGAATCTCAAATGTAGATTTTTCGATTAGGGCAACAAAATTACAAACTTGCATAGATATTATAGATATACCTTGCGCTTTCCAATCATATAATTTTTAAAAAGTATAATTGCATCTGCGCGTATTATTTGAAGGCAATTTTCTTTCAAACTTCAGCTTCAGCTGGGTCGAGTTAAAAACTTCCTTTAAGTGCAGTGTACATTAAGTACCAGAAAAATAAAAACAACTTGTACGATATTTTAATTTTTCTGGTCACTCAGTGTTTAGTGCTTCAGAAAATCACGTTGCAGCCAAAACGGAGACATAAGTCAGTGGTTTATAAATACAATGAAAGTGCAGCCTGACTGAATGCCACAAATAATAACTATATAAAGCACTATGAAGTCCAGAGGACCTTTCCGATGAATGAGAAACAAGCAAACAAGCAAACAAGCAAACAAACAAACCAGCCCTATACAGGATTTTGATAGTCTTCGACACACTCCTGCATCAATAGGCTTGAAAATGAGCTCTTTTTTTTTAAATACTTAAATAGATATAAAATTTTGTTATCATTTAACACAAACTGTACACATCTGGTACCAGTACATGTAAAAAAATTACGTGTGATTACTTAAGAAAGGACGCCGTATCTCCCTCCGATACATAATATCAAAAATATGTTGAGCTTCAGTAGCACTTTTGTTCTTCATTCATCTATTTTACTTTACAAAGTCTGCATCAGCACCCAAAGAAGTGAATGGGTTTTTCTCTAGTCCGACGTCACCGCCCCTTCATCTCTTCTACTGTACCAATTTCTTTCCTGCTCCTCCGGAAAACACTTCCTCTTCACCATCCAGTCGCTCCTCGGCCGTATCGCGCACGCCGGCCCCCGTTCCACTTCCTCAATCGATTTTTTCGACTTTCCCGATTATCTTCTCCTCGAAGACGGGCAAGACGGCGTCATCTTCACGAACCTCTTCGAACACCACGCCGCAGTCAAACTCGTCGCTCACCTTCTTGAAGTAATACCTGCAAAAGGGCGAAGAGAGTAAAGTTCTTCAAGTTTTAAGCCGTGAGTTAAATGTAACAACATCAGAAACAGGTCCGTGACGTTATCAAGTTTAAAGAATGGACATTCACTTGTAGCCCCCTTACAATGCAATTAGGTATATTTAGTCAGTAGATCATGCAATAATTCATAATGTCTCTTTAACTTATTAATAAAAAAAATGTCCACCTCATAGTTTTATGCCTCCACTAACAAGTCAAGTTGCACTTTAAAGCACAGACTGTAAATACAGATGGATGAAACCAAAATATCTCAGATAGAGTTGTCGCCATCTTGTGGCGCTGACACAACCAACGCTTGGTCCTCACAAGTCAATCGCCTGTTTACCCTATTTTATAATAACAAATTAAAACCAATCTTATTAGATAATCCATAAAATCAAGATCATTTCTCGGTGTGAGAACAGCTGAAACTGAAATATATATACATGTCCGTAGAAATCAAATGGAAATCTCACCTGTAAGTTCCTTTCTTTGTCAGCAGTTCTTTGAACTGGCCCAGAGTGACGACCCTCCCCTTGACAGACGTCCTGTACGGGATCTGCTCCTCGCAGAAGTAATACGCCACAACTGTGTTTTCACACGGCTGCTTTTTAGTGGCTTTATGTCTGCAGATGAAGAAAAAAAACAAAAAACGAAACGCAAAACAATTAAGAAAACCTGAAACGTTCCCATTAGGACAGTTTCCTGTTAATACTAATATTCATTAGTTTGCTAAGACTGAAGGTAAATTACAATTACATGACCATATTCCTAAGTAACTGTGTTAACTGGGGGAAAATGACAGTGATGTAAGGTTTTAAAATCACACTGATGATGATTTGCCAAAAAAAAAGAAAAAAGGATGAAATAAATAAATACATCAAGTACAATAATGGAAAGAACAGAAAGGTAGAGTGAGGCTTAACAGGGCCAGTCAGAGTTTGTGGACTTGTAAATCGGTATTGATTCTGTTTCTAGTGAGAGCAATTAATTTTTTTTCCTGACAGATGTTTTCATAACCTCTTTCAATCTTCAAAAATCGATTGATCAGAGGTTTTCAAACTGACTCACGGGGGCAAATTACAGCCCTTTAAAAGCTTCTCTCAGTGCCTACCTGCTGCAATTTGTGTGATAACTCACTCACACACACGACGAGGCACACGTTCTTTTGATTCAGGGTGACTTGCGCTCCCCGAGGACGTCATTATCTCCGTCCGTCACGGGTAAACATCCACAAATCTGCTTTTTAAAACCCCTCATGACTGCGGGACCTTGCTTGTGAATCATCGTGTTTCGCGCAGTATCAAAAATGAATCAAGTGATAGCTGCTTGTGCGTCAACGGGTAGATTGCAAACAGGAATTGCTAAAAGCTAATTAGGAGGTTTTTTTTAAATGTTTTTTTAATGTTTTTTCTCCCCCGAAGGGCTGTTTGGACTCGATAAAGTGCGTCTATCTACCCATCTGTTGTATTTCTTATCATTTTCCTTATTGTTACTGAAAATAAAATCAAGAGTGTTGCTTTGCCCTTTTTCTATCGTACACTCTTTTGTTGTCTTTTTAGTGACGGAACAAACATGTTCTCTCACAACCGACATCCTTCGTCTTTTCCAGATGCCGACCACTCAGCTGTCCCTCAGGGATCTCACACTGTGGACACTGGAGGCGTTGAAAGCTTCAGTCGGTCCTCGTGATCCACGAGTAACATCGGCCGCCGAACCACTGAACCTCGGTCTTCACGTGTCTGACCGGAGGCTTTAACCCACTGGCGCTGCCTCGTAACCTGCCTCTCATCTGCCTCTCACTCGGTTTCCCCCCCGCCGCCCTCCCATCTCCCAAGTTTCCTTCTGAGACGGCAGCCGAGCATCAAAGGCCAAAAAACACGTTTCTGACTAAACATCCCCAAAAATATACCCCGGCTAGTCTGCCTCTGCCTGAACACAGGAAACATACACTTCTACTTCCTCTGTGATCCTCGGTCTGCCCTTCATGGGGGAAAAACAAGAAAAAGATCTGATATTCTTTTTTGAAATCATCAGGTCTGAGTGTAGTTATTTATTCTGTGACGCTCCGGTCAACAGTTTAACGACTGTTAAAGCTCACTCAGGTTTTATTAAACATCAACTGTCAATTCTTCATTTTGTAAAATCAATATTTTTCTATGCGCAATCCGGTTTACTTTGGGTATTATTTTTATTTTTATATTTCCTTATGCTGATATCGCTTGTTTTCTTATTTATTACTTTTTCCTGTCAGAGTCATTGTCATCTTTTAAGTCCCTTCCTCAAAACTCTTATTCTCCCGGGAAGCCTTTCCTGTTTTTATTTAAGCTGTGGGTTTAATTATTTAAAATTTTCAACTGTTCTTTTTATTGTGTACTGCGTTTTTAAAAGTGCTATATACATTAAGTTTCTTCTTCTTCTCATTCATCGCATATTATTCTTTCTCTGGCCATCTCATTGTACATTATCGCTTGCTCAATACTCTGCACTTGATTTAACGTGATAACATGACAAGATACCAAACTGAGGGACAGGACACAGCACATTATTTAGGGACAGGAAATTGCCCATCATTGCCCACTTATTTCTAAATGTCTCTTTAACTGATTCTACAAGTACAGACAGTCCTGGGTAAACTCAACTACCAGCGATAAGAATGGAAAGTTAGGTGGGTTTGCCGTGACCTATGGGGAATTTGGAGATGGTGGGAAAAGTTCCTGGCAGTAAGACGCGGTGGACATACTCGGGCTCGGAGAGCTCGCTGTCAGAAACGGCCGGCACCACGCTGAGCGGAGGGAACAGTGCGGTCCGGACTGCGGTGCGACCCCTCTGGATCACCTCCATCACATACCTGAGGGACCGAACAACCCCAGCAGTTAGACACAGACTGGCCCGGAGGAGCACACAAGATGACTAATCAGCTTCTACCCTCGTGGTTCAAGTTAAACAGATTCCACTGAAAAACACTGCATCGACTAACTGGACACGTAACTGCGGTGATGAGACATCATGTCCGCCTTCTTACCGTTGCTTGGGCTGTAAAGTTCCAGACTTAATCTTCTCCTCTTCAAGCCGCCGGCAAACCTCCTCCAGCTGGATGAGGGGGCTGGGAGCCGGGTTGGGGGGCATGGTGGGATCCTGGACGAAAGGGTGCGAGGGCTGCACGCTGTTCCTCAGCTGGGAGCTGACGCACGGGTACACCGGGCCCGATCTGTCCACCGAGCTGAGACGGGAGCCCTCGTGGCCCGTGGTCCTCTTGGACCCAGTGGTGCTACTAAAACGTAGAGTTGGTGTATTTGAGATGGAAAGAAAACAACAAAACGTCTACAAGGGAAAACAACGCAGCTGGGAATTCTTGCACTCATAAGGTTAATCGTCATCACTGACCCGTACGGGCTTCTCTTATGTTGAACCATTTCCTTCTGTCCCTCCATCAGCCACAAAAGGATCTTCTGGTTTTTCTCCAGCTCTTCTCCAGGCCCCAGCATGTCATGAGGCCGCACGTCCTCACCTTTCTTGTACACTCTTTTACACTGTGTGCCAGCTTTGCTACTGTGCAAAAGAAAGAAAATAACTGGTAAGGAGCAAAGACAAAAAAATGTTTTTTTTAGAAAATGAATGCCATAACAGTAAACTAACCCTGTATGCTCCATGGGGTTGGATCCCATGCCGTCTGCGTAGGTGCGAGACCTCGACCCGTAATGACTCGTCTCCGCGCCCCAGGGGAGGCCGCCATGCGCACGCACGGCTGCCTCGGCCTCCACCTGCTCTTTGGGCTTCCCGGTGCCTGCGTGGTGGACGTGATGTGCGTGTTTGTGGTGGTACAGGTGGCTGGGGTCTCCCTTCAGGCCATGCCTGGATGGGTGTTTGCCTTGCGCCGATGACAGAGGCATCCCGAGTCCCGTCCCTTTTCCCCCTGGGAAACCGTCGGGCGAGCGCGCCTTGGGCGAGTGGCGCCCCGCCCCGGGCGACTGGCAGCCGGGAGTCTTCATGACCCGCTGCACGTGGTCGTCCAGGATGCTCTCGGGGTTCTCCTCGTGGGCGTCTCTCAGGAAAGCACCGCTGTAGGAGGCGTCAGCGTAGCGGGAGTTGTAGTGCTGCGGATGAGCACCAGGGGGGAACCTGTGAGCAGCTAATGATGTGGCTGTGGACGTGATGACATCATCGCCATCCTCTTCCTTTTGTAGAGGAACAATAAAGATAAAAAGAAAAAAGAAAAACAATCATTTAGAGGACAAATGTTAAATCTGAAATAAAAACCTGGAAGAACAAAAAACAAATTGATGGGAAATAGGTGATTAATATCTCAGACATATGCGCAAACAACATGTAAATAAAACGAAACCATAAAAAATGTACCGTTTGTCCATGCATTTTATAATCTATTTCCTAACACATTGGACAAGACAGATATATTTCTTTTTCATAAGGCTGCACCTTGTACATGTTTCAACCTGCAGATGGCAGATTTCCACCACCAGTTAATACGAGTCCTCTCATTTGTACTGCAGAGGTTTAAAGACACATTGAAAATACGTCAGCTCCGGTTCGATTCGAGGTCTTATGCATGAAAAAACGGCACATCTGTGTTGTTGTGATGACGACAACCGACTCAGCCTCAGCTCTGACAGAATGTGCTCAGGGGAAATCATGGGGCGCGGTGCAGCAGGCACAAAGACAAGGTTTGGATAAGCCGGCACTGTAGCTGGTGGAGGAAAAATAATGAAATGAAAATAATGATGAAATAAAACAGCAAGCGGATGGAGGAGATCGGTCGTTCAAATCTGGTCGAGGTTTTCTCACCTCACACCACAGTTACTGTCACAAAACGGAATTTGACGCGTGACCAAAAAGAGCCGCATTCTCTATGACGACGTGAACCATTACAAAGGTTTTGAATGCAGCTGGAGCAGCGGGCGCCATACGGCCGAACTTCTATCCGTGTAAAGTTAGAAACACTTTGGCAGAGGGACGAGGACGGAGCGAGGGAGGAGGGGGAACAAAGAGATATAGTGGAAAGACAACAGTGAGTAGGGGCTTCACTTTTATTCCTTAGCCAGCCCATTCCCACACTTTTCATGTCAGTCATGTTAATAATGAAATAAAGCCTCGTTTGAGAAGGGGCCAGAACAACCCGGTCTGTTACTGCCCTGTGCTCACCATCTATTTGCTGTAACCGTATCAAAGAGAGCACAAAGGGATTCCTCAGACTGCTCCCATAAAAATCTCAACTTCCCTCTGCCCGCAGCTTTTCTTAAACTCAACAATATTTTTTTTTTAAAAACGCCTCTGCAGCCAAATAAATGTTGGCATGTTTTTAATAACTGATGTGTCTCTGCTGCCGACTGAGATATCGGTGTTCGCTGAGCCCACCAGAAGTTACTCAGGGACCCACGACCTCTTCATCTGAGCACTGGCTTCCTTCTCTTCCCATCTGAAGATGAAAATCTTTGACAAGCAGCAGCAGATACTGTATTTGACGCTCTGCACGAGATCATTTATACAATAACACGCCTCTCATTGTGTGGAGTATTAGTGCTAAATGTTCACGGGGCTGTTATCTTGTTAAAACCAAATTTAAAACCAAATAATTCAGACGGGCGATGAACATCCTGCTCACATGGTCTTTCGGTCACTGATTTACTTGTGTGCCTGGCATGCTGCTGCTCTTGTATGTGAATCATCCAGTGCGTAGCTGGACGACAGGGCCCATTGTTCCAAAAAAATTACATTAGCCGAGGCCATAATTTCGTTCTTCTTCCAGCAGACACAGCTGGGACTTAATTAAATCCTCGTGATCTTATTTTTCCGCAGCAATAAAATGATCGCCTCAAATGTCCAACCAGATTGTCGAAATCTGATTTTATGCAGCAGATATTCTTCATGCCATCATTTTTAATACCTCAGATATTATGGTGATTGAGAAGCGGAGCCCCGTCCACGTTCTCTTCCAGACGCACAGTGTCTCTCCAGACAAAGTCGCTCTCATTTCATGCTGGCCTCCAGGTTTAATAAAGCACAGAACCTCGGAACGGTGTGACGGCACCGTCTCTCCTTTCGGGGCCAAAACCACCATAAATCGTCCGCCTTGAGACTTAATACTTGGCTTTGTGCACTGAGGGAGGTTTCATTTGTGCTCGCAGCGAACCATTTCATCGCCATTCAAGTGACATCAAACGGGCGGCACACTGTTCCAAGCTTACAAGTGGGCGAGTGTGCAGGTGTGCCATCTGACAGATCGACAAAGCCAGATCGCTGACAGGCCAAGGACAGAATGATTCATATTGCGTTTTTATTCCCCGTTCAAATGAATGGCCTCATTAATTTCATTAAGGCCAGACGGATTTAAGTCTCCTTTGTTACGGAAAACTTAAAGCTCAGCGGCCGCGCGCACATCCCGCATTCTGGCTTAGAAATTGGGCTTTGATGGAACCTGCTGATACTCCTCCAACAACCAGGCTGCTTTTCGACCATCTATGGCCATAATTCCCCCATTAAAAGAAAAATGACTTATTATTAATGTTAAAAAAGAGTCCTCTGATATTAACATGTGAGATCTTTGTAACAGCCCCAGTCAGGTCTGAGAAAGCAAAACATCCTTCCTAGTTCAATATTTTCTGAATTGCATTGACAACGTATTCAATAATATATAATATTTGTATCTAAAATAAAAAATGCAAAACTACTTTATACTTAAATGTCCTTTTCCATACTTCAACCGACTAATAAAATATCCAGCTGGTGTCTCCAACGTTAACATGATGGCATGGAGAATATTCAAATCTCACTTGACTTGGCAAAAACACGCATGTTCCTTCTCGTTCCCTGAACTTCAGATTAACTTAGAGCCGTTTTCAGACATGAACTCTGGAAAAATGGCGACAAAATTGGGTCGGTACATTTTCAGGACTTTGCCGTTCACATTATACGAACGCGGCACAATGAGATGTCCAGTAGCCCCGGTTGTGCTTTAGACATGAGACACTGGTGTAGGAAACCAAATAAACTTACCAATCGAACTCTCTTCAGTCGCTCCTCTAGTTTCTCCTGAGCCTCTCTCTCCCTTAGCACGCCCTCCAGTCTGCTGATGAGGTCCGCGGCAAACCTTTCCGGCTCCACGTGGATGTCCTTTGGAATCCGGTTTGTGAGCTGGGGCAAGAAATATCATAATGTAAGTGGAAGTGTTTGTCCACCCCCTGCATTCATGTCAACACCACTTTCACATCCTGTCATTCCTGGACATTCTGAGTGACGTCCTGTTAAAAACAAATGGCATTGCCATAACATAACTAGATCCATTTGTTTGAAGGGCCTGCAGCAAATATAATTCAAGCTAGATTTGCCGCCCAGCCTTTCTGTGTCATTTTACATTTTAATTTTGGAACAAACTGGGAAGGACAACAAATGACGCATGATTTGAAACGACACACACAATCTCGCTACTGAGGACATGAGTGACATTTATTATTTCCTCTCCTGCTACAATGACTTTCTGTACTGCAACTGTGACGACTCAGAACTGATGAGAACAGATGAGAACGCCTCATCTGGAACCAGTTTATTATTTAAATAAGGGGGGGGGGGGCTGAAAAACAAACTGGCATAAAAGGAAGGACCTGAAAGCCCCGCCTATCAATCCTCGTATTGCCAGTGAAGTCGAGTCATGATTAATTTGTTGGGGCAGGGAAACTTGAAAGTTATGCTTTGGGGATTTGCGCGCTCTACTATACAGCCAATCCATGCATCCTAATAGGACGCTACGTGTGGAGTTTTAATTTGGACTCTTTACTCCGCGGCCTAATTAGGGCAGGGGGTTTTCCTACCAGGAGACAGCCTCAGTTGCACAAGGGAGGCATCGGGGCTGTCACAGGGGGAGGATTCATGTCTGCTAGGCTTCAGCACATGCAGCTTAGAGGAGCATCAAGCTGCACTTAGACAGCCCTCTCTTTCACCATCAGCTATTCTTACACTCCATCACGGGCCCCGCGACACAGCACAGAGCTTAAATATGCACATCTGCACTGGTGGAAGCGGAGAGAACGGGGGCAGAGACAGTTAAAGAGAGAGAGAGAGAGAGAGAGGGGTGAGGAGGAAGGGTAACAGCCCATGAATAACTCACTGGAATAAGAGGTAGTGGCACTCGCCCGTTTGCTTTGGCACTTTCGTGCATCTCCCGGCGATGCTGTTTGCGGTGTCTGTAGGGCGGAACCCCATCTCTAGAATGAACCACAAAAAGACATTATCACAAAAACCTCCTCGTGAAATAAAACAACACAGGCCGCTTTTGAAGCTGAACGCTTTTCCGCTGCATTTTAAAAACGAACACCTGGGTAAGTCTGGATCAATGAGTGCAGCGGGACAGGTATTCTCACGGGCTTGTTGTGGTCTTGCAGATTACAGTGACACGTGAACACGTCCACCAGACCATAATTCCCTGCGGTATTGGCCACGCTGGGTTTTTACACTCCTCCTGCGCTGGAAGCTCTGGACAAATTAGCTGATAACAGCCTCTGATCCGTTTCAGCTTCAAACACAATTTTTTTTTTGTCCAGTGGTGCGAGCTTTGAAGTTTCTTGCGCTCCGTTCCCCAGTGCCATCTCTGCACCTAGAAAACAATTTTTTTCTCTCTTTTTCAAAATCTTCTTTCACCAGCTCATGCCTGGTTTCACGCCCAGCAACTGAAAAACAAGTCCTGCTTCAAGTGAGACCAAACGGTTAAAAAAAAGAAAGAAAAAAAAAGGGTTGTCTTTGGCAACAACATTGTCCGTGACAAAAATCAACAACAACAACACAAGCACAACATTTGCTTTGTTCACTGCAAATTAACAAATGCAAGTATGAAGAATCACTTTTGAAAAATCTGTCATTGTCCCATGTTTGCACAAGAGGTCAGTAGGTCAGGATCTCCACTTAAATGCAGTCCGTCAGACGTGGTACAATGTCTGCTCAGAGAGAGCTCCAAGGATTCCTATTTAGCATTGGAGATCAATTTTAACAGGCTTCTATGGCTAATGAGCAGATGGGACTTTTTTATAGTTGCTGCTCCTGTTGTAAAGTTCGAGCACTGGAGAAAGAAGTTCAATACTGAAGCCAATTCAACATTTTGATTCCTTTCTCCTAGCACTGCAAACGCACAGGACATGCCTTCCGTTGAAATCGCAACAGCCTCTGCCTTCTACTGAGATGATGAAACTGCTCCAGCCTGTATCACAACTTTAAAAAACAAAACAAACGTGATTGCGTGCAGAGATATGAGAAGACTACGTACACACTGCTGTCGGTGAGGGAAACGGTGTCGGCGTCGCTGGACATGCTCTGCTGCTCACTGTCGTTGGCGCTGGTGGCAGGAGCCAGAGCGTAGCCGGCGTTGACGTAGTACGGGTTGACGGGCTCCCGACACGGTGCGGGCCTGGACAAGATGAAGAACAACAGGCAATGGTGAGGGGCAACACCGATTTACAGAAATAGACCACGACGTGATTAGACACGCAGTGTCTCTGTGTTTCATGATTCAATAAAAGAGCAATGACTGATGTTCCACATTGGGTCAGACCGCATGAAATACACAAAACAGAGCTACTAACAATTACTTTCAGTATCAATTCATTTCTGATCAATCTTACTGTTAAACATGAGAAAAAATGCCCTTAATAATTTACCACATCCCAACGTGACGAATATATTCTATTGCCTCTTTAACTATGACAGAGAAAAACATAGAATCTTCACGTTTAAGAGCTGGAGCTTGCACGTTTGCCATTCGAGCACAAGAAATCAATGTTGTTAGATGATCAAAATGGTTGCCGAATGATTTAATCTCTACTTTAAAGTCATGAAACTACACTGCTGCACTCCTGCGCAATGTGCCAACGTCTATTGTGTCGAGATTTCATATTATACTCTTGGTTTATTTCTTTGCGTGCGTTTCGTCTTTCGCACGGCGCTTTGAATTTGCCTGACGGCAACGCAAACCCACCGTGGAGGTGAGGGGAACGTGACGCAGAACGGGGTCAGGACTCCGAAACAGACAGGAACAAATATAGGAGCTCGTGCTTCCGTCACATGGGACATAGTTTGGGTCTGAAAGGTCGGACACAAACCTGAAAAACATACTTTGCAAATGATATAGCAGGGCCGACACCAACAATAGACTGAAACGCTATGAACATCTCTTACCACCTACGCAAAAATCATGTCAAACAGCTAAAGAGAGAGCTCCATTCAAACCACACACTCAGAAGACACTTTTGCCTGCAGCACATCAAATGGTAAAAGATGAAGATGGAAGGAGACAATAACTGCTGCTCAGTGGCCCCAGTTTACACAGTTGAGAAGAATAAACGAGTAATGACACTTAACATTATCGAGATATGAAATGAACCTCTGTCAGGATACGAGATTGTGGTCATGGGCATAGTTCAGGGCATGTCATGGAAATCAGTATTTTGTGGGCAGTGGTAAGAATCCGGCTGTTCGGTACACGGACGGATTTGAACATCGTGAATTCAAATTCCAATGAATATGAAATAGCAATGAATATGAAATAGCCATTTAGGTTGTCAGTCACTTTCACTTTGCACATTTCCACACCTCCATTTTCCTGCACCTGCCACGACCCACGATGCATTTTGGCAAACAACAGCCTTGTAAACACGACAACAATTTGAAACCAGGTGGATTATTATAACCAGCCTCATCCCGCTGCACAGCCTTTCACAGAGCATCTACGGAATCATGGGGAAGCTTCGCACCATTTATATTCTCAGTCATTGACTTTGCTGGACACATTTCTTACAGGGCTTTGCACACATGAATTATAGATGTTAGGCATCATCTCTTCTTTTTTTATTATTATTCAAATTGGAATTCCCTGAAGCATTTATCCCAGGCCTTCTCCCTGATCGAAATGCAGCAGCAGGGTTCAACGTGAAACCTTTGTCACCAGAGGATTTTCATTAGCATCTACAGTGGAAAACACTGAATAATTACAGTGGAGGAAGAGTTGGGACAAATAAAATAAAAAAAAGTCTGCGGAGAATTACCTTTTACCGCAGCAATACCGTGTTGCGACACATCACAGTGTCCCAACAGTTGAGGAGAACACGGATATCTCATAATTACAAATGAAAGACAGCGCTGGAGTTTCCGCCAGATCATCTCGTTCAACATAGTTTTTCTCTTTTACTTATCTCTTTGTTGCCTAGTAGTACACTCAAAAAAACCATTAACACGCTGGTTACATTTTGTCAACACCAACAGATTAAAAGAATGAAGTGCAAAAAAATCCAGCTTGCACTAAATCAATACAGCATGAGTAAATTAGAACCTGGGTGCAGATGAGCAAGTAATCAATAAGAGCAACTGAAGAGGATAACAAGCCACACAGGACTTTTCTGCCAAACAGTTTCTCAGGACCTCAAGGTGTTTGAAGGAGACATATTATTCTCACATTTCAGGCTCATGATTTTTTAATTTAGGTTATTAAATGAGAAGGTTTACAAGATCCTTTGTTCAGAAAACACATCGCTTTCCCCAGACGGTCCACTCCTGCAGTACCTGGCTTTGTCGGGGGGCGTGTCAGACTATCTATGTCACGTGACATCGCCATGGTGCGGAAGCGTCGGCCGGACTACTGACGACATGTTTCAGGGGCGTCAGGAGCAGTGTTTTCTGTCGGGCAGAGGAGCTGCAGACTTTGGGCTTTGTAACTTTGCAGGCCTCTTACGTACACAACAAACCTACGAAATACACTGAAAAAAAGCGTCATATGTCTCCTTTAAGATACAGCTGGGTTTGTCAAAGAATACATCTAGTTTCTAAAAGCATAGCAGGCCATGATGTCCTGCCATTTCATCACGACTTCCAGTCTGACAATACCTCATTGAATCTCCCTGTAGACGATCTGTCTGTCCTTCATGTGGAATGCTAAATACATGCAGAGGCCATCAAAACTTATTAAAAAAAGAAATCGTAGGTCTGACTCCAAACTCAACATTATCATTGACCATTTCTGTTTGACAAGACGCTTCAACATGGAAAAAGTGAGCAGAAAGCAACTTTCATCAAATTTGTGACGTTCTGCATTGGAAGTAGAAATCTTCCTCAAAGGAGGAACAAAACCGAGCCGTTCGCATTTTTTAAAATATCCCTAAACATTAATAAGTATATAGGTCATTGTCTTTCAAGTCATTTGAGGTTGTTTTTTTTTAAAGCTGATCTGAAAGACTGTTTAATGTCCTCAGTCTCCCGTCTCTGTCGACATCACACACACAACTAACGTCCAATTTTCTTTCATTAAAATGGAGAGGAATTTCAGCGAAATGCTTCATTGTTGTGATGTGAAAATAAACTCACATAAATGTGATAGTAGCCTCGTCTATTTTTCCCATTTTCTCTCGTATTTTAGTGGAGTCTTCAAGCGAACATCAAACTCCAACAAAACTGCCTTTGGTTATGTTTAAGAAAATGACAATTTCTTCTTTTTTTTTCTGTGAATATGAACCAGAAAAGCTGCACGCAAACCCTGCACAATACAAGATCAGCCATAGAAAGGCAGAAAGGGCAGCAGGCATCTGCAGCTGTCAAAACGGATTCTCGTTCTCTTATGAGGATTGCATTTCTCCACGGCCTGTGCAGCACTTTCTTCAGTGTGTGAGAGAGCAGGATTTATCTGGAAGCCAGAGTGTGTCTGGTGTGACTTCCCATCTGTCCTCTGGTGCCGCAGCAGCAGAGGTCAAAGATGTGGTACACAATCTTTCTGCTGTGGACCAACATTGTTTCTAAAATACCTTCATTCACACTTAAATTCTCCTCGCTGGGCCTTTTTCACCTCTGAAAGACGCCACCTGACGTGTTGTTATTACTGGATGTTTTCAACTGTAGGTGACCTTGATCATAAATAAGGCTACAAATATTTCAACTCCAGCGAGTGAAGTCCGTTTTATCTGCGACGCTCGGTGCGAGTGACGAACGTCTCCTCGCGCCTTTGCATTGACTTTGTATTAAAAGAAAAATTGCGTCACGTTTGATGTGAACGCGCCATGAAGATATATCCACACTACCATGCTTTAGTTTTTAAAGTGTGTCACTGTTGCCACACTTCCCAAGCACCCTAACTCCGGGGCTGCGTTGTAGTGTGCACGTCAGAATCCGGAGACTTTTGGAAGCGATGGCGAAGTCACACATTCTCCTCACTGGTCACGACTAGACTAACAGCAGTGAATGCAAAACATTGTAAACACTGACTGTCTGGTGACGGTTCCACTCGGTCCATGCTCTTACTCATTCACCATTGCTGTTCCTCGTTAGTAGTATTTTCTGTAACAAAGCAACTGACTGCAGTAGTAGACAATGCTTCCTGTTTATACTGGCACGCTTGAATGGTCACGTGATACGCGTTTTCGGGCGTGTTAGTATGGACTGAGGTTACTATGGATACGGAGCTATGATGCTTGTGCTGACAGAGATTGTTCATTATACTAATGTGGCTGTAGGAGGCATAAATCGGTAGTGGTAACTTAATTTGCGGTTGTGGGCAGTTGCAATTCCCTAATGCCACTTTTCATTAAACATGATTACAATTTCTTTAACTGGAGGAACACAAGTATGCAGAGTGAACTAGCATGCACAAGTCTCCTTTGCCCTCATGAAAACTCCCCATTTGCGAGGCGAAAACGGTCCACAACCTTCCACTGCATTACAAAAGGTTGCTCAATCAAAAATCAAATGGTGTCACAACAACATTTGAAATGAACACAACAACCTGCCTCGCTCACACAAGAGTGCTAAAGAATGTTGACAATAGCTCTGTTGTACACAGGCGTCGGGGTCACCGTGACCCAGCGGGAGCAGCACCCGGACCCTGACAATAGAGCAGTTAAAGGTAATTCAACCATCGCCACTTTCAGTATTTGCGTCTGTGCTTTTCCAGCTGTGGTATGTCCACATAACGAGACACTTTGTTCGTCTTTGCATCTCTTTATGTTTCTATCGTTTGTGTATGTTTTGGTCACATAATATATATATGTATATAAACATATTTAGGTCCCAATGATGCATTTAAATCTATTGCAGCTGCATGATTATATGTCGCTGGACGGATGAATCAAAGGAACTGAGTAAATGTAAATTCAACATTGTGGAATAGGCCAATGGTAGATACATAATAAACGTCAGGCTTTAAACTGAATTAGAAAAAATGAGAAAGGAGAAGGGCATGTTTAGACCAATCAACATATCACTACATTCATTTGCCATGTCAAAGTTCGCTAAGATGTAAACTATGCATTAGGTTCAAACAGACTAACTAGATCTGCAAGGATCACATACAGCCACAGAAAGCAGGAGGAGAAGAAACCTCAATATACCGTCGAGGATAACTGGCACTGGATCAAACCAACAACTGCAAATTGAATTTAAGGTACAAGTTACAACCCTTTAGTTATTCATTTACAGGTGCGTTAAAATGAAGATGAGACGTTAATGTTTCTCAGCATCAATCGGCGGTAAGGCTGAGATGCCTCGGACTGATTGCTGCTGTTGCACAAACACACAGCCAACACTGCAGTTACAGAGTAATCAAACTTTCTAAACTGTCTAGCTTCAATTTATTTGAAAATACCCAACAACCATTGCACAAAATATTGCTTCTGAAGCAAGAGAGCATAAACTGTTTCCACCTTTAAAGAGCGTACTGTATTTTTTATTTTAAACAGAGCGACTTGAAGTTCACATGGTGCAGATGGGCATAGTAATGAAAATGTGTCACATGGATTAAAAACACAGAATCATAGAAAAAGCTGTCAAATCAAATCAAATCATTATCCGGTGTAGTCACAATATAAAAAAGAGCTGGTTATTTCGTTACAGAAAAAGAAAATGTTTTTTTCACATAAATCCAGAATTAATTTTAACTAGGGCAAATATTACAGTGACTTCCAGAAAGCTCCTCTTCAAACAGAATAGTTCTGAGCTCTTTCACTACAAATAGGAATCCAAGGGGAAAAATATTTCCCAGAGTACCTGCACAAGAACAAACAAAGAAGACTTCTTTAACCTTCCAACAGCAAGTTAACTTAGACTCACTCCTCGCACCATCTCTTCCTTTCATCTCAGCCGCTGTCTCTCGTGCTACTCTCTGACTCCCATTTCTTTTCAAACTCGAGGCAGTGTTCGGGGGTGGTGTGGGGTTTCGGGGTTTATCTCTAATTCAGCACTTTGCAGAGAAAGAAGCTGTGCAGTCAGAAGTGAAGCAAAGCTTTCTAGATGGCTGGGAGGATTTACCTGTGCTCGTGACTGTCCTGGAATCTTGCACTGTTGGCCACTCGCTGCGGTGCCGTCTCCAGTAGCAGCTTCTGGGTGAGCCGGTTGCTCGGCGTGGGGTCGCACGGCGGTGGCTCCTCCGACTCGTGGTCACATCTCCATTCCTCGTCCTCGTTTAAGGTCGGCAAATAACCCGACAGTCCTTTGCCGTTCCCGGAAACAGAGCTCTGGTCGCTGTACAGCTTAGGGCTCTCTCCTCCTGTCCGTGTATATTCCAAATAAATGTCAGACTTGAGGAATAGTGGGTAGGTGTTGTCCTCCATGATGGTCTGTATCTCAGTCTGAGCCTGGTCAAACATCGCAGGGTCAATGTGAAGCTTCATCACGCAGTCTTTGATGAAGGACTTGGTCGCCGGTTTGATCTGTCTGGAAACAATCCCATTGTTGTCCAAGATGAACTTCTTATAGATAGCTTTTGCCAGTTTAACCTTCTTCTCCTCGTTACCCTCGTTGGCTTCCAGTTTGCGGAAGCCGCTGCATGCAAACCAGAAGTCCAGCATGTCCGCACACTCCTCCTGCTTGAGGAACATCCTGAACAGATGGATGCCATCCTGGTCATCCAGGAGGGAGTGGAGAGACTCGGCCCACTTTAAGTAAGGCGGCGTCGGAGAGGCACTGCCCTCCGGCTCGTAACCCAGGTCCAAGTCGGGTCGCCTGGGCGTAGCCACAGACGCCTCGCATTTGAGGCTCTCGTTCTTTGAGGAGAAGCCAAGGTTGCTGCATTGGCGTCCGTCACTGCACACCAGCTCACCTTCCTCCCCGGGGACTGGAGGCCTCGGAGCATCCTCAGTGAAGCTGCCTCCCAGGTCTGCCAGGTAACCCCTTTTGTCGCTTGCGCTCATAGTCCCGGCATCCATAAACCACGTCCCCGTAGAGCCCACGCTGCACATCTATTAGATCCAGACCTCTACATACGTCACGGCAAAACAGCTCCTGCAAAAGAGGAAAAATGTATCATGAGAGGCAGACTATTACTAGTCTTGAAAAGGGAGCTACAATTATAAGATTAATACTCATTCTCAGAAGAATGGCAAGAAATATCCATGCAGCAATTTACTGATACCAAGTAAATTCGGTAAGTAATTCAAATTAAAATCTTGTGCTGCAAAAAGTTGAATGATTATGTGCCATTTAACCCCGGTTAGAAGAGGGAATGGGGGATGTACGGCATTCTGCACAGTTTGCATTTTCACCAGATTTCCATGAAATAACCAATTCCCCACTCAACATTAAAATGAATGCAAATTCTGCAGAAAATCTAGAGGATTTGAAAATGCGAGACAAGCTTGTGTAAAGCTCTAAAAGCTGGTTCTGACACGTTCCATTAGACTGGTAATGTCAGATGTTTACACTCCCAACAACAGGAAAATCTTATTTCCTTCTCATAATAACACAACAAACCATACTACAAGAATAAACTGGGGGGGGGGGGAAATGTCCATGCACTTGTGTGGTCTGTGGCAACTGCAATCTGCAAACCTGAGCAGAAATTAGAAACTGAAGTCATAAGACTTTAAACGTGGTTCGACAGTCAAGAGGCGTCTTTCTACTGGGCAGTAGGGGGAATGTGGCGCAGCGGTAATGTAGCACAGTGATATCCCACTGATTTATATGCATAAGCATATCATTACTTTACACAGCTACTCCAGTTACTTCCAGATTAGTGGTTAGCGTATCACCCCCAGTTATGTATTCACTTCAAGGCGTACCAACTCAATAATGAAGCAGGTTTAGCGTATCTATTTTTTAACCATTATGATCAGCACACTAAGTGCTACATTATTGATCCTTGTCATAATATTCTAGGTTTATTTTACTACCCCTGCCCATAGGGAAAAGTCAGCTACAGAATAGTCCAGGTACAGATTTTAAGGACTGAATATCTAGTTCAAGGACACGCACATTGTCCCGGGAGCAGTTTTGCGCAGATGGGACAGAGTAGTGCCTGTATTTACAGCTCTATGGACTTTACATAGGCTACTGCATGTATGTAAACCACAGGTATACGACACTACTGTGTGTATGTAAACTACAGGTATACGACACTACTGTGTGTATTGTAAGTTTCCCAATGGAGTGGGAACCCATTTCCTAATATATTTACTGAAATACGGATATTTTCCTGAAAGTTTTCGGAAAATCTCCCACTGCGTTCGTCATATGTAAAAAGACAAACGCAGACAAATGTGAAAAATGTCAATTCCCGGGACATAATCCAGAGTTCCATGTCTGAAAACAGCTCATATATGATAGACGGGAAGTAAGAAAAAAACATGCGTCTTGACCAGTAATGGCGCTAAACAGTCGATTAAAAGAAATCTAAATGAACCCCCAGACTTTACATCTCTGTGCACAGTTGACACTGATGGTTTCGGGGGATTCAAAATGAAATCTAGAAAAAGGAGGCGGACAGCTGGCTTTACTTTATCTGAGCTTTCACTGGAAATATTTCTTCTTCTTTTTCTTTTTTTTTTAATGGTTGCCATCACATTCCCTTTAGGGCACACCCACTCTGTCTAGTCCAACACACACTCACACACACACAAGAAACGAAGACAGCACACACCAAAAATTGCCCCCCCCCATCAGTTATTTCCTGCACAATCCATACGCGTGAGCAGCACGTGCACAGTGAATTCATGAGAGAGAGAGAAATGATAATAACGTTCACACGAGCACGTTCTCTCGTGCAAAAACAACGGTTGCGTTCAAATGCTCAGGGATTCAATCAGGTGAGGGGGGGAAATTGCACCGTTGCCACCTGTACCTGTGACGCGCGATGATGACGACGACGACGACGATGATGATGATGATGAAGAGCCGGGAGATGTTCGGTTAGTCAACATTTAGATGAACGGTTCTGCGCTCACAGGTGTGCGAGTGAGAGGTTCAGGAGGCGATGTCACATCAGTATTATTATTTATTTATTTATTTATTATTATTATTATTATTATTTGCTGAAACTGAAAATCAGCTTGTTCCCGTTTCGGAAGTGGACCTCTCATCACACTCATGTCTTGGCCTCTCCAGAACGATCCGAACGGAACCTAACCCTGCACGGATGGGGGAGGGGAGGCAGAAACAAACTCCGTGCACACACACACACACACACAGATAAACGGTGGGGGGGGGCGGGCCTTTCTGCAGGCGACCGACAAGTGCACAACTTTGTCACACGCACTCTTCACCCATGTGACGCACGCGCCGCTAAACGACACGACGAGCTAACAGGACGACCGCGAACATGCCCCCCCCCCGACCCCCGCCCCCTACCGTCAGAGGACACGGAGGGAACCCCGCATCCATGTCCGAACCACACACTCAATGTGAGCCATCGCTTTGCTGCTTCTGTCCAACCGACTAACCGCAATCTAGCAGTGTCTCCGAGCTGCGAGCAGCGGGAGGAGGAGGAAGAGGAGGAGGAGGAGGAGAGGAAATATATATAAGAAATTAAAAAAAAAAGTGACATGTACTTCACCGGTGAGAATCTTCTTGCCGCGTTCGAGGGCATCGGACGTTTGGATTCCAGGCGCGTCGCCGCCGACAGTGTCACAGTTGCGAAGTGCAGAGGACTTGTTTAAAAACGACAAAGGCAACAGTCCGCTGTCCTCCTCCTCCTCCTCCAGCAGCAGCAGCACCTCTCCACGGCTCGGCGTCTCCCTCCCTCCCTCCCTCCCTCAGTCTGAGCCAGACGACGCACAGCGCCTCGTCCGTTCACTACGCATCACTACCGGTTTGTCTAGTTCAGGTACATGTGGTACACTGAAGATCCCCTCGTCTCTCTCTCTCTCTCTCTCTGGCCGATAATATCAGCGATATTAGCCTGTCACAGACATATATATATATATAGATATCTATATAGATATCTATATAGATATTATATCGGGCGATGTATTGGTATCGGGTATCTTTTACTCCCTAATATCGATATCAGCCCTAAGAAAATCCTTATCGGTCGACCTCAGTCTTTTTTTTTTTTTTTAAATATAGCACATTGGCTGACCCCCTTTTTTAAAATTGAATTATCTCATTCAAACCAATACACCACTACCGGGGCAAGATATTAGAAACCGACTGATATGGGTTGTTGAAGGCCGATGCTGATACCGCTAGTTGGGAGTGAAACAGATCCAATACTTTGCCAGTATATACATTGGCGAAGTATTGGACATTTTTGATTTAGATGCTTGTGCTCCCGCATATTAGGTTATTGGTCGTGTCAAAATGTACAGCTCACTTGAACTCCCGGTATTCAGTACTAACGTTTTCCATTCACTTGGTGGATCTGCAGGGCAAAACATTTTGTATCAATAATGTGGGTCACCAAGTTGCAACAATGCTAAATCCTGCATTTCACATAGTGCAACTCGAAATATCTTAATACTTTTCCCACCAATGTGTGGGATGAAGAACCCCATATTTTGAGTCCTCGCCCTGAAGCAGAGAAAGTACAAATTTGACTGTTGCAAAGTGTGACAGTGTTAATGGAGCAGGTCAGACAACAATGTGCTTTAGAGGCAGAAAGTCGGCATGATTTCATTTTCAACCGAAGACCGCAGCAGATGACTCCACTGATTAGTGAATATGAGCAGGCAGCGCTTTGATGTGTTGAATCAGCATGGCACAAGTTTTACTCTTCCTGTCAGATGGTGCATTCAGGAGGCCTTATTTTACCATCAGGAAGTCTAACTAGAACAGCTGAAAAAAAAACAACCTGTAAATAAAAGTAGGGAAACTCCACAATGCCTGAGTTTATGAGTTATGTTTGTGTTTTTTACCTCAACACATTTTACTTCATCACCTATAAAATTAGAAAAACATCAAATCTTTATTTTGACAGTTCTTGCCAAGAATAAGTGGGCTTTGCTTTAGTTTACCTTTATACATTGAAACAACTAGTACTGATTCATTGAAGCAAGACATTTAATGCAGCAATGTCTCGGTTCAACTGAGCGTTTTACTACATTTTACCAGCACCATTACACCCACTTCATTGTGTCATTACTTTATGAATTTAACAGTACAAAGACCAAGGCGGAGACCAAACGCAGCAATAGCGCCAGTTGTCAGTTTCTGTGCTTTCATCAGAGGCAATCACCCAGCAGTCACGCGGTTTTACTGAGTATAAGATGAAAGGCCAGTGGAACATCATAAAAGCATAAATGCATTTGATCATATAATTACACCCACACCATTTGAGACCACAAGAATGAACAGGGATATACGTTGCACACCCTGTCTCACCACATCACCTGAAACGCCTGCTCAAATCCGAAAAACCTGTTAAAGTGTGAACAGTACACGACGCTTACAATATTCATGCCAGCGACATGAAAGATGAAAAAGACCCAGCACACTCCAGCTCCCTCGGGGTGAAATTGGTTTTCGGGCAGCAACAGTTTAAACACTCAAATACGCCGCTTTCTTTTCATAGCATGGATTATTTTATCCATCCATCTAATGTACTTATGGTATTGTTTAATAACGTTGTTCTTTCCAGTAATATTTAAACCAGACCAACATGTCTCATTGTCATCCATGAATTCCTCATGACTCTGATTTCCTTACAGCTCTTTACAACAAGATTCTGTGGTTGCAGCTTCACCGGTGTGAATATTCCTCAATCTTTCACGATAGCAGATAGAATATCTACAAAACAAAGGCAATGAAGACATCACCTTGCGATGTTTTATGATGGATACATAGCCTAATCAATCTTATCCACATTTCGATCAAACACAGAAGCCATAGAGAAGCTTAAACTGTGCAATAGTCTTCGGCAAAACAACAGTTTGTGCGCTTTAATAAGTTACCTTGAGTCTGATTGTCTTCCTCACGCATCCTCCAGCAGTACGTCCATTCCTTGAGGATTCCATTGCGCAGTTATTAAACACAGCGGTCCGCAGTAATGGTAAAATCCCTGTCATCTCCATGGAATGGAAATGCCTGGCCAAAGCAGAGTGTCGCCATAATAGTTTGTCTTTGCCATCCATTTGTTCCTAAAAAAAGAAGGAATATATGTTAAGACTTTTTTTTGTTACTTTTTGGGCATTATGGCATTCTTTTTTTAAATTAAAACCATGGAGGGAATGATATTCATATATGTCCCTGATCTTATCTAACCAGATAAATTGTGGATTACACCACAAATCTTTGAGAATCTATTTGACTTTTTCCATCATAGAAACAGCTGAGTACATAGACCTAAGTACAAATCAGTCTGCATGTATAATAATTTAAATATAACACTGTAAACACTGTAGAAATATAGTGACAGCTGTAATCAAGTAATGATCATTTTCAACTCATAAAAGGTGACTTTTTAACATTTTGGACCATTTTGTTAGGCCCTTCTTTAATCTAGTGTCACAACAGGCATTCAGTAACCAGGAGGTTGGTAAACTGAATCTCATGAACAGCTGCAAATGTCTGAGTGTGGAAAGCAAAATCGAAAAATATTGCCCCTTCCACAGCGACTAGAAAACAAGAAGCCCTGAAGCAACAGGCCCAGCGGAGCTGCTCAGCAGACAGACCAACAATGAGAGACGTTTCCTTGTTTAGCTCTGCGGCGTAAGAGTATGAACCAGAAGTGGATTTATTTATGAAATCGTCCAAGCGCATATGCAAAAAGCTGCTTCCTGTCACAAGACAGTTAAAGAAATAAAGCTGTAAAAAGCTTTCACCAAGAGATTTGACATTTTATTGTTAATGCTAACTTCTGTTCTGTTTTTTTGAAAGTCACAATAATCACAGCACCTAAAGAGGAATGAACTCAAATGTGTGAATGGTTTCAAAGCCACATTATAAAAATGCTGATTCTCAAGTTTTTAAATATTTTCCAAATTGTCCAGTGTCCCACTGCAGTTAAGTGTTACCATGGAACAACGTCATGTTTCCCAGCTCAGTCCTTTCAGTCGTCTATTGTTCCACCTGTCAGTGTGGATTTAGATTTCCTTGTAGGCCTCGGCTGAAATAGGCTTATCTCTGCTGAAGACTCTCTGATGAACAAAAGCCCATTAAGACTTAAAAAAAAGAAAAGAAAAAAAAGAATGCTCCCATTCGGAGACCACACAATAGATTTTTCTATTTTTCAAATTGGCTGTCTCCAAAAGAATTCAACGAAAGTTAAGAAGAACAAAAGCCACAACAAACAAGACATCAGATATTAAAAGTGGGGCTTATGGATCAAATCGAGGCGCTAAAAGCCGTCGAAATGATTAGCCATGTTATTGAGATAAGAGGTTGTTGGTTTTTTTTTTAAATAAATGTGTGACAGGAATATTAAAGCTATTCAATGTGTGTTTTAACTGCTAAAAAATGAGTCATATCAAAAGACTGTTGGAGAATGTGTTCTGGAGTCCCGCTGATGTCCTTTGTCCTGGCTGAATATATCATGACTAACAAGCCTTGGACTGGATTAGGCACAGAGGATTGAGCAATTTGCAGATTTGAGTTTATTTTGCTCGATATCCGAGCTCCCGCAGCACCATATTCACGCAAGAAGGAAAAGAAAAAATCTTATTAAGGGCCCATATTTCCTACGGTGAGATAGTACCAAAGACATACATGCGCAACCATGTACCAAATGGCGAAAGTACATTGTCAGACATCTGCCGGCTCGAAGAAATTCAAATGAATTTAAGCGCTCAGTCTATCCGGGGGGTCTCCGGCTGTCTGGTCATGGGATGAACATTCACTGGTCAAATCAAATGATGTGCTTTGGTTTTGACGAGAGGGAGGACACAACAAAACCAGTACGCCACTGACACGAGAGACGATTAGAGCCATAATAGAGCGGTAAACAACACAATGGAAAGTTACCGGTAACCGTCGTTTTTCTCGCCCGCGGAGATTTTCAAAGCAGACATACCTGCTGATTTACCTCACTGTGTGCTTCTTGGTTTTGTTGTGCCGAGTCGCAGACTGCTCCCACCGCTCGTCTACGGATCGGGCATAGTCCTTCGCAGTCTGCAGTCGAGACCGCCGCCATCTTTAATCACAACAGAGTCCATCTGTCGATGGCTCTTCCCTTTCTGCCCTCTCTTCCTCTGTTCCAGTCTCTCTGTTCCAGTCCTCTCTGTTTGTTGTGGGGGGCTTTTATTCTCCATCCAACATCAAACCACAATATCGACGGGCTCATGGGCCGCCCAGCAGGGGGGCAGCTTGAACATGCTGCCTTGGCTGTTGTCCTGTTCCAAGCTGGAGATTAACCGAGCGCATTTATTTTTTCTCAGAATGATATGGATAGCCCGCAAGAAAAATAAAATAATAATAATTTAATCAGCTCTCAGGCCTTTGATTTCAACAATGCTGGCCTCAAAGCTCCTCAACCATTGTCCCTGAACGCAACTATTCCTCAGATGTTCTGATTGATGGGATTTGGAGCTCTTTTGATTGAGGCCACATCTGTATGAATACTTTGTAAATTAATTTACGAAAGATTTTGATCATTTAAACTAAATTACTGTTTTGACTTTTTTTTCCTGTAATTCCCAGCAGTCCTAGCATATGTATTGTTTGAAAAAAATCTTCCTTTCAAGCAAAGCTCAGCTGGATTTTGTCTGATCTCAACGAATTAAACTAAATTTGACCCGAGCAGTCCCGGACTACATTTACAGTATAAGCATATGCAGACTGTCTGTCTGCTTTCATCCAACTAATGCGTTTCATTTAAAGTGACACATCCCCTTTGTTCCTCCTGGTCCCCTGTCGGCATTCAAAGCCCGAATGCGAAGGCGTATCTTGTTTACTGTCACAGTTTTGTTCCGCCAAACTCTTTCAATGAACAACAAGACGGCTTGCAATTTTCAAAATGGTAGATGCTCTCACCTTCCTCTCCTGCTGTGTGGCTCGTCGGATCTTGTTTCTGTTGTCCGCCATGACTGGGCGCAGTCCCCTGCCTGCCACTCTGCAATACTTTTTCACACTCGTGAACCTGTTTCGCATTCTTACAAGTCTGTTGCTGAAAGATGAGCATCTTTACTTTATATTGCAGCTCCAGCCGCGCGACCCTATTGGAGGAAACTGGGAGCAGATGATTGTCTGCACAATCGTATCGTAGCTATGGTAACATACCCAACAGGCATGAGTGATGAGCACCTAATTGCCCCCATACACATTAAGCAACAGGGGGAAAAAATGGAAACATAAATTAAGCTGCTATGTGCCGAATCTTATTAGACTCTAAGATATTCGGCCCCAAACGCTTTTAAATCAACTGCATCAAAAAATTATATTTTATTTCAAATTTGCACCCATCTATTGTTGAGAAGTTGTGAAAACAGCCCAGTGAATGAGGCGACGGATGCAAAGAACGGAGGAGAAAGATGGATAAAAAGAGATTTTGGAGAAAGGGGGAGAGATGATATTGCTTTTGTTGTGTGGCTTCATCAGCTGCTTACCTCTCAACTGGATTTCACACTTGCATGTCTTGTTGTGGGGCAGGGTCAGATCCAGCACACCCTTCTCACAATGACACAATTGGCTCCTGACACTGCACCAGCGCAGACTGGCGGTGTTGGCTGCCACTCGCAATTGCCTGGATTGTGATGCATTCAAATGCATTTTATTTAAACGTCAAAATTTCTATTCCAAGTTGCAAAAGACTGGCAGGAATGAGATACTAAGACAGCAAAGAGATTATCTCTTTAAAATTTCTTAGCACTTCAAGGGTATGACACTTTTTTGCATAAGGATTTCTTTTTAGTTAATAGAAAATCCAGAATTTAGTTAAGCTTTTAGAACCGTGAACATAACATAAGCTAAAGCTAACATGGCCACTTACCAGCATCTCCAACACACTGTTTAATGAATATGAAAACTGGAGTGTGAAATTAATGATTCACCATTTCCCTGAGGATTATATTCAAGAATTTTCCTAGTAAACCAGCGGACACTCGAGAAAGCTTCTGGTCCCCAAAGCTAAATTAGCCTGGGTGCTGAAATTCAAATTCAAATTGTGATATCTCTACTTACGACGTGCCACGAGAAGTCGTGAAACAACTAAGACAATGCTGCAATTTTAATTAAGGTAGAGATTTCTATGGATCTCTTGGGCCGAATATAATAAATTAATTTCAGTTGGACTATGGCTGTTGAGGGACCAAGATATTCAGGTGGGCTATAGTTTGCATGGCTTACTTCACATTACAGCTGCCTTTTTTTAAATTAAATTTGAATCTGCTTTAATAAAGATGTCTACTCTGTTCTGTTATTAATACTGACATTTTCAATTAGATACTCCCATTTAATAATCTGAAACACAGATAATTACATCTAGATTATTAGAAAACACTACACTGGAGCTGTCATAGAGAATTCTGACTATTTTGAGACAATTAATAATCATTTTAATATATAGCTAGCATGTCGTCTAAGCTAAGATGTTAACAGAAGTATAAGGCAGCCAGTAGAAGGCCACTAGATTAGTGCGGTGCCTCAGAATTCAGACAAACCAAATATATTTTTGAAAAACCCAAACGTGTTTCTGTTCAAGTAAAAAATAAATATTCTTACAGATTTGGGGAGAGGCAGCTATTCCTGCAAAAGCACAGCAAAGAGACACGATGATCCAAAACTATGAATAATTCAATAGATCCCTGCAATAATACCTCTTATTCTCTCAGGGAGTGAGCAGCTCGGCGTTCCCCACCTGAGCAAAAAACACTCCACATCCATGTGATCTCAGACTGGAACACATTGTATCTCTCGGGTTATGATGTTGCAGGAAGCAGATGATTTTTAAAACGACAACAACAAGAGCTGCTGAAAATAATTAATTGTAAAATAAACTATAAGCGTCTCTATAGGTCCTCTAAGGTCTGTTGGATTTACTTAAGATGCTTCTCCTGTTTTATCACTGATAGTTACTAAGACATTAGAAGAGTTATATTCTGCTCTGGGCGTAATCCTAAATATCAGAGTGAAAATGAATATTCATTCCCCAGAAGGTTCACATGATGATGATGATGATGGTGAGGAGGAGGAACACGGTGATTCACATGCAAATCAATATGTTTTACCTTGAGTATTATACCGATTGTCTTCCCTCGAACAGTAACGTCCATTTATTGATCTATTAAACACATTGGTCTGCAGTAGTGGTAACATCTCTGTCAGTTCCAGTATGCTGCCAATATCAATTGTCTTTGCCATCCATTTGTCCCTGCAAAGGAAGACATATTTGTTGAATTTGATTTGAATACAGCAGGAAAAGGTAAATACAGTATATATGCAATTATGTGGAATTAATTTCAATGCAGCTATAAATACAGCTCATCAGTCACAGTCACACTAATGCCTGACTGATAAGGATTTTTGGGGCCGATACTGATATAAGGGAGTAAAACATTTCCCATACATGATGCAGCATTTATACCTTAATCTTTTTCTTTTTTGTTCATCGTATTAACATCACCCCACTTATTACTTTAAGTTGCGTCTTGCTTTGGTCAAGTAAAGTAAGATACCGGAGCAAAATATCAGCAAATGTCAAGGAGCTCTAAATGAAATCTTCCTCTTGCGCTTCAGTCAAGAGCATCTCCTCCTTTGGTCCATGTGCTGACAGTGAGCTCTAAGCAGGTCAAGGTGAATATCCCCACATCTGAGTTTCACTGCAAACTCATTCCCAATGGAAATGAGTCTTGTTCATTTTTCAAACAGCCTCTGGGTTATCTGATCAAAAAAAGAAGAAGAAAAAAGACAGAAGAAAGCCAGAAAAAACGAAGCCCCTCAGGCAGTCATTCATCTTTGATGTTCTGAAGAGAAAGACAGTGAAAAGCTGCAGCCGGGCGTCATGCATATTGTATCGCTGAGAGAGGCATCGCAGGCGGCCCACATGCTTCCCAGAGTTATGAGCCATGCGAGTTCAATCTCGGTCTGTTCGGTTGTGATTTGAGTCACAAAATATGACTTGACTAAACTTAGACAAAAAAAAGGTTATAGTGTTTTGGTGACCACCCCTGACGTTGTTAGGGCCAAGATTTCCTCTTCACCAAACTTGACAAAGTATTTGTTGGTTTGTATCTAACGTCATACATCGATGAGGCATTTAAAAACACAATATCTTTGGAAAAACCAGACCTTTATGAGCCTTGTGGACAGGAGGGTAGATTGATGTGAGCTAACTTTCCCACCGTGGGTTCTCGTCCGAATGTAAACTTTGCTCATTTTCCTCTTTGTCTGAAATGAAAGTTTCCAGACAGCTTGTGGGGCTTTTTCCAAATGACCCAATGGCCCTTTAACCCTTTACCAACCATAACCAGGGGCAGGCTAAATAACAGAAACACAAACGGCATCCTCCAAAACCAAAGTGGACCTCTGTGAAACTGTTTACCACAAACAACTAGACATTAGAACCGTGAGTCGTCTGATTCATTGCCAGCTGATCGTGTCCATCCCACTCATCGCGAAATCAGATCCCCGCCATTTTTTTTTTCTTTGCTTGTGTTCAAATCAGACATTTGAACATTGGACATGATGGACTTCACGATGCAAAATCAATATTTCTATCAGACGTTAAGAGTGGGGGGCGACAGTGAGGAGCAGTGGTTGTTGGCTCTCACCTTCCTCTTTGTGATTCTTTTCGTCCTCCGCTCGCAGAAACCGGCGTCATTGTTCTCACGTGGTAGATAACAGCTCCCCCTTGTGGCCAAAGTACAACGACGCATTGATTCAGGTCGTTAAAACTCCGACGCTCCTACGGTTCGTGTGCGCGGGTGGAGGGAGGAAGTTGAGTCACGGCGCTGATCGTGCGAGACAACCGTTTAGACTCTGGCATTGTGTCATTGGCAACTAAAAATTGGGCAGACGGCTTCATCCTCGTCATTTAATCGTGTATCACGACGTGTGCAACGGCGCAGGCGCGGTGGCCAAGTGGTAAGGCGTCGGTCTCGTAAACCGAAGATCGCGGGTTCGAACCCCGTCCGTGCCTTTTACTCAGTGACAAAAGAGACAGTAAGAATCTCTCACTGTGTGTAACGTGTAACGGAATCTTTGCGCCTACAGTGTAATTTCCACATACAGTGGTGATTTTCACTCTGGTGCGACAAGATGGTGATGTTTTACAGAGAGTGTTATGTTGATGAAAAGTCATCAAATCACCTACATTATCATCATGTACAGTGTTATTATTATTTACACAAATAGCTTTGGTACTTTTAGATAGATAGATAGAAAGTTACGTTATTTATCCCAAGCTGGGAAATTCCGGTGTAACAGCAGCGCGTTTCACACAGCACACAAAATATATACAATATATACACAAACAAATGTAAAAGTACACGAATTGCAAAAATATAGAGAATAATAAATATAAAGAATTTACGTGAATATTAATAGTGGAAATGGTGCAGTAGTATCATTTATATCATTATTGCATTTGTGGACGAGAGAAGCAGGAACCACATCATGTAAAATATGTTATGTTTATGTGGGTTAACCATTAAATGGATAAAAAGTGTGTTTTTAGATTGTGTTTTCACAGTCCAACATTTGAATATGAACGTATCAGTATTTCCAGGTGTACAGTAGAGATTGTTTAAGGTTTTTCACATCACACCGTGATTATGCTTGGCCGACACTGATCAAGCAGACTAGTACAGTTTCCTTGGCAACACTCTCTGCCGCAGCATCAATGATTCCTATCTGGTTCATTCAGCCAGCGTATCATTATATTCGGTTTGTAAACTGACGCATGGTGATTGGAAGCAAAGAAACTGGATAGATACTGCTACAGTGGTTTGCAAAAAAAAACCTTAGTCAGTAACATTGCCAGCAAATGAATGCACACTTTAAAAATATACATTATACACCGACACAAGCACAATCTCACTTTGGTGAAAATGAGCGTGTCACATAACGTCACGTAACAAGAGCAGGAAAAGTAATTATCAGACGCCTTCAACATAGTTTTCGACTGTCGCACCAGGTATTCAAATTCCAGTTAAAGCAAAGGAGTAAGTGTCTGCATTCCTTGTGTTTTAAAAAATATATTTAATTAATAATCTTAATTTTTCACACCTTTTCCTCGCATAGGTAGGGGCCATGTGTTACAGGCTTGGAGAGAAATATGTCATATTTTCGAAAAATGCAATCAGAATAAAAAGCCTAAAACTCCTTCCTATTTTTGATCCAAGACAATGTGGAAATTCTGCAGGCCTGGAGCGAATCAACCTGAACACTGTTTAACCACATTCCCCATATTTGATTGATTGATTGATTGATAGATTACATTTATTTGCCTATTTAAAACACACATGCCACACACTGTACCGCAGTCATTTTACAAACCTGTCTCCGAGCACCTTGGGGCAACTTCTGGCTGCTGCCTTTTCTTGAGCAAATTCATAAAATACTGTAAACGCAGCCCCCTGGTGGAATCCTCAGGTAACGACAGATGATGCGCGCACACTGCCTCACGCAGCTTTGTACAGTATATCAGTGTTGACCACTGGCCTAAAGACTGAAAATTGTAACTGTAACTTAATACCCTTAAATGTCTCCTCTGCCACCTGAGAAGAGTCAACAAAGAAAAGCATTAAGAGGACAAAGTACAATAGGAGGACGCAGAATGCAGAATATTGGCGGCGGGTCCAGGTCCACGTCTGCCGTGGGCTGCACACACATTCATTTCCTTCTTTGGGTGGGCGGCAGTATTCTGAACTCTCAGACGATATTTACACAAAAAGATTCAAGAGATTGTAACCCCCCCCCCGTCTTACATCACGTGTTGTACTTGAGATTTGTTTCTTGTCATTTACAAATGACATAGTCTATAATAATAAAAAGAGAATGAAGATTACACCATCTGGCTCCCGGCTGAGGAGCCGAACAGTTGATCGAGGAACACAATTAGCGTGGAACAGGTTCCGTCAGCTCGAACAGCAGGGATTGAAGAAATGAGCTCATTCACCATGACACAAGGGAAACAAGCACCTCCTCAAAACACAGGACTCCTTCAGGAGGTCATACTGAGAAGTACCACCAGGGTTTTACATGGCAAAGTCTCAGGGGGTAAAATAAGAAACCCACCTGCTTCATCACTGAGAAACTGAAATCTTTATAATAATAAAAAAATATATAGGGACATTATATCATGTTACTAGGTCTATTTGTTACTCCAAATAGCCTACATCCACGGACATATTATGGAACAACAGGCCCCCACCATTCCTGGATAGGATCAAGATACAGCGTCTTTCACAAACGTCCGGGTCAGCTGGTGGCAGGCAGACAGAGGGGGCACATTCTGTTGAAGGTGCAGACAGGTTCTCGAGGTAACGTCCAAAGACTCACGCAGGCCCGCATACTGTAGGACGAAGGCAATTGGGGACAAGCGATATCATTGATCGAGTCAAGAGCTGGACTTCCTTGAAGCACCACTTCAAGGCCGCATGGCAGAGAGTGTGACCACACTGAGGGAAAAGCCTCCTCGACCTTTACAGGCAGCAGGGAAAAGAAAAGGAGCAGGATCCAGGCCGCTTTCATGGAGGGTTCAGGTGATGATTCAATTGACACGGATGATGGTATAGTGCAGCCGTGACGCAACGTTTCAGTCGTTTTCATGAACAAGCTGCAGCACTGACTCATTCCGTCCTACTGTTCTTCTCATGACTTGTATAACACAGGAATCTTCACATCGGATAACATTTGCGTTGGGGTTTGGGACTTTGAATCACTTTTTTTTTTCTTCCATCCGGTGGATGGAGCGTATGACTTCCACAACTCCAGAGCTCATGCCCAGTGAAAGGTCGGACACAATCGGGCAAGTGTTTGTGGGCCATGACCCAGATACTCATTTCCGGTCCTGGGCCTTCGGACGGCCGCGCCGCAGCATCAACTCCCATTTCAGTCGGCAGCTCACCAGCTTGGCGCGCTCGCTCAACAAAGACACTGTGTTTCCTGCGTGAAGCCTGTGGACGGCGGCTCTTGGGAGTGTAAAAGCTCGCTGGAGCAATGGCACATGGGAGGGTTTTTGTTTACTGTGATTACAGACATGAGGGCGATGGTGTTTACCGGCTGTCCGGGGGGGAAACCGAGGTTTTGACTCGACGGGGTTCCCCCCAAGCCAAACCCCCCAATCAACTGTGGCCGACCAAAATACAGCGATTTACTGCATGTCGGGCTTTTTAAACCCGCACTCATAAACAGTCGACTGGTTTTTTGGAACTTTTATAAATAAAATCAGTTTCCTTTTCCTTTTTTTTTTTTTACGAGAGTAAATGATGTTTACCTCAGCAGCGATAGTCTTTTTTTAGGCGCAAACTCTAATTGTTTCAGTCTGCACCCGCAAATGTTTGGGTCCTGTTGAGATTGTGAATATGGCGCCACCCGCAGGCCATATCTAGACAGCACATGGGTTATATTAACCCACAGGGTGATGCCCTGCTGGTTTGATGACACTCTTTTTTTTTTTTCTTTCTGTGGAGGCTTCCCCACTGTTTGGAGTTGTGAATTTCACACGCGTGGCTCGTTCTAGTGCAGCGAAAACAAACAGCCAATGGGACCGTGCACAAGAGAGGTTTCCTCACAGCCTCACACCCCGGTGAAAAGTATACGAGGTCACTTAAAATAGCTATCCACTGACTATAACCTATTCTGTAGACTCCATGGGGAAAGTCGTTTCAAGCACAACAATCTGTAACCATGGGATGATGCTGGCAAAAACCTTAAAAGTTAGAAAAAAAAAATTCTAAATATGGTCTGAATGAGTCAGCTAAGTAAACATTTGCTATAGACCAACTAAATGAAAAAAAACAACCTACATTATTTTAGGGCAAAAAGACAGACTTTATAAGGAAAAGTTCAAATAAAAACTCAATTCTTCCAGTCAATTTGCCTTATTTTTTTCCAAAACCCTTTTGTTTTTATAACTCCAGTGAATTAATTGCATTCAGAAACATCGCAAGAGCACCGGGAGCCGACTCCAGAGCTATGAGGCGGACACTCGCCTGCAGAGGGTTTCACTGAATGAGAGTCGACCGTTGTGAGCAGCCGGTTATGTGAGCTCTCCCTCGCCGATTAACATCTGACCCTCGGCACAGGAATGCTCGAGTTGCCGTTTTTTTTCATTGCGACGAATCTGCTGCAGCTGTATATAATCCTCATTCATGCCTCTCCAGACAATCATGGGGCATCGACATTTAAAAAACAACAACCCACAACATAGTGTCTCCGACTGATTTCCCCTCAGTAACCGTGACATCTTGTACTGTACAAAAGGCACACGGGACGTGCAGATGCGTTTATTGTGTCAGTAAATGTTACACATCGGTTGTTTGTACCCACACATGAAGTCGGGCCATAGGGCGTACTTTCGGATGAAAGGTGCTCTCCTCAAACACCTGGCAGCGTTTCTGTCACACTTGCACAGCAGCTTTTCACATTTGTCCTTCAAATCGTCTGCAACGGAGAACATACAGTAAAAAAAAAATTATGTTTTATTAGTCACACAAGAGAATTTCCATTAAATATGAAATTTCTTTCTGTGGTTTTCCCATGAATGTTCAAAAAGTTCTGAAGTTTGTAAAAGCTTGGCTGTTGGAGGCACAAACAACTCTTGCCATATTCCTCGTTTGCATCCTAACCATTGAATGAGAGGCATCTGTCTCCTGAGTTGAAAATCACAGGGAGCTCAGAGTAGTTGAATTGTATTGAAAATATTTAATATTTATATTACTTTCGTGTATAAACCTCGGGAAGGTTGCTGCCATCTTGTTGTAAATGTCCTGTCTTCCCCCCACACAGACTGATCTGTGTCTGACTTTCGGGTTTAAACATGTCAGTTTGTTTTATACTGGCAAGCATCTTTGTTTTTGTGAGCAGATTACATAGCAGCCTTTTTCTTTTCTTTTCTTTTTTTTTATACCATTATTGTAAAATGGTGCATAAACATCAGAAATGCTTTACCGCATTCGGCTGTCTTGTCCTCACAAGTCCACTGATACTGGTCGGTTTTGGTTTGGCAGCCCAGACGTTCTGCGTCTCCATAGCAGCAATCGTGCCGGTGGCAACACCTGTACGGACGGAAAAAATACAGAGCAAACAACACAATTGAGATGATTTTTGATAGGTTGCAGCAGTCAAAAGTCAGTCTAGACCAGACTCGAGGAAGCAGTAGGTGGGAATAGTCACTGCGCTGTGGTTTGAATCGCACCACTGCTATTTTAAAGGCAGGGCCGGATCACCACATGGGTTTCCTCAACAGATAGTTAGCAGCCAACTGGTTTGCGAGGGGTTCAAGGCCTTGCGTTGAAGAAGGAAAAAAGACAGAGACGGCAATTAGGATTTGGGTGTGGGATTCCTGGGGCCTATTTTGAAGCAAACGTTGGACAACATGTCCTCCTTCCATCCCATCGCACGGCATTTTGCGGTTCGGTCGACTCGTTACCAAACGGAAACTGTGTGTACCCACCAGGACGTAGGGGGGCGGAGAAGAGCCGAGGGGGCCCCCGCCCCAGGAGCGAAGGGGCTGAACACTGAATTACATCTTTTGCACCACATAATGTATAGGCGGGCCACATGTATAGTGTCGACTTGTTTACATTGCTGGCACACACGCTATCATCAGGTGTCGCCCACGCGGCGTTGTATTTTTCTTTCGGCTCAGGTTCGAGAGGAGTGCGTGATTCCAAGCTGCCGCCTCACCAGTCTGCCTGGTCCCGGGGCCAGCCTTGACCACCCAGGCCACAGTAGCATCCGTACATCATGTACGCCAAGGCCGATCTCCCCGTGCTGCACTTGATGACGCCTGCCAGCTCCAGCAGGCCTCTCTTCGCCCGCTGGGACCTGCGGGCCGCCACAGAGGCCACGGCCACTACAAGGAGCAATAAACGACAAAAGAGGAAGAACAAACTCATCTGTCTCTGTGGAAACAAGTCTGACGGTTATTTCTTTTCTTGTCACTGCTGCTTTTGTTTTCAGACTTTTACTACATAGACAATAACAGGAACCTCTGCAGAGTCACAGACACAATCTTAACAATTAAGCATTTAAGTCTCAGAAAAACTGTGTTTTTTGGGTTTTTTTGCAGCAGTATTGGCTCACAAAGATATTCCTGTTTTTGTCCCATGTCCTGCATTTATGACGCCCCACATTGAATTGGCCATATGAATCCCAGACATCTACAAAGGTACATGCATGCCTCGCTCACCTGTGAAATCCACATGGGCCCTTTAATAGTGAATAAGACTCAGAAGATTGACTTTACACTTTCTTACATATTGCTCCTCACAAGCATCAGACAGTTCCATCTCAACTATCTGCAGACTTGAAAAGCTGGCGACGTATATTGCTTGTAAAGGGAGCAACATCAATTTCATGCATATGTATCTTATTGACTTGCTGCCTTCGCATAACTCTGACCGAATCACTGTGCATATAAACACAGGTAGCTTCTCCCCCCCCCCCCAGGCTGTTGCCTTCGCTGACTCCCTCCTGTGTTCTCAAATTCATTTTTCAAAGCCCTCTGCATTTCATCACCACCAGTCACAGCTCCTCTTCAAAGTAAACGAGAAACTCACCAGACAGGAGGAGAAGTAGCCGGTAGAAGGCAGACATGGCATGCGACAGGCAGCTCGACTCCACAAGCAAGTGTTGTTCACTTCCACTCTGTGAGCAGGGCATTGAGTGGGCAGCTTTTTTTAGATGCTGTTTAAATAATCTCCTGAGCATCACTATTGGCCAGACGGCTAATCCAGTGTTTGCAAAACTGTACGCCCCCTAGAGGAGACAGCCTGGAGTTAATTTTCTTTTTGCGTGTGTTTTGAAATATATATATATATATATATATATATTTTTTTTTTTACTCTCCAGGAGAGTCAAGACATGTAAGGGCTTCACAAATTAATGATGAACCCATTCAAGACCTGTTACAACAATGTATTAAGGAGTCAATCTGGATGGTGATTTAAGTTCAAGATTAATAGTTAACAAATACAACTAGAATCATTTTTGAAACACCCAAATATCTTATATTCATACGTTATACATTGGGTACAGAATATATATGAAAAATCAATTGGTCAAATTTTTATCAAACTTTGTTTGAGTATAAAAAGAGCTGAATGTATGAAAGTGGGTACAGACAACTCAAATAAACGTCATCACAGGACTAATTGTTGCTCACAGAGCACACTGCCAGGTACTTTAAACAACACAATATCCAGTATAGTTTCAGCGCCCTCAAAACAAATGCAGACAGACTTGCTAATGATAGTAATAATCACACTTTAATAACATCGTTTTTCCTCCGTAATCGTGAAGAGATCGACCCAGGCCTCTCACCCATCTCCTCCTCTTGTAAATAAACGTGTCAGTGCGGTAAACAGAACAGACCTCGTCCCCGTAAAGCAAAACACTCATGGACATGCTGCAGCCATCGTTATTGTCAGTGTGATTTACTGAGCAGCACTTCGAGTGTCTAAGTTTAACAGCCGAGGTTGTGTATTTGACAAATTGCAGACCCGATTCCGGAGATGGCATGAATCGTGTCATATCTTTGCCTTCCATCTTTTTATTATGGTTTCTGAGAGTATATTTTCTGGCCCTGTCACGCCGGACTCCGTTGTCATCCATAATGTGGTAATGTCGGGGCAGCTAAATCATAAAAGACACATGGTTTGGGTTTGATAACAGGGGATATATTCACAGGCTTATTTTTTTTTTTTTCTCTCTGTGATTCAGTTCCTCAGAGATACTTCTGCACAATGTGAGATAAGCGCCTCCTCCTGGCTGTTATTATAGCTGCCAGGGTGCCTGTACTGCATGAGGAGACACATCCCTATGTATCTGATTATACTCAGCTTGGCCAATCCACTGCCACAAAACATCCAGCCAAGATCCTATCAAGCTGAACCCACCCGGACTGAACATGTTAATGTCAAATCGGAGCAGGAATGAGCTGCAAATGTGCAATGAACTGAGCAGAGGGTTAAAAACCCAGAGATTAGTTCTAGTCTTCACCAACTTTAGACTCGCTCGAGGACGGTGTGATTAAGAATGCACACAGACGAATGATCCACAAAAGACACTTTCACATTGAATGAGGAAAAACAAAAAGGGAAGAGATTCAGAGGACTGTGAACGTGTACCAAACAGTACTACACCCTCAATTGAATTTAATTTAAGAATAAACCAAATGTGCTTGAGGTCAAGAAAAAAAAATACACCGACATCCAGCCAATGTTAAGAGCCACAGATGTGCAACGGACTGAGCAGAGAGAAACCTCCCAGGGAAGGAGGCTGAGGATGGTGCGTGATTAAGACTGCGCAAAGAAAAGAAGGATCCAAAAAGACACATTCACATTGAATGAGAAAAAACAAAAGGCGGGAGAGATTCAGAGGACTGCAACTGTATCAAACAGTGTTACATCCTAAATTCATAGTCAATTGTCATAATTAGTGTTGATGAGCAGCTTTGAGTATGTGACGTTTGTGGCCTCCCAGAAACCCATAAGGTGTGTGAGGTTCAGCCTTAAGGAACCCTGTTTGGTAAGATTTTTGTAAAATCTTACCTTATCTTTGGTAAAATTAAAATCTTACCAAACAGGTAAGCTGCTGGTGGGTAATTTCCGTGAGGAGGCAGAAATATGCCACACACACACACACACACACACACACCTCCCTTCAATTTAAAAAAACCTATACGTTAGAGATACAGAATTCTACCTGACAACAGCAGTGAACGCACTTCTGATTGGTTCTTTCTTTTTTCTTTTTCCTTTTCTTTTAAACCAAAGGAAGCCCAGCCCTATCGGTTTCCAGCCTCCTTTGATAAATGAAATATATATATCCGTTCCTTTGATGGCCGTTTTGATCTCGCACAGTGACGTCAGCCCCGACGGGAGTCGACCCGACACTCGGCAGTCACCTGCAACAAAATCGCACATTTATATTTATTCAGTAAAATACACAGAGAGTCTCAAACTGAGTTTGGTGTTTTATTGTCGTCGCATATTACTTCTTTTCTTCCTCTTTTCCCCTCAAATTTCCGTGGAGGCGCTGCCAACCTGACCTCCCCACAGGAGCCGCGACGGCACTAAAAAAAACACAGAAGAAGAAGAAGAAGAAGAAGAAGAAAACGGTTCCAAGTTCAGACCAGGTGAGAATCTGAGCTGCTTTATGTGTTGATGAATTCAAATGAGGGACATAAGGATGAAATCCACTGCCAAGATTCGCAATTAGGCTTAACAGTCTAAATCGTATTACCTCTTAAGTGCTTTTCAGGTTTGGAGGAATGGAAACAATGTGTATGACACCGACTCACACAAAGGTGAGACTAAAGGTGAAGTCCACTGTTCAAAGTTGCCTTCGTTGTGAATGAATAGAATAGCAAATTAATGTCCTCATTAATTAATTCCTAGAATATGAAGGGCTAAATATATTTTCTAAATAATGGCAATTGGCTTGTCGCATTCATTTTTATTTTATCTTGAGCTTCTGACAAAAAAAATGAAAAGGATGAAAGAAACTCAGGTTCAGGTTACTTTATTAATACCCTAGGTAGATTTGTTTTGCTTGATGTGGCAACTCACTGTTGTTTTCCTGCAGCAAGCCCTGTAACCTAACTTTGTTTTGTTTGCAAGTACAGCGAGACGCAATAGGAAAGAAATTTGATCTGCACATAGCAAACAGATGGGAATTAGCTGGAGGGTGCTGGAGGCAAATTAAACTACAACAATGCAACAACAAAATTTGCTAACAAACGTCTATCCATTTACTTTCTTTCGAATTGAATTTGTTCAAGTGTGTAAGTGTGTGTGTGTGTGTGTGTGTGTGTGTTTCATCGTATCTCTTACCTTTATCGGTGTATTTCCAAATGCAAAAAGTTGTATCGTCGTTTTGTGTGCGAGGTGTTGTCGTGTCTCTCCCCTGCCGGCGGGGGGCAGCAGTGCAAGTGTGGTCGATGTTCGCTCCAGCCGCCCACCACCGAAGAAGAAGAAAGCAAACGGCGGCCTTCAGCGATACAGCCATCTAGCTAAGTTATTTTAGCTAAAACGAAAGTAACAAACATTTACACTCCTTTTCAGAGAACCGGCGTAAGGTTCGCTTGGAATAAGGATCCATCCATGTGAGTACGACCGACAGCCGCTGCTTTGCTCGTTTCTGTGACACTTGCCGGGTCTCAAACGGGAGCTCAACATGCCCAGGTCGCTATTGTTTGCGCTGGGGAAGTAGTTTTAACTTGGTCGTGTCTTTTTCTTTTGTCGGCTTCGGGGCCACTTCTCGTGACCTGTCCGGCTCGCGTCGCGTAGCTGATCGAGTCCCCGTGTTTCGGCTGTGTGTGTGTGTGTGTGTGTGTGTGTGTGTGTGTGTGTGTGTGTCGGCGGTGGACAAACAGTTTGCTAAGCTTTCGCTAGCAGGTGATGCTTCCTCCGCGGTGCCTGGCCGTTGGCAACACACGTGCGCTAAAGTGGTGTGCATCCGTTATCGGACGACGCCCGCGTTGCACAGCCGCAACGCAAACGCCACAATTTCCACAGCCCAGTCCGTCGCCCTCGGAACAAACCGCGACTGGTCGCCTTGCGGTGCACAAAACAGCGTTCATAGGGGAGCGTTTAGTGTGCGGCTTTGCTGAGCTGAGCGGGGACGTCCGCGCATCCGCCTACAGCCAACGTGAAGTTGCCGCACTCTTTTCCTGCTCCACGAGTTGAGTATACATGTTGCTACATCATCATCGTCGTCGTCTGATTAGCAGCATGTTTCACATCACTTAAAAGTAAACAAGAGAAGCTCCACGGCGATGAAACGGGGGTTGGAACGGTTTTTAATTTGGCGGGTGTTGGCGCGCTGTGATTTCACCCTCTTCACTTCACAACGCGACAGAACAGCTGACTGGAACAGCGTGCGCTCCAATATCCCCCCCAGAGGTCGGACAGCTTCGCTTGTTCAGTTCGAAGTCTGCCGGTAAGGCTGAAGGCTGCTTTGTTGACATCACTAGCAGAAGTTAACTTCCGGATCGGCACCGTCGACGCTCACACTGTACGCGGAAGCGATCGACGTTGAGGGGTGACTCCTGGAGACCTGAGCCTCTGACTGTTGCCACAGAGCTGCCAGTTAACCAGTTGGACAACCTGCTGATGGAGCCGATCCGTAGGCAACGGGTGTGTTTGCCTTGTCACTGTCGGGGATCGTTTGCCTGTCGCCGGTTTCCGGTCAGTGCAGTAACAGTAATGATGAGAATGATGAGAATGTATGTCATGATTCCAGGTGCTGACTGAGGAGCGGACATCACCACACGCAAACATGTCTGGAGCGTGTCAGGACAGACGCAGTCGCTGGCAGGAGATCCAGAAGGGCCTGCAGTTCATCCAGTAAGTGTCCTGGTTTTATCACAGACCAGACTCGTGTACCACCGGGGTCACGGAGCGGTCCATTGGTTTCTCTAGAAGAAAGTGACAGGTGATGATTGACAACACTAACCAAGACCCTTGTAATCGCCTACACGTAAAATATTCCGTCTGCAAAACACTTTTATTCAAATTTAGATGGTTTGAAAACCACTTTGAGTCTTTTAGAAATACTTTCAAAACAGTGGTAAGATTGGTTCTTTATAAACAACATTGCAGTTTGATTAAATTGATGGCTATCTACCCGAGTCCAGGGCTGTGGTAACTTCTATGACTACTACTAGAGTGGCACAAGCTGGGGTTCGGTTAAGGTCACTGCTTGGTTGTATGCTGGGATGCTGTGTCAGAGGATCCCAGAATACCCAGATTTCACTAAAACAACATTTCATCTCCTAGTAGTGACACTTGTGTAAAGTTTAATGACGTTGGACCTAAAACATCAGCTGGGATTTCTTAAAATGAAGAGTTTCTTAAAATGAAGAGTTTAATCCACCACAAGTAAATGAAAAAGGCTTGGTCATCCTCTGTAGTTCTCACAGTGCCGGAAGAATCTGTCATCTATTGCATCACGTATTGCTTGCTCAGATCAGCTGGGTGTCAGCGAGTAAGCTGATTACTGGCTTTGTTGTGTTTTTAATGTGGGTTATTTTGTGTTCGTGCATCTCTGGTGGACTCGCATTATGCATCCACTCATTGTTTTTAGAGTTGTGCCAGGCAGTGCAGTGTTGCATTTCATCGAATCTGACACTGCCCTTGTATGTAAAACAAAAGGGATACTTAAAATACTACAGTGCACATCATCGCTGTGCAGTCAACTTGAAGCTTCACAGATGTTGTGACGTGTAAAGTTTTTAGAGGAATATACAAACCGTAACGCCAATTTTAATGAGCAATGCTAATTTTGTTAATACTTAAATATTGAGGGGTAATAACTGAGTACTGAAATGTGTGGGGAAGAAGCTTCAAGACAAGTAAAAACATCAACTGGCTTTAGACAGAATATTCTGCCATTGGAGACATTTCACATGTGATGAGTTTATGTACAGTCCTGCATGTTGCCGAGTGTTATCTCTCAGCCCAGGGGCGGGTTGCCCAGTAATCAGAAAGAAGACTGAACTTCAATGTTACTTTGCCGCTGACATCCGTGCAGGCAGTGTGCGAGTGAGATACAAGCGTGATAGACAAAGTCTGTGAATATTTTGGTACACAAGTTGCAGGGTTGCTGACGTTATACACATTAAAACAAATAAACGTAACTTTATAATCAGGCTCAAAAACTCGTCAAATGTTACACTTTTGCCACAAATGTCCATCCCACAAAGTGCCTGACTTTACTTTTAAGCCAATACAGATGCTTTGATTAACGTCCATACGTCCATAAAAATATTTATATGCCTGTCCCTCCTGTTCCAGTTCTTCGCTCTTAGTTATCATGCAAATATTGAAAAGGGGTGTCGTGTTTCTCTAAACATAAATACAACATATTTTGATTACAGCGTCTGTTTGTTTTTATACCACATTCCAACTTCACACCAAAGTCGGAACAAAAACGGACTTTCAATTCAAAACAACTTTACTGTGACTGTAAAAATATTTTCTATCATCACATTTAATGGCACATTAAATCAAATCCTCAAATTTTTTGCAAATGCACCAAGTGAGCAATAACTGTCTCAGCTAGTACTCTTGACAATGACCGTGGTTTGTGTCGGCATCCAGGTGTGAATATTTTTTTAGTTTGTCCAACACTGATCGATATTAATTTTTAAAAATTTGGCGACAGAATTTAAGAATTGGAACTGTGACGGAAGTCATCAGTATGTGTCAGTGAATTTACCTGGCTTTCATTTACATTTAGTACAACTTGACACAACAATCATGAATATTCAAGTTTTTCTTACTTGAAATGGAAAATACAATGTGGCAAGTTGACATATCGTTGTTGAGTTGAATCTGGTTTGTAGAGGGATTGGCTGTTTACAGAATATTGCTTTTGCTGACTTGTTTGCATTCTGCTGCCAGTGCAGTCTGCACCTGCACATACAGCAACCACCAATCAAACCCCCACAAACACACAGGATATTAAACTGGCTTACTTTCATTTCCTGGACACTTACTCTCACCGTAATCATATTTACTACTTGCCTCATCCAAACCCGACTTAACCCTAACCTTAAACAAACCTTAAATATGTCTTCACTTTAAAATGTAATGATTTACGATATGGGGTATTTTTGTCCTGTTGTGCTGTCCATATGTCGCAAGTTCATATCTGTTTTTATGAGCCCAAAACAAAACACCTTGTATAAACCAAAAGCATTATATTTAGTGTAGTAACTGGTAAATCTTAACAATTTACCCAAACCAAAACAGTGAATGCCAGTGACATTGTGAATAAAATGTTGCTGTGGCAACTAAAACAATTCAATTTTTTAAAAATAATTATGTAGAATAAGATGCTGCATTTAGAATGACTAAGCGTATTTACAATTGCACTTTGTACTGAATTGAACTCTTCTTTCTCAGATTTGTAGTTTTTGTATAGCTGGAGCTTTGAAAAGTTGTAACTCAAACCTTGTTTGCTTTCAGATCAACTCTTCCATTTCCTGGAAGTCAAGAGCAGTATGAGGTAACCTATGTAAATTTTAACCTTTCATTCGGCTTCACTACTTGTAATGTACACTGAGTTACATTTGTTTAGGGTCGCTGACTGGGCGACATGACACTGGAGCTTGTGGGTTTCTGTTTTCAGAATAAGGTGACAGGTCAGCGGCACTTTGAACATTGACTATCTTTTCTTTCTGTTCTTTTCTCATTTCCAGGTGTTCATCAAGGACCTGGTGTGGAATCTTTTCGGTGAAGGAAATGACGTGTTCAAAGAGGGGGAGTGGACCAAATCCATCGAGATGTACACAGAGGCCTTGAGCATAGCGGAGTACGCCGACTCTGAAGAAATCTGTGTCCCAAATAGTTTACTGGAAAAGCTGTATGCGAATCGGGCGGCAGCGTACCTGAATGTTGTTCCGGTAAGTAGGTGGTTACCTTCAGACACAAAACACTTTAAACTCTCACTCCCTATGTTCTTACAGTTTACACACATAAGCTGAATAACAAAAAAATTAAATGGAACAAGGAAAGCAGTTTTGCCTCTTGTAGAATAATCATGTTCATGTGAATTGTGAATCAGTAGAATTTGCCCGTTGTGGACGCTTTTCGCCACATCACGTTTGAGAGAGCAGTTTGGTCACTTCTACTGCATAAAACAAATCACAAAAACACAAACAAAATGTTGTGTATGATATGGGGTCTCCAATGTAAATGCAGTTTCAATAGCAGTTCGGTTTTGCCAAATTTTTCTGTCCTCAATTTCTTAAACATTTCCAAGGATTCAGATTTTATTGCTTAAATACTGTGAATGTCCAAAAATGACAGTAAATAACCAAAATGATACCAAACTGACAAGAGGCATTTGTGGTAATTTGAGACAGAATTTGAGTCGTCAATCATATGGCCCCACTATCTGGATTTCCTGCTCTCCACTGTGCTGTTTAGTGTATAAAAAATGATTTGCTCACTGGAAGTGCCGGTGCTTGTAGGAATAAATCAGCGGTTTGCTTTTCCTATAAAATATTTAAGACGATAATTCCTCTAGGATTTTTATCCTAGCAGCGGGGGCAGACCCGTCCACCACCCTCCCCCAATGAAAAAAAAGTATTTAGGTTTAAGTATTATGAGTATAACCTTTGCGTTCGGACTGAATATAATCTACTTTAAAAACTCTGAAATAAACTGACGCTTCACTGCAAAACAAAATGTATTTACATCTATTTATACACAGTATCTCTTTGACCCACTGCTTATAGACGGGCAAAACATTTGCCTTGGTGGCAAGGCTAGCAGCCTTGTTGAGAGCTTTTAATTTTTCTGTAACTCCACATTCAAATTAATTGGAGAATATTTAAACCACCTTCACCTTATTGATGAATGTGAACAATGGATGGAGAGAGAACCTGCAAACTCCTCTCTATCGGCCTGCATTGGGGGTGGGGAGGAAGAAAATACAAGTGGGTGTTGTGTGCGTAAGCAGCTGCTGCAGAAATGTGTGTATAGTCGGAACACAGCAAGATTAGGACTAAACTTGACCATGATCTGCTCCTTTTTTTTTTTTCAGCATACACTGTTAAGCACTGCTTTTATCGAATTGCCAGAATAGTGAATTAGGCTCAGTGGAACGCTGCAGCGTTCAAGTTATCTCGTAAAATAAGACAAGTTATTCCTCCCAGCTGATGTGTTTCGAACTACGCTCACGACATATTAAGTTGTGAGCTGTAAATTACCATGTCAACTGGGATCCTGGTTTGCAGCTGCATGTACCCATCGCACACATTGTCACCAAGCGGACAGGGCGACCTGTAGAGCAGCACGGAGCACCCACTCTGCAGCAACTTCTGGGGACCAAAATGTCCCCTGAAGTTCACTGCACACTGACCAAAAAAACGTAAATTATGCTTGGACCTGTCGGCTGAGAGGGCCTCTGTTGTCAGGGAGGTGTCGGGCCACACCCACTCCAGACTCAATCCGCCAAACGCTGAACATTTTGATCAAAGAGCAGTGTCTTTGTCCAGTCTGCCCTACAGCACCACATACAGCTTTCCACAACTCTGCAATGTCTTTTTTCTCAGGGACTGTATGACCAAGCACTAGAAGACTGTGAAAAGGCTCTCCATCTTAACGAGGGCAACTACAGAGCACTGTTCAGGAAAGCAAAATCCTTGAAGGAGCTAGGGAGGCATCAGGAGGCCTATGAGACTGTTGCCAAATGCTCTCTCGCTGTGCCCCAGGTAAGGTGCATCTTCGGTGTGTTTTTTAATGTTAGCTTATCCAAATGTTAGCTGGAAATCCTCTCCCTTTTTAAAAATTAAAGCAAACTGAAATGTCAGCCAGGCCTCCTGCACCTCCACCTAGTGGAGTGATGGTGTTCAATTTTGGTCCATCTTTTTATTCGAAAATATGTTTAAAAAAATTAGGAGTATAGCGTGTTTACACAAAGATTAAAGGTAATGATTGTCCAGAGTGTCTCTGGATAATTTTTCTTTTAATATTTATTTTCTCCCCAGGATCCCAGTGTCACACAGCTGACTCAGGACCTTGCCAAAATTTTGGGATTGAAAATCCGTAAAGCTTATGTGAGGAGCAAGGTATGTGTGTCGCAAACACTTGACAAACTGATAAGCATATAAATTGAGACGGAAGTGGAAATCCTAATTGGAACAGGTTGCACTTTATACTTCATGTCATAACAATTTTGGATTTGTGCAGCTTCATGTCTTTCAAAAATTCATAGTTTAATCAAATTGATTTGGGTGTTTTCACTCTTGAACAGCCTGCCTTGAATGTTTTGCAAGGATCAAATTACCAAGATGCATCGTGTGACAAGGTGAGCAACATCACTTTCTATTTCAAAGCCTTAAATATGTACCTGCACTCTCTAGAGACATGTACTGATCAATGAATGTCCTTTTTATTTTAAGTTTTCCCATGGCTCATCTTCCGTTGAAGATATAGAAGTTGGTAAGTTAAAAAAATTAGCACAGCCTTGATTTTTTTTGTGTGTGTCAAAGCCGGGCAGGACAACAGTTGCTCATCTTCCCCGCCTTGTGTTTTCAGAAGTGCCTCAGTTGACCCAGGAAGGCAGCGTTTTGGCTCCGGTCCTGTCTCCCATCCAAGCTCCAGTGGCAGTGCACCCACCCCTGAATGAAGCAGTGGTGGATGATTTCCCCCCCAACAACAGTATCTCATCCGTGACCCCATCCGAACCCCCGGGCTTCGAGTCCATTTCCCTCCCCGTGTCCGTGCCCACGACGGCTGGTCTCACCGCACTCACATTTGTTAACGGGTGCAGAGCCGCTAAAACTTGTCAGATACTTGAAGCCAGTCAAGATTTTGACGCAGACATTATCGGGGACGACCTAGACGATCTCCTGGACCAAGCTGGCCCCGAGTCAGGCATGGTAGGAGAACAGATACCACCTCAGGGTCTCTTGGATGAATACACCACAAGTGTCGATATCCAAAAAGAATTGTGATTTAATGATTTTTCTCCTTTTTCTTCATTTCTTTATTTAGGTTATACCCACAGTGATGGGGCCTCTTCCTCTGCCTACCAGTATTGCCTCGGGCAGTTCCATGTCAAATCCATTCCTAATGCCATCTCACATCAACCCGTTCCTCCACGGTGGGTCCCAGCAGTGCACCGTGACTTTGCCCCCGCTGTATCACAAATCGGGGTCAAGTGCGTATTTTGGTATGGACACTTTTGATGCCATGCCCCCACAGCTGGACTCGCTGGATACTCTCACCATAACAGACTTTAAAGCAGGTATCGCACCTATTTCCTTTCCTCTTTAATCTTGTAGTTTTACTTCGGTATTGATAATACCATCAGTATCCAATCGAATAGGTAAACTAATGATCGGCTGATATTCTTTTCCCTCTCAGATTATGGTCCTAGTCCGTTCATGCCACAGGTAATTCCATATGTTATTAATTGCAGTTCGTTTTATGTCCAGGTATTGTTACATGATAATATGTTGTCTTTTTATTATATCAAATACAGCTAGACATTAAGGAAACCCCAATGGGGATGGCTGTAGGTATGCCTGAGGTGAAGGGTCTTCCTGCTCCTGTGGATTTAGCAAAGAACCCCTTAGCTGAAACACATGAATTCAAACAAGCCTGCTCGGTCTGCTACGTCAAAACTGGTAAGGATTTTTTTTTTGTTGTTTTTGTTGTTCAGGCAGTGGAATTAGTGTTTGGCGTATAAAGTTTTTATTGTTTTTTTCTCCCCATTTTCATATCCACAGGGCCCGGCGTGTTGGATTACACACTTCACACCGAAGAGCATAAATGCAAAAAGGACGCTTTACTCGGCAGAATCAAACATTCAACAGACAAAATGTGGAAGCTCATTCGGCCCAGACCAACGAAAACCCTATACGTTGGACCGTATTACATTTGCAAAGGTAACATTTACAAATGTGTTTAAAAAACAATGTCCCTCTGAATCGGATCTTAATTTTCAAGGGGGAAAAAGAGCATTGAATTTTATAAATGCCTTTTTTAAATGATAGTTTTCAGGAACCCAGGTGTGTTTACTTGTTTACCTTCCCTGCTGCTATGTTTAATGTCTTGGCCTGTATTTGTGCCTGGGAATTTTTACACTTGACTGTTGCTGCGCTCACGCCTGGACTAAAACGTGTCGTTTCAGAAGTGGCAGTTGGAAAAGAGTGCATGTACCCTGGTCACTGCACGTTTGCGTACTGCCAGGAAGAGATTGACGTTTGGACTCTAGAGCGAAAAGGGTTCATCTCCAGAGAGCTGCTGTTCGATCCTTTCGGACACAACTCCAACCTCAGGTTGACCGTCCCCAAAATCTTACAGGAGCATCACGGGATATTCATGTTTCTCTGTGGAGTGAGTGTCTCGTTTATTAATCAAACTTGCTTTGATAAAATTATAGGGGTATAGTGATATCGGAACTCGGACATAAATAAGGCACGTTAGTGGTATTTTTCATATCCGTGTCAGAAGAAAAAAAAATTGTCTTATTCTAAATGTATGTTTCCCCAAAAAGATTTTTCTAACAAGAAACTTATCTTCCACTGTCAAGACAACAGATGACTGCTCCGTTTGAGAATCGTAAACTTTTAGCATTTACACAACAAAATCTGAAAACTTTGGAAATAATTGCCCTTATTGGAGTTCTTTTTTTTCCGTGTCTGTAATCATTTCTTTTTCTGGTTCTTGTTAGTAGCTGCAGATTTGGAACAGTTGTTATGGACTTTTAAGTGGATACAACAGTAGAGGAATATAATAATACATAAACATTGCCTCATATTAAAAAGCAAAACCATCTCCTGTGATTGAACCTCTGTAGTTATAATAATACATAAACATTGCCTCATATTAAAAAGCAAAACCATCTCCTGTGATTGAACCTCTGTAGTGACTCTACCCTTTTCTTAATTTCCATAATAACTTGGATTAAATTTAATGTGATCTGCAGGTGTGCTTCGACCACAAGCCCAGAATAATCAGCAAAACCAACAAAGACGACCCTTCGCTTTGCTCCCATCCAGTGACGAAGCACATCTTTGAGGATCATAAGTAAGTCATTCGACATTATATAACTCTAAAACAACCATGTTTACCCAAAATAGTATCTATGAGCGGCCGACTTGACTTCAGTGTTCAAATAAAATACTGAAAGCAAACACAACCTTGTGGGAATAAGATAAGGAAATAAAGAGCAGGCTAAGATTTGGAGCATTATAGCCCTGGTTTTTGTATTTTAGGTGCCTGGTCCACATTTTGAAGGAGAACACAGTCCGTTATTCCAAAATCCGACCCCTGAGTTCCCACTGCCAGCTAGATCTCTGTCGCCACGAAGTCCGCTACGGCTGCGTGCGAGAGGATGACTGCTTCTACGCCCACAGCCTCATCGAGCTGAAGGTCTGGATGATGCAGCACGAGCTCGGTAAGAGTTACATGTCTTCGAAAACCTTTTCTTTCTCAAACCAGAAGGAATCACTTTTTATAGTATTTGTCACTATGAATATGCAAATTCATTTAAAAAAAAAAAATCTTTTACTTTGCATCAGGTATCACCCATGAAAATATTGTCAAAGAGGCGAAGAAGTTTTGGAATGCAACAGCTTCATTGCAGGGAGTCCAGGTAATCCACCAGGGGTCTGTTGTTTTAATAAATCTCACTGACTTTGACACCAATTATGATCATTTTTTTACCCTCACGATTTACCAAAAGTGAGTGTAAATTGTTACGCATTAAAGAGTATTTAGTTTTTGATTTTTTGATGTGATGCTCCTTGGATTAAACCTTGAGATTCTGCAAGGTGTCGTCAGTGTGACACTTTTTTTTAGCCTAAATGACGAAAGCTTTTCTGGAGCTTGACAGGGCGACATGTTGACCCTTTAGTAGTATCGCTGTCACTGTGGGAACCTCGTGTCGTACTACAAGGATTTCAACCTGTCCCTTTTTAAATCTCAGCAGCTTTCCACACAGAGGAGGTTCGGTCCTCCAAATCTGAAGATGATGTTCGTCTGTGGCCAGTGCTGGAGAAACGGCCAACTAAGCGAAGCCGACAAAAACAAGAAGTATTGCTCAGCCAAGGCAAGACACACGTGAGTGTTACAGGTCTCATTGGTACGTATTGAATAATTAACTGCATTCCAGTGCGTCATCGCTATGTCACTCTTTATGTTTCAGATGGGCTAAAGACAGGCGGGTGGTGCTCGTAAGTTCCCACGAAAGGAAAAAGTGGACGACCGTACGAGCGCTTCCGACCAAAAAGCCGATCCCGTCTCAATTTGAGGTGAGACAATGTGTTTTTCTACTAACAAGTTACTCATTTGTTCTGTGTGTCTGAAAACAAATCCCAGCACGAATGACCAAATATTGTTTTCCTTTTTTTTTTCAGATTTGCATGCACGTGACGGCTGGAAAGAAATGTCAGTACATTGGGAACTGCACGTTTGCTCACAGTGTAGAAGAGAGAGACCTTTGGACGTATATGAAGGAAAACAACAGTGAGTTGAGTCGGGCTCTCTAATTTGTACAATTTAATTCATATGTGATGTACCACTCATTAACACACACACACACACACACACCCCCCCCCCCCCCCCCCCCCCCCGTTTAGTTCCAGATATGGATCAGCTTTATGAGCAGTGGCTGCTGTCTCAGAAGCCTGGCTGGGGCGACGAGACCTGCGGTAACTCTGTCAGGGAGAACGGCAAACAGATCCACATGCCAACAGACTACGCCGAGGAAGTGGTGAGTTTAAAAGCACAGCAGGTGGGGGGTGGCCATGTGACCGTTCTCACCACTGCGCAAATAGACACGACATATTTGACTTTGTAAAAAAAAAAACATGGTAATTAGTCATTTGCGTAAATGTTTTTTTCACAGGCTGGCAATCACTGTTGGCTCTGTGGTAAAAACTGCAACAGCGAGAAACAGTGGCAGCAGCACATCACGTCAGAAAAGCACAAAGACCGGGTCTTCAACTCCGAGGACGACCAGAACTGCTGGCAGTATCGATTTCCCACGGGCACTTTCAAAGTTTGTGAGAGGTGAGATGATCTTGTCGGAGAATAGTGTACCGTTTTATCCCTGATTTTTCGTTGTTTTTTGATGGATGACATTGGTTTGGTGTTTTTTGACAGGTTCCTCAAAGGCACGTGCACAGAGGACGAATGCTGTAAACTGGCCCACGGGGAGCAGGAGCTGAAAGAGTGGATGGAGCGCAGGGAATTCCTTTTGATGAAACTTGCCAAAGCCAGAAAAGACCATCTTATAGCGCCAAATGATAATGACTTTGGGAAATACAGTTTTCTGCTTAAAGACATAAAATAATAATGACGACAATAACCATGCTCACGTGATAACTATACAGTATTCAAAACAGTCTTGAGTCAGGTGATCCTTACAGGGCCCCTGGGGTGCACAGGAGACAACCTGACTGCAGCATGATTTTATTGCGGGTGTTCGGGGCTGGCCTTCTGATTGGTGGCTGGTTTACTCTGATCAGAACTACACCAGTGTTACATTTAAAAGCAAATACTGAGTGTACGACACTTTGCTATGCACCTTTCAATAGAATCTCTGAAAATGGTGATGAAGAGCATGTGTAAACCTTGATCAGAGACGTGTTCGATACCTAAACAGTTGACCTAGACCTTTTTTTCGTTGATGACCTTTCCTTTTAAAGTTTTTAAGTATGGGATACTTAAATTGAGAATTCAGTTGATATTCTTTTATTTTAATCCATCAACATAGGTCATTTTCCATTTATCCAATAGTGTTACCAGTGTATTGGGCACCACACCAAATAAAACTTTTTTTTAAAACCCGTGTTTAAACTGCTGTCTTATTGATTACACATTAAGTAAAACTCTACATTGAAGGTATGTTAATAGTATCAAAATTACAAATGACTGGTATTTTTTCAAATATTGTATATGATTATTACTGATGTATTAATTAAGCAACTTTTGACTTGAGTTGTTGGAAGTGAAGCTGTTTAACTATTTTACAGGGCATTAATTATAACAGGTGTCAAATGATTGTTGTAGAGCAAACGAATAAAAACTAAATTCCCCTTAAATGTGGTAAAAAGTTCCAAGTACCACAAAACAAATACTCTTGAAATGAAATATTACCTTTTTTTTTTTACTATATTTAATACTACTGTAATTCATTATATTCCACCACTGACTAGTATGTCACAGGCAGAAATTAATATATTTTTTTATTTTTTACAGAATCCATCAAGAAGAAGCTTAATGTTATAGCCCTGAAAACCACTAACAATCCTAATTCATCTATCCTAAAATGGTACAAATAAATATTTACATCAGTCTTTAAAGTAATTGGAAAATTTTTAATATCTGCTGTAAGTGAACACCAAATCCTCGCAAAGGCGATGGTATCATCGTAAGCCATAACTGATGCTCCCATAATTGCAAGTCATTTTCTTTCCAAAGCATCAGAAGATCAGACACACCTTTTGCTGGAAAACCTGTTTCAACCACATGTTCGCATTTATCCTTTTTAAAAAAGGTCCTCAACTCTTATTTCACCATCAAAATATTGCCATAGAAGTCTGACTCCCCAGCCAAAGTCTGAAATCCGTTCTTCAGTACACTGGGGTACGTTTATATTTGTCAACAATTACCTATATGTACAATACCACACCCAACTGGAGACACGTGACCAGAGCAGGTCGTCCTGTGGGTCTCAGGCCAGCAGCAGCTGCTGCAGCTCCTCCACCTCCAGCTTCCACATCCGCCTGTGGAGCTCGGCGCGCTCCGAGAGGTCGGCCATCTTCACCGCACGGATGACTGGCTCTGGGGGGCCGGCCTGGATCACCCCCATCACCATCACATACTTGCCTGTAACAACAACAACAACAACACAGGGTTGAAGCAGAATCTTCGTTGTATCGTCCACACATGAAATATAACTGGAGCCCAACCGATGTGGATTTTTGGGGGCCGATATCGATATTTGGGAGTACAAGATTCCTGATACATTGGTCGATGTATATATATATTTTTTTTTAATCTGTCAATGATTCCTAAGTTTATCTTAAATGATAAAAAATTGAGAATACATATATGAACCAAATACATAGAACTTATAACAAATATTTATTTGACATTAAATGTAAACAAATGCCCATTTAAAGGCTTAAATCAGTTGACCAATAATATCGGTCGTGCTCTTAAAATATCGGCCGATACCGATGTGTCTGTGAAAGGATAATATCGGTCAACCGATATATCGGTCGGGCTCTAAATAAAACATGTCAAATATGATTTATTCCAACATCAGTGAACTTACCCTGGGACAAACATGGCTTCCCCCTGGGGATGTTGTTGACGCCCTGGACCGTAAACGTGCCCGTCTCGTCCATGAGCAGCACCGTGTTCCGGTCCGGCTGCGCCTCCAGCACGGTCCCCTGCATCCACACCAGCGACACCGGAAGAGAGCCACCCCTGGCCGGCCTGACGACCCAGACGTCGCCGCTGACAGCCGCCTCCCCCTGGCTCTCCGCCGTCCGCAGCTGACAGGACAGCACTTTAACGGGAGGAGCACGTTTTTTTTCTCCTCCGGCCGCTTTCTCCGGGTTATACATCATCACCGGACCACCGCCGTGTTTAAATTTATTATTATTATTATTATTATAACACGCCTGGAGACGTTCGCATTTCCCGCGTCCCGCTCAGGCGAAGAAGGTTCAACCGGAAAAGGCGGAACTATCTTTAGTAGCAGCAGGGTATCAGTTCCGTCCTATCACCTTTCAAAATAAAAGCATCGCATCAAGTTCTGACAAACAAGAACTCAGTACTCCACAACTGAAATGATTAGTTGACTAATTCATTAGTCTTTAGATAATTAATCAGCTTTCATTTTTTGATAACTGATTAATTGTAAACTAAAAGTTTTTTTAAGAAAGAAGCTTTAAATTCATTGGAATCAGATCCTAAATATCAATAGTTTGCTAGTTTCCTGTGAAAGTAATTGTTATAATCTAATTTTTATAAAAAGTTTTTGAAGATAATCAACTTCTAAATTAAAATTAATTAATTTGAATGTTAATTTTAGGCTTCAGGGAATAATAATGTATTTCCCCCCCGCATTATGTCATGACATCAGTTAATAAAAAACAACAGTTAGATGTACTAGTAGTAAATTGGAGCGTTAAAGTTCTTCAATGATGGAATAACACAATCGTGGTCAATATTTCTGTATGTTTTTTACTTGGCACACAAAAAATAAAACCAATTTGATAAAGAAAAACTGAAAGTTGAGTCAATCTCTACAAGATTGGACTTGATAGGACGTCAAAGATATTATAGTTTTTTAAAGGCCCATACTACTAAAAAAAGAGGCAATTAATCAAAAACTGTAGACCCAAATGAAATTAAACTGCATTGTTGTGATGTGCAGATCTTCGGTTCCACACAAAATAGATGTTTTTGTTTTGGGCGGATTCAACACTGAAAAAGACAGAACAAACAACAGTGTCCCGTGATTTTGTTTTATTAAATAAGTTTTATTTCTTTAAGAATAACTGAAGAAAAGTGTTAGCAATTTCTGTACAACTGTTTCACCTCGGATTTGCTTGCAAACCTTTGAATGATCAACAGGGCTGAGAAATGTTATGCCGCCACATAGTGCACTTTTAAACCTAAAAAGAATATGATTAGTCCACAGGCATCCGTCCGTTTCCTTCAGATATATTCCGAGAAGTTCCTTAAGCTTCACTATTGACTCCAGTTTCATTTGTCATGGGCTCTTCCTCCTCCTCCTCCTTCTCAATCCCAGTTCATCATTGTCAAAAAAAAGAGGCACATTAGAAATACTGCCATTTTCCAAGGACTGTGTCTTTGATTGCATCAACAAACTGTGTTGGCACCCAGTAGACCCAGTATTGAGAAGCTTCTGTCGGACCCAACTGAAAAGCCTTAAGAAAGTGGAGAGGAAAATAGGTAAGCACAGACATAAACAGTAAGTTTTAAAAGCAAATCATAAAACGGGACGTCTGATAGTTAGTAAGTACTCTGCACAATACATGTAGACTGCCTCTCGTGAGACCTTCCAATGAAAAAGATGAAAATTCCTCTGCGTTATATTACAGCCCATTTAACATCCCAACAGCCATTCAGCGAAGCAACGTCTGACTTTCACGTTCATTCATGCTCCGGTTCACTCAGGGTGGATTACTGATACCATTGACTGGAAATAAAAAGCTTCCCGCCCCAATGACATTTTAAATCATCCTTATCTCCTCCTCATACATTTTCACCTCCTCGGCCCACGCGGGAACAGGCTTTGAGGGAGTAGCCGACATTATGTTTCTATTTTTTTTAGCCATAACTTAAAAACAGAGATCAGTTTCCTTGTGTTTAAGATGTTCTGCATCAGGATATACCATCTCTGCATGACAGGTGTAAAACTAGGGCTGCAACTTACGATTATTTTCACTATCGATTAATCTGTTGATTGTTTGATTAGTTGTTTGGTCCATAAAATGTCACAAATGGTGAAAAATGTCAAATCGTGTTTTCCAAATCCTGAGATGGTGTTTTGTTTTTGTCCACAGACCAAATATATTTATTTTACTGTCATAGAAGAGCGAAGAAACCTGAAAATATTCAATTAAATATACATTTAAGAAACTGAAATCCAAGAATGTTTCCCCCTAAAAACTACTTAAACCAATTCATTGATTATCAAAAGAGTTGGCGATTAATTTCGTAGTCGATTACCAATCAATGAATTGAGTAACTGTTGCAGCTCTATGTAAAACCACAAGTTGATAGTTGTAGCTCTGTAAATCTAACTTCCATGTGCAGTCAGTAAGGGTGGGGGAAGTAAACATCAACAAGGGAGCAGGAACATGAGGGAATTGTACTTTTACAATCACTTAGGTGCTTAATCTTTTTTTTTCTATGCTTAAATGCATTTAAATTCACACCATTTTACTGATGTCAATTTATAGTAGAATGCCAGTTACCATATCACTTCCCTCTTCAATATGTAATTTTCTGGTTTTGTTTATTTCACATAAATGTAAAAATACTTACAATACCAATTTGAGGTATAAGATGCTCTTGCAAAAATCACCAAGTTTAAAAAGGCATCAGATATTCAGGTGATGAAAACTATCAAACGGAGCCTTCTCCTGAACTTCATAATCTTTATATAATCGCTGTTATGACGTACCAATTTGTCTTCCCTTGAAAAACAAGTCTCGATCTTCTTGACACGACCACATTAACAGAAGCTACTTCCTCCAAATTGGAGGCCCACTGTATCGCGGTGACGTTGAATGAACACAAGTGCCTTCAGACATAAAGGTTAATCTGGAGAAGGCGCTGACATTTACCGCTCCACTGCAGAGCACATAACGGCAAATGATGACCCTGCCACTCTGATGTTCAGCAATGCGGTGGTGACTTCAGTGCAACGGCTCAACCTGCACTGTTTACTTACACAAAAGACTATTTATTGATCGACTAAATACATTTGGCATATTGTAATGAGTTTGAAAATGATGATACGTGGCATAATCAATGTGCACAACTATGAGCATTTGGCCAAATAAAATAAAACAGATAAATCTGTCATGCAGGTAGCGGCGACGACAGTTACCATCATGTGATAGTCCTCGTGGCCTTCGATGGGTTCAGACACTACGTTTTTAATGGAGCCCATTGGGACTTTCTCCGTTCGCTCTGTCGAGAGAAATACACGAAAAAAAGAAAGGAACATGTTTTTTATAACATCAGTCTCTGTGTTGAACGGAATCTAACAATAAAGGAGACGGCCGTGATCTCACCCTTTGTTCCAAGCCACAGCTGATCCTGCTCCAGTTTGAACGTGAGTCTAACTTTTCCCCCGGACTTGTTAAACATCCCGGATAAAGGCACTGTTGGTAATCGTTCCTGTTTGGTGGCGGGGGGCCAAAGCAGTTACTCACTGTGTCCGGTTACGTATTTAGCATACAGTATATATCCGTGATAACGGCGTTGACCTGCTGTCAATACAAGACAAACAAACAACAAACTCCCTTCATCGTCACTCACCTTTGTTCCTTTAATAGCTGGCAATATGTCATCTGGTTTACCTTTGTCCAAGACTTTCCTATGTTGCTGAAATAGAAAAGTGCAGATTTAAAAATCTCCTCCACAAGTATTTCCCTCTGCTCCGCAGAAATGTCATTAATCGTACCTTTTGCCTGCATAAAGGCTCCTTCTTGTCTTCCTCAGCTTTGACTTCCTGCTGAATGGTCTCTTTGGGCGTATTCACAGCTAATACGTCATTTATTGTCGACCCCACCACCATTATTTTCGCGCCGTTCGTAATCTTTATTTCACGTAGCGTCTTGTCCTCTGGCAGCAATCCCTTGTACATCACCTTCTGCATCGACGGGGGTAGACCTGAAACGATGAAGGTCATTAAGTCTTTGTGTTTCTGCTCTGGTAACATTGAGTCACCGTGTGCTCTTACCAGTGAGTGAATGGATCTTCTCTTTGAGTGTGGCTCCGGTGCTGTCGACAGGAATTTTCAGATCATATTTATTTTTGTTCCAGATAATCTTCAAGTCCACCCTCTCCCGGTCGTCGTCGTCGTCGTCGTCGTCGTCCCCGTTGCTAATACTAGAGTCCTGAGTTGTGGCTTCTGCTGCTCCATCTGAGTGAGACGTAGATTCTGTGTCGCCCTTTTCAGCGTCCTCACCCAGTGGCTCAGCTTCTTTTGGCTTTTCCTCGGTCTCCATTATGATATCTTCACTTCCTGACAAAGCATGAAAAACACAAACAAACAACAGATTTATGATGCATGTCATGAAAGTCTATGTAAGTAGTTGCTAAGTGTAAAAAATTGATTTCCCACAGATGCAATATCCATGTGTGTTACGTTTCAGTTTAGTTTTGTGTGAAGTACAATTTAAATTGAATTCTGATGTTGCTAATTACACAAACAAGTATGCAAGGCGATCAATCCGCCTGAAACAACATGGAGCAAAACAATACAACACGATAAAGCAATTTAAAAGATAAACGACGGAGGCTAAAGCTACTGTACAAATGATTACACCTCTTAAAACCATTGGACAAAAAAAAAAAACAGGCTATTCCTACAATACTGGAAGCCAACATGCTATTTTGATCATAAAGTATATATATATAATATATATATTAGGGTTTTTACTTCAAAAAGCTGCTACTCGCTGCAAATTGAAATGTGGTTTTCCCATTATGTTTTAGAAGATGTCACTAATGCCAGCAGGAAATAAAGGGTTATGAAATTAAACAATAACCTTTAGATCAAATGAGCACATGATAAATGCATGTATTGATTGAGTTTGCACATTGTTTAGGCAATCACAATTAAATTGATCACAGGTATAAAAAATAAAAAAGTGTGGCAGGACCTGGCTGGGTTACCAAATCTACAAAAGGAAAAAAAGTTCTTATTTCATATAAAGTAAAAAAAAAAAAAATGTTTAGAGCATCAATTAAGAATCAAGAATCAGTTTGTTTACAATTCTATTTTTGATCAATAAGAAAATATATATTTGTTAAATATACCTTTCCACATACTATTACACAATGAGCAGCTTTAGTATAGAAACATAAATACAGTAAAAAAAAGTCTGAAGTCTGATGTGGTTTTGCGTTCCTGCCCTCCCTCACCCCCCCATCTCTCTCTCCTTCTCTCTCCCTCCCTCTCTCTCTCTCTCTCTCCCTCTCTCTCCCTCTCTCTCTCTCTCACCCCCTTCTCTCTCTCTCTCTCTCCCTCCCTCTCTCTCTCTCTCTCTCTATCCCTCACCCCCCTCTCTCTCTCTCTCTCTCTCTCACCCCCTTCTCTCTCTCTCTCTCTCTCTCCCTCCCTCTCTCTCTCTCTCTATCCCTCACCCCCCTCTCTCTCTCTCTCTCCCTCTCACCCCCTTCTCTCTCTCTCTCTCTCTCCCTCACCCCCTCTCTCTCTCTCTCTCTCCCTCACCCCCCCTCTCTCTCCCCCTCACCCCATCTCTCTCTCTCTCTCTCTCTCGTGGTCTTTCTAGTTCTTTCCATCGCTCTTCTTTATATAATCTAAGGAGACACTTTTACTACCGAGTCAGGCAAGAATGAACGTTGACCGACAACGATGAATTCGCAATTCACAGGCTTTAAAAACAGAAGAAGAAGAAGCACGACCTGGCCCTTGTGGTTACAGAACTAGAGACGGTGACACACACACACACACACACACACAGTGTACTAACACAGTGTGTGTGTGTGTGTGTGTGTGTTAGTACCTCGTCGTTAACCATTCATAACTTCCGAGTTAACACGTCAAGTTGAGACCGATTCAAAAGCTAATTCCGGTGGAAAGATCCACGCTGGTCTGGAGACGTCCACACGTCCAGTTCGGGCTTGGGACTGATGTTAGCAGTCGCCAAGTCGTTAGCTAGCTCACAGCCCCGGTGACACATTGGGAGAACAACGTTTCAACGTCAATTCACATGTTCACCGTTACGACAGCGGCGTGTGTATTAAAACACGCCATGTTTCGTCAGAGTCGCGTGGGCTCGACGTGCGGACGTGGAAGGAAGGAAAACCCCCGGCCGCGGTGTGTGTCTCGGTACCCACCATCCTGCGTCGCCATGATGATTGTGTACAATCTGCGCTAGGTTGCGTCGAAGAGATTACACCGGGAGCGGGATGAGGCGACGTCGGGAGGCGAAACGTCCACGAGTCTACTGGTTCGTGTTCGACGAGGCGAGCGAAGTGATACGCGAAGAGAAGGAACCCGGGGGGGTGTTTGCAGCTGACACCGGGCACAAGGCTGTTACTTACCGCCGCGACGTTAAAACATTTTGTTGCGGTTTCAGTTCGAGCCGGCGGAACGGAAAGGCACATAGATAGAAACCGCGCATGCGCCGCACGGAAAAAATAAAAAGCAAAATAAAAAAAAAAGTTGTTTATGATTAAAAAAGCCAGTTGGATTTGTGACAAACACAATACTGCGTGAACACAGTGTAGTCGGACGGGATTGTAGGGAAGAAGAAGAATCCAGCGAAAGTAGGACCGATGTAACGTGGCCCACAGATGGGAATTCTAAGCGAACCCGGAAGTGAGTGGAATGGAATCCTCTCGCGTCGCCGCGCTCCTTTGTTGTTGTGGCAGCACACAGAGAGGTGGCACGTAACTCAGCGGCTATTGGACACGTTTTTCTTCTTCTCTTACATTATTTGACGTTTTGGGTTTGAAAAATGGCGCATTGTCGCCAACTATTGGATTTTATGAGATGAATCCAACTATCTCGCTGATTGAACTCTTTACAAACCCCCGTGACTGACATGGCAGAGATCCGTTTCAGTACCGCGCAGACAGGCCCTCTATCATATGCTGTATATCTCTGATTCATCTTTAAGAGTGGGCCTCTGTTTATTGGCATTGCAATAATAATAATTCACTCTAAAATACCTCAAGCTGAAGACTAAGATGAACATGCTTTTCCTACTTTATCTTCCCCGATTATACTGTGACCCTTATTGTTTTCTGATTAACTAATCACGTGGAAATATATATATATATGCATATATGTAATGATAGTTCTTTGAATGGGTTCTTTGAGATTAGCCACACTCTAATTAATATTAACTGAGAATAAAGACAAAGAAATGGCAGCATTGCACTTTCAGTTTCTGTGTTATTTGATAACAAATTCTAATTATACCATAATAATATAATTTCCAATTATACCATTTGACCTTTGTGTGATATTCTGTCCATTTCAGTATCTTATTTTGTGTAAATCACTTTATGCCTGATGCTGCTCTGTCTTACTGTATTTATATGAGGTTTTGTTCATTTTGAAGCACTCTCTGATGCAACACCATTATAGGAACAAAGTTTTTTGTCTGTCATCAAACCCCAGTGATGGAACAAGTATTTAGATCAGTTACATAAGAAAAAATAATAATAACACTGTAAAAATATCCTGCTTTTGTACTGCAGTTTTACTGCTGCATTTAGTTCAGGTGGACAAGCAATCAGTTTTGATTCATCTGCTCGCTTTGATAAATTAGTTGATTGTTTGACTTCAACATTTTTTTTTTATTATAATCACCCAGTGAGTGACTCTTCAATGATGCTTTATGTCCCACAATGGTCAAACCTTGAAAAGAAAACATAAAAAAATAAACTAAAAGGTACAAAACCCTCATGTTTCAGCTTTGTTGAATGAAAAAATATTTTTTTATATAGTTTTTTTTGATCAACTAATTTAAAACCTGCTTTGATTTTTAACAAATAGTCATGTTTTGTAAGCATCATAGGCCTACAGTTTGTATGCAAATGTCCTAATACCTAAACTAAATGGAAGAAAAATCTTCTCTGGAATGTGGTGACGTATCAAGCATAATGGAGTCCAACAAGAAGCCCTCAGATTTGTACAGTGCTCGAGCAAAGACACTCGGTGACACTGGACAATAACACTACAAGGAGAATATTCCCCTTGGGTTTTCCTCGGGGAGGCAGCAAAGCTTAATGAGTGCAAATTACGCATGGGGAAGAAGAAGAAGAAGAAGAAGAAGTATGGGAATAAAAGCTGGAGTGGAAGAAAGAAAAAAAGGAAAGAAAACGGAAGTCCGCAAAACTTTGTTTCTAATAGAAGTCACAAGTTGTGGTTGGTATGAGAGAAGGGAAGTGCCCCCGTCTACAGCCTCGTCTGCGCCGCGCGCCGCGCCTCCGTCCGTCGCCGTTTGCGCGCTCCACCGTCACCAAACCAATGCGCCTGGCGCGTCCGCGTCCAAATGGATTTACCGGAGTCGTTCAGGAGTCCGCACGTGAGTCTCTCCTGAGATCGGCACCCCAGTGCGACGAACGACGACAGCACTGAGCAGCGGCAATACATCTACACCCAGCGGGGTTCCCTTCTTTTCTTTTTGTTCCTTTTTCTTAATTTAACGAGGACAAGGAATCCCCATGGCAGACACACGGACGTTCAACGTCGTGATCCTGGGTGTGGGATTCTTGTTCATCTTCACCGCGTTCACCACTTGTGGCAACGTTGAAGTAAGTTCAAGAGCAAACAAGCAAACAAACAGACACGAGCACAACTTTATCACTGACTTCTAACTCCCCGGTTGCTTCCTCAATAAAATAAATATTATTTTCATAAAACAAGTTAGACTCTGAACTGTCTGAGGAGAGATTTGATTGTTTTAGTGGATGACTCAGATTTCTTCCTTCCCTAAGCTCTATGAAGCTCTAAGAAGCTCTATTCACAACTGTATTATACACACACACACACACACAATTGTATCCCTTATGGAATTAATGCCTAACAATCACTGCATTTCTATTTTTGTGTATTTTTATAGCCCCCTTTTTTTATCCCAGAGATTCATTGTGATTAACTATTCTATTTATGATTAATGCCTTAAACTAATGTTGTTGTTTTTTATAGCTTGACATTTCTTTTGGGATACAGTTATTCAAAAGAATAAATGTAATTCCGCATGAATCCAACAACATGATGCGTGTTTGGGCAGTAGGAAGCTGGTGGGGCAAGAGCCGCGTGGGTCATGCACATCCCGTGCTTCCAATTTTCTTCAATGGCCTGTGATATTATCAGGCCAGATGGATGACATGGGGACATGACTGTGGGCCGTGTGTTGTCCGCTCTGACCCTGTGCTTTACACTCAAATCTTTCACTTCTTAGCAAACTGTGGTGAAAAGCCTGGGCAACGACACTTTCGCCGGTAGTGGGTACCACAGGTAGGTCGGACTGGGTCCCACACTCAGATCAGCATATTGATTCGACATCTTGCTGTTTCATTCAAAGTGAAGCTGCACTAATATTTCCCCTCTTTGTCTTTGCCTCCTTTTACAGTCTCGGAATCATCTATGGCGTCTTTTCGTTCGCAAATCTACTCGCACCAACCGTCGTTACGGTGCTCGGACCGAAGATGTCGATGTTTTTAAGTGGCCTGCTCTACAGGTAGACGTTGTCATGGTTATTACATGGACGGAGGCGAAAGCTGAAACATACTGATGACTGTTCCTGGTGTTCTGTGTGTGCAGTGGGTACATCGCTGTGTTCATCGTCCCTTCCACGTGGTCCTTTTACTTCACCTCTGTCCTCATCGGCGTAGGAGCAGCTAGTAAGTGTCTCTTTAATGCATTGTGCTGCAACGTCTCTCAGAGATGAAATTTTTTTTTTATTTGTAGTGACAGTCCCAAGTGACATGTTGAGATACATGTATGTGTCTGTCCTCAAAGGCAGGACAAGAGTCCTTGTTTTATTATTCCCATCTTTTGTATTTGTAGTAGCTAAATTTACTCCAACTGTAATCAGGATATCTGTAATTTCATCTTGCTTGTTTATTTACTTACAGGACAGAGGCAACTAATGATTATTTCAAATCAAAAAGATCATATTTGACAAAGAAAAGCATTGAAACCTCACGTCCAAAAAGCTGAAAACAGGATATGTTTGGAAACAATAAGTCAATTATCAGAATAGTGGTGGATTAATTTTCCTCCCTGATTCAAATTCTGCAGGTTGGTTCATTACATTTCATCACCTTCGCCAAGGAGGTTGTGTTTTTCTCATATTTGATGATTTGGTGTTGGTTGGTTTATTTGTTAGTTTGTCACAAGGATTGTGCAAAAACTACTGAGTGGATTTCCACAAAACTTGGTGGAAGGATCAGTGAAAGAACGGTCCCTTCGAAGTTTGAATTCAATCAAGCTGTGCCAAATCTCACACACTCATACAGTAGATTGTCCCCTATTAAATATGCCAGATTTTTAAAATTCAAGATACATGTATTATTCCCTAGGAGATTGGGGGAAATGACATGAAACGCCCTATCTGGGTTCCTTCTTGGCCCATGTCCCATCCTCTCACCACGTTTTGTTGGATTCTGTTAAGTAGTTTTTTTGAAACTACTCACAAACAACACACAAACAAACTCAGAAAAACAAAGGGACAAGGCTGAAATCATAAGCTCCTTGGCAGAGCATATATAAACGTTGGTATGCATGTCAACATTTACCCGATACAGTGTATTGAAAATAGGTCTAGACGTGAGGCACATGAATTCCCCATGTTTGTTTTTTGCCGCCTATGCAAGCTGAATTTGTGTTCAAATCCAAATAATGTTTAATAATGCATGCAGGGATTATCGTGGCGGGGACGTGATGATGCGTATGAACACTACGTCCCAAATTAGACCTCAAATAGGTTCGGAGCTGTGTCTGTAAATAGTGCTGCAGCACCTTGAGCTCGCTCAAAGATGTTGATGAAAATAAACAGAAAGCAGCTCTCTCAGAGTTGACTGGGAAAAGAGAAGAAGAAGGCGAGAAATGATTTGCGGGTTGCTTTTTAATGCAGCCTGAAATTGCTGCAGTGTGATGAATATTCACCCTGCGCCGGGGCCCACTGTGGTTGGACGCATTACTTACCAACACGGAGAGATCATTTTTCACTCCGTGTGGGCAATTAACTGACGGGGGAAGATTCTTTCTCCCTGAAAGTGACTGCTCACTTTTCCCGCAGTGCTGTGGACGGCCCAAGGACACTTCCTGGTGGAAAACTCCGAGGCCTCCACTATCAACAGGAACACGGGGATGTTCTGGGCTCTCTTACAGTGCAGGTACGCTGCCCGCCGACTCGAAGGTCAAGACTCCGGTCGTTCAGCACATCCGGTGGTAATACTGTAGATGCTGCTCCTGTACTAACTCCATACAAGCTTCATTTGAACCTCATTGCATTTGCTTAGTACTTGGATTACACAGTAAGTGACTCTGGAGTTATCTAACGGCAACCTTTGAAATATTTGATTCTTCTTGTTTGAGAATCTAAAGATCTTAATTTAGCTGCATTATATAATTCCTTCCAATTTCTACATTCAGCTCATAAAACAATTAAACCCCATGTTTTTTTTGTTGCCCTTTTTGTTTGATTCACTTTGATCAAAGCTATAACTAGACTGCAGCAGACAAAATCTTATAATGTTTTTATTTCTAGCCTCGCAGGATATTACTGTGTGCTTTATTTCAAAACATACCTAATTAATCATGTCTTGTCATATCTGTCTGCAAGTCATTAAAGTTTCTCTGCAAAATATATATATATATATATATTAGAAAAAACCAGGCAAGTCCCTTGAAGCAGAGCGCTCTGCGGGTGAGAGTTTGGGCCTTTTCATCCCTCTTTTATTTGCCCCGCTGCTCTTGCACAGGAGCTTGGACATCTAATTTGTATTTGCTAAAATATGCAAATTGAATTAGTATAATAATTACTTTGGCTGTCACCTGCGCCAAAGCTCACAACGGGGCAATGCTAATCTGAGTCTGCAGTGGTGATCCCTGCCACGGTAAACTTATAAATCAATTCTTCACAGCCTGCAGAAACACAGACGCGCGCGCGCGCACACACACACACACACACACACACACACACACACACACACACACACACACACACACACACACATACAAACACACACAGACTGCAGTCGGTTTTATCTTTTATGAATAACCCCTGTTATCACTCACTAAGAATAATTGCAAGAAATTTTTAAATTTTTATACACATAAAACTTGCTGTCCACAACAAATTGCTCTGAGAGAGTTGTAATTAAATGATGTGGTGTTTAACTGAAATTAAAAAAATCTCAGAAATCAGCTCTCTGATTATGACAAACTCTTGCGGGAAGATTTATCTCTTCCCTGTTGGTCTCCGTGGTGACTGCTTCATTTGGGGGCGGCAAAACGTATTTTTTTAGTGGGAGTCGATAAGAGTTTTAACCAGCTCATAATACTTAATAAGTGTCAGCGTGATGGATGAGAGGACGGTGGATTGTGTTCTTATCAGGTGAAAACCATGTGTCTCCAAAATGTCACCTTTCTTTAGGCACCAAGATTGGCGGCCTCGTGTTCGCTCAAAAACACGACCCATTAATTGATTTTCAGAGTTCATTCTCGATCTTGGAAAAAACACAACAGTCAACAAAACAATCTCAACTTTAGGTCCATTTAGTAGCCGTGTTCTTCCGTAAACCTGCAGTTGCCAATTTTTTGGGGGCCATTTGGGGGCAGCAGAAAACAGTTCTGAACGAAATATTGATGTGCCATGACCTTATAAGTGTCCATTCTTAGAGAGCAGTCGCTTATTTGCACACCCAGCAGTTACAGAGCAACATAATCATTCATTTCAAGTCCTTTCTGGCAACTTTGGCGAAGGCAACTTCATTATTTACTGTTTTAACGCCTCCGTGCTGGTGGCACAGAGGCGTTTTTGGTTTGTCCGTCCCATTCTCGTGAACAAGATATCTCAGGAACGGCTTGAGGGAATTTCTTCCATCTTGGCACAAGCATACACTTGGACTCAAGGAAGAACCAATTATCCTGTTACTTCACTAAACATGTTTTTGGCCAAAGCTCAAGAGATCTTATGCCATACTCATGTAAAAACAACATCTCAAACTGTGTTATGAAGACAGAACTGTAAAGCTGCAGGACAGACGGCCAAACAATAAGCTGAAACTTGTTATAAAGGTCCATAAAATTGAGTGGACATGAACATCTGTAATAAATCAATCAAACTTTATTTATATAGCACCTTTCGGACAAAATTGCAATACAAGGTGCTAAACACACAAAAAAAACAGGGCAATATAAAATGGGATATGATAAATGCATAGGTAGTACATAGGTAGCCTGCATAGCTGACATAAAAGTAATGTGGATACACACGTACAGGAAAATATATTAAATATAATAAAAAGTGAGCAAAATTCTGTCTTTTGATGAAGATCCTGAAAAATGATTTTGAAGCACAAAAACAGCTACTTCAATGAGGCAAAGAAAAAGGGTGTCATGAAGAAGTACATTTCTTAAAAAATTCCCAACAATGGAAACACTACATGGAATGTGAAATGCCTTTTTAATTATTGTCACATTCATCATTCCCACATTTGACTTGTCACTGTTGTCTCGTTCACAGCATGTTGTTTGGCAATCTCTACATTTACTTCGACTGGAATGGAAGGACAGAGATATCAGGTAGGGTGAGCTTTCGAGTAAGTACCGTCATGATGATGGAAATATGAAGAGCAGTGCGGAGCATGAGTGATTGGCTATTTTGAATATGTCCCTGCCTAACGTTGTGAATAAATCTCGTGCACTTGAGTTGAAGTGGTTTATTTTCATTTTGCCTGTCCCAGACGGCAGCAGGAAAAACATCTTCCTGTCCCTGTTGGTCACCTCCATACTCGGCACGCTCACCTTCCTGGTGTTGAGGAGGAGCCATCACGAAGAGGAGATGCTCTCCGAAGAGGAAGGACGGACGCTGCTCTCGACCCGCACAATGTAAATCCTTCGGATAATTGCACCTTGCTCGCTGTGATCCCGCAAAAGCACTCCGAATATTTAACAATGTCTGAAGCACCGCTGAAAGGACACAGCGGCTACGAACGTAAAAGGGACGAGAGAAAAAAAAAGGGATATGGTAAAATATATCACACTAAAGAGGCAAAAATAATGTATTAATTTACCTACCATCTAGTTGATCATGTTAAACTATAAACAACGAGGAAATTGATGTATATTTTATTTTGACTAACCTACATTGGATCTTACAAGGGGGTTTTCAAGATGACTCACCGCCGCAGTCGGCAGGAACGCGTGTCCTTCACGAAAAAAATGACACCGACCATTTTCTCCAGATCATTGCAATTTTGACGAGCTTAATCATAGTCCTTTTCAAATAGGGCGCAATCACGCTGATTTTTCTCGACCGCCGAGAGACGGAGACATTCTCTTTGGAGAGTGACAGTGGTTAAACACCACGGCCACTTCAGACACGGCCCTCCACAGTATTTCTGACGCATTTAAATTTCCATGACTTGAATCTGGAAACAAGCCATAAAGATGTAATACTGGCTATAGAAATTTGGCAACAAAGACCACTGATAGTCGTGAGTAGTATGTGTTGGACAGGAAATCGACTTGAGAGACACTGTGAGACTGAAGAAATATTGTTTGCATGCCTAATTTCAAACAGCACATACTCACTTTCTGTCTCTCTTATGGTAACAGGCTGGTTTTTTTTGACACTTTTGAGAATCAGCGAGATGCAGGCATTTGCCTTCCGTCTTCCGAGCGCGATTCTTCGCAGCGTAGCAAGGAATCCTTTTGGGAGCAATTGTTATCTGTTGTGCGCTCTCTTGGTATATTTTTTGAGGAGGTCTTGTCGTGTCTCTGCTGCTAAAGTTTCTCACATTTGTAAATAACTTCACCTGGTCTACACTCCAGAGGACGTTGTATCGTTGTTTGTGTGCGCTGATTATTTCTCTGTTGTTCAGGTATAAGCACCGGGCGAGCAGTGCCATGCAAGACGCCAGGTCAGAATTCAGTAAGTGTTGCTGTTTTGTTAAAATGATACGTAAGGGATTTGCTCATTCACACTTTGCACGAGTATGCATTTACTGTATTCATTATGTATCCATATTCATATACACTGTGAGGAACACTACAGTGTGTCCCGGAGCCCTGCTACATACACATTTTAAGCAGGTTTTCAGTATACAGCGAGGTGACACTGGAAATATTAAGTATCCACCAACCAGACATTGTGCATACTAAATAAGATTGATTTTTTTTTTGATTGTGCTGTTGCTGTACAATATTCTTACACAATGCAATGCACAAAGGAAATTGAGGGTCATGTTAGCAACTGCAAGCTCCAGAGTTGTACAAAACTGAAGCCAAAATATAAAACTAAATTGATCAGAAACATGAACACTTACATCAGCATGATGAAAACAATTTTAAATGGCACAAACCATCTTTGGTAAAAAAAAAAAAATGATGTTACTTTTTTAGTTTGGCCCATGCTCCCATCTGCTAACATGGGAGGGGGCGGGGTTTATGACTTATACTGCAGCCAGCCACCAGGGGGCGACCAAGAAGATTTGGCTTCACTTTTGGGGAGCTGTCATGTCATCCAACTTGTACAGTGGCACTACAGTCATGAGAAGGGTTATGGGTTAATGCATTAGGATGGGGGCCACGAATGTCTGTTTTAAAATTTCACGGCAAACCATCCAGTAGTTGTTGAGATATTAATAGTGGCGACGCCGCCAGTCTGCTCAAAATTGGGTGTCTTGCAGTGTAAATGTTTACCAGATTCATATTTTTCACAGCTGATATTAAACCTGCATGAAAGACCTCAGAGGTGTTAATGGTTTTTCTTTCTTGGGTACTTGACGTACTGCAGGTAACCTCTAGTTCTCCGTTTCACCGCCGTCGGGTCTGAAATAACGCAGGCACCGGCAGTTTTTTTGTTTCTCTTGAAGTGAAAATTGCTTTCATGTTGATAAGCATTTTACGACAGAGTACACAGACGCTGCCTCGTGTGAGAGTTTATTTCAGATTATATCTGCGTTCGTCCACCGGAAACGTTTCCGCTCTCGCACCTGCTGTCAGTGCAGCGGACGCGCGTGCTTGGTTTATGTCACGAAAGGGCATCCCGGCATATGTCAACAATCCTGGTGGGATTTCTTCTTTTTAGAATCTGAATTTCCCTGACTGCCGGGAATAAACGATCTCTCTTGGCTGTTTTTTTCCATCTAAATGTGGCTTTTTGGCTGATTGAGGCAGAATATTTTCTTTAGTCATACTGTGCCTGCATTGAACTTTAAATTGTCAGAGTACAATGGAGCCGTAACATCTGCATTCTTATCTGAGCTCAATACAGAGGCCGAGAAAGAGAAGGATGTAAGTCCTTGAACATAGTCTTTAGCAACTCAAATGAGTCTTTTGTGTCTCCTCCCGTTTAGAAACTACCCTGAAACTTCTGAAGACCAAAACTATACTGCTCCTGAGTCCCTGCATGGCGTACAGCGGTGAGTGCAAACGGAGGATGCATTTCCTGTAGAAAGCATTTTGGCCCGCAGCTACCACATGGCCTCCTCTCTGTCCTCCAGGCCTGGAGCTCTCTTTCTACAGCGGGGTGTACGGGACATGTATCGGCGCAACGGCGCAGTTTGGAGAAGCTGCCAAAGGCTTGATTGGGATCTCTGGGATCGTGGTAGGCATCGGAGAAATTGTGGGTACGTGTGCGCCCCCCCGTTGAGTTGATGTGCAGTCACTGAACGTCACTGGGCTCATGTGAAGTCTTTGTGCTTTTCTCATTAGGCGGAGGCTTTTTTGGACTGTTGTGCAAGAACAACCGCTTCCGACGGACCTCTGTGGTGTTTCTGGCGATGGTCGTCCACTTTGTTGCTTTCTATTTGATCTTCCTCAACATCCCAGACGACGCTCCTGTTGTCTTTCAGACCAACACCCAAAAGACCCCGTATCTAACTCCAAGGTAGTCAATTTATCTGATGATTTAACTGTAAAAATGTATGAACACGGGGAAGGCCTTTCTCAATTCTGTTTTGTTTTAATAAGAACCATATTTTCTCTCTCTCAGCGTCTCCATTGCCCTGCTGTGCAGCTTCTTGCTCGGACTTGGGGACAGTTGTTTCAACACACAGCTCTACAGCGTATTAGGCTGTGTTTATGCTGAGCACAGCACGCCCGCGTTTGCCATCTTCAAATTCATCCAGGTAATCCCGAGTTTCCAATTCTCAGACATTGTTAGCAGCGCCGAGCAAAGCTGGGTTAAAATGTCGTCTTGCCAAGTGTGAAATAAATTCACCTGGAGCTCCATTAAAAACGGAAAAGAATAAGACCCAGGTACGCCTCTTAATCTCTCCCCCTTTTTCTCTGCAGCCAAAATTGGCCTCCGACCAGAAATAAAGCCTAAAAATTTCAGTTTTATGAATTTCAAAAACAAATACTTGTTAGATAATAAGCATATTGCTACATGGATCTAATTAACAGAATATTTAACCTATTTATGAATCATAGTTCCTGCAAAAAAAATTACAGTTCAAATATAACATTTGTGCAATCTACAATAAACTATCCAACTTGCAAGCTCAAGGTAATTAGCCCTAATGTTACAGTACAATATCATACAGTATGACTTATTCTAACATAACCCTCCTTTTGTTTGTTTGAATAATGTTATAAAAAAAGTTATAGTTTGGTCCATGTTCCATCTGCCTACATGGAGGGGATGGGGTTTATACTGCACCCAGCCACAGGGGGGCGATCCAGAGCATTTGGCTTCACTTTTGTCATCCATCTTTATATGCAGTCTATGGGAATGACCAATGACCATATTTACAAAAGTAATGCTATCGCAAGTTACTTAAGTATGGACTTACAGTAACTGTGTCATCCCGACTTCTGAATCAAACAATTTATAATCCCAAAATGGTATTTATCTAAATTAACGCAACGCCTCAAAATAATAGTTAGCCGGCTGTCTCTGAGTAGTAAGCTAGCTCGCCTGACATGCTGCACCATTTGCAGAACAGAGCGGATAAACACAGTTTAAAGGGGCGGTATGCGATTTTAAAGCATTACACGTTTTGTAAGAATCTGCGAATATTTCCTAACCTTGTGCGCCCCCCCCAAAAAAATCTGTTTTTCGGCATAGCCCTGGCTCTGTAAATCGAAAACCCCAAAAAATGGTGCGGACCGCACCACACGACAATGCCAGTGCAGTTTGTGAACATCCCTCGTTGAAGCCCTTAAGGGACGTGCTGGCAGGTGGCGCTGCAAAGCCGCGGCTTTGGCCTAGTGATTAGTGCGTCGGACTCCCATACGCGGTTTCACGGCCCGGCCGGAGCAGCAACATCACAACACCATCAAAGAGAGCAAGAAGCTCTCTCCCAAATCGCTTACTGCCCCTTTAATCCGTTCACAATGTTGTTGTTGTTAGTTTTTTTTTTTTTCTTCAGGCCATTTCAAAGTCACCACTTTAAAAAAAGTACTGCTCTTACTAAAACCCCATGAACAAAGCTTGACAGACCCGTCACTGCCTTGTTACGCTCGATAGACCGCAATTGGACAATTGCTATTCACGAAAGGGTGTTTTTAGTGAATGGTCAGCTGACAGTAAATGCACCACTGGGATCTGTTAGTTTGAAGTGTGAGTGCTACTTCCGGCGGTTTGCGGGCCATATCACTTGTCCAGTTGCCTTTTGTGAGAGCAACTCTCGTCTGAAGTCAAATCTCTTATCCCCCGACAGTCTGTTTTTGCAGCAGTGGCGTTCTTCTACAGCGGCTACGTGCTATTGATGTGGCAGCTGCTGCTGATGATCATCCTGGGCTTCACTGGAACACTGTGCTTCTTCGTGGTGGAGCGGATGCAGAACTTCTCTGTCGATTTGCAGGAATATTAGAAAGACGCCGTTGTTGACATCGACACCGATTGTTCTGTCGGACAGAAAAACAATCTTGCATCTTTTATTTCATGAGGGGTTATTTTAAAATCTCCCTTTACACCTTAATGCACTGAAGGTCACACACATTTGGACAATATTTACCCTTTATGCCAGCTGCCTTAAAAAAAAAAAATTCTAATAGTATTGCATGGTTATTGTTTTTTATCTTGCACATTTTCTCTTTTAATTTCTCGACACTACATTGTGTGATTGCGCGTCATTTACACTATTTTTTTCTGCTGCACTTGGTCTGTAGGGTTGTAAAAATAACAACTCGCTCAGTATCTCCTACTTAATCTGCATTGCTTCCAGCTCAGGTTTGTTGTCCGTGTTGAATATATTTTATGCGTCTGTTTATAGTTTATCAGAATGATTGACAGTTTGATAAAAATAATGCAATATTGTTCCTGTCATTCTTTCAGATGTTTTTTTATTTTTACTTATTAATGCCTGACAATCACTGTTCTTAACGTTTTTTGTAAATTTTGCATATTAATGTCAGTGTGTTTTCTTTTCTCTCCACGGTTTTGTGGATCTTTGATGAATAAAATGTTTTGCATTTTCCATTGTCAGTAATTCAATTGAACATAGCGGGCAAAATTGTTCAGCACTCCAGGTGGTATTCAGGTAAAACAAGGACACGCAGTCAAAAACACACTGACATAACAGGTCCCATCTGGGGGAATATTACCTGGTCATGTATTCACTTGCTTATGATGTGTACATCTGAAAAATTAACTGGAAATTGGGAGAATCAGCCGCTGATCTTGGGTTAGGGTTAACCCAGAATTGAGGAAGATTCTGTTTTATTCTGCACAGTGTACATCCAGCACTCGCTTTATTGTATCACGAGACGAGATGTAGTAAATTTGCTGGATTTAATCCTTAGTTTCCAAACTCCACGAGGCCATTAATCAAAAGAGGCGCAGGAGGCGAGGGTCTAGGACGGAAGAGAAAGGGTTACAGGCCTAAATGTCCCCCCATTACTTCACTGGTAATTAACTATTGATTACATTATAATGAGCGTAAGCAGTTCTGTGTGATCTTAAGTCAATCGTGCCACGTACTCGACGACAACAGTGCAACCATAGGCTAAGTGAAGTATCCAGCGTTGACTCCATGACCTTGTAAGAAAAGTAACACGGTTTGGATGAGTCTATTACCTTCACACTGGCATGTGTAATGCAGCAGCCGTTTGCTGATCCCTGTAGTCTGTGCATCGACAACTGTAATGTTATCAGCACTAGTGTAACTCTGCTGCAACATGTTGTTCTTATCTTACTTTTTATTCTTTGATAAAAATAAAAAAAATTCTCTGGCATTTTTTTCTTTTTAATGTGATATGGTTTGACATCAAAAATTGTGATTCTGGTCCTGCGGGGCAGCGTTCTGTGCCGTACACTTTCCTCCAAATTGGATGAATTTATTTCAACCACAATCTCGTGTTTCAACCCGTTAATTTTGTTCTTCAAGCTCAAAATGTTACTTAATCAGAAAAAAACCAAAACACATTTAGTAGCCCCCCTTTCTTGTGCTGCTCTTTTATTAAAAACATTCTCACTGAGCTCTTCAGCTCCTACTTGGAGATGTTCTCTTTCACAGCCTTGATTTCCCAAAATGGTCCTTTCAGCAGACTGCGAATTTGGTTGAGAAAGCTGATCAAAAGCGAACACCAGTGCTGATAATTGTATCCCCACATACTTCATGGATGTGATTAGCAGGCTGAATTGAAAAGGAACCGACAGGATTCTTGAATGGGCCTCGTCAAAGCGCCGAAATGGGAAATTAAAAATTAATGTGCCGCTGTCTTAGAAGTCAGGTCGTTGTACTTTTTGCCGTTCGACAAGCATCGTAATGTCAGGGTACTTAACCAATGACACCACTTTGATTTAAAAGTCTGTCTGTGCCCAGGGGATTAATTCATTTAATTTATTAATTTCCACCTGCGATCCGCTTGAACGCTAGACAGTCGGCGTAACCAGAGAGCGGTGTTTATTGCCGCCATTTTTTTTGTACCTGTAGCTCGCTCCGTTATTAAATTTGAGGACTTGCCTCATTTCCATGAGTTATGGAAATCACACATCTGAGAATATTTGTAGGAATAAGGTTGAGAAAACAATTAAATAAACCAATTTGCAAAGAGAAACATATCCTATCAAATTAGACGACAACCCTCCGTAAATTATCCGCACGATGAAATGAGCACAAACAGTTTTAACTGCTCATTTGTTGTTTTTTTTCTCCTCAGGCTGTTGCTGCAGTCATCAGCAACACCATTAGACTAATCATCCTGCAGAGTGTGTTCATTGTTCATGGATCAAAGGTTTGTGTGGCCGCCGGTTGTCCTCACATTTGTTAGAATTAGCCTCGCTTCAAGTCAAGACCTCCAGACTGATTTCCATCCACAGTAGCAGGAAACAAGCCGAAACCCAAATTCTACTATCAAAATAACCTCTTTTTTTTATTATGGATGAATTCATGACCACCAGAAGCTGACAGAGAAGCTGAGCTCCAAGGATCGGACATAATGCCAGTGTCGGACGGGGATGAAGAGCACGTCGCCGGGCCGCAACACACATTCGAGATATGGTGCCGCGGCGAAATCCGGGAACCGCTCCGTGTCTGGATTCTCTGCCTCCACCTGCACGGAAGGAGTCAGAAAATTGGAAGTGCTGCATAATATTTGCAAGCTCAACGTGCTCTATCTCTGTGGACTGTCAATCCCACCTGACTGGTGTTGTGAAGCAGCTGTGATTGATGAGGGTACAGCTTGTCTGTGTCCTCTGGGGAATACAGGCGAATGTATTTGCTCCCGACAACCTAATGTATATACAGAAGAGATCTCACGAAGGGAACAAACCACGGTCACGTAACTGATCTCCTGACATTTACTGGATTCGTTATGCGGCGCCGTCTCTGCCGCCGCCGTCGTCGTCACCTGAGCCAAGAAGTTCTGTTGAGGGTCGTGGTGAAGAGGAGACACTGTACCTCCGGGCCCAAACCACGCGTTCACAGTGATATCGTCTTCGTCTTCCTCACCCAGACAGCAATAATCAGGGAGGCGGATGTCTTCCTTCAGCTCCGGTATCTAAGGCAACATTACAACAACAACAAAAAAAATCTCAATTCCATCTGGGGCTCTGACTAAGTATCATCTTGTTGTTTCTTACCTGAACATTTGCAGACATTTCCCAGGAAATAATGTATTGTTTTTTTGGTACTCAGCATTTCCTCGTGGTATTTTAAGTTTTATGACTCTGAGGGTGGCGCTGTTGGTCAGTGGGTCTGTCACATGCTTTGGTCCAGAATGAAATATCTCCACAACTATTGGATGGATTGTATTGAAATTGTGGTACACACATTCATATATGCCCAACAGGATATATTGCAATAAATGAATGAATTGTAATAACTGGTTATTATCTTAATTTTAATATAGTGCTTTCACCGGGGCCAGAATTTGTCATATCCTTTGCTTCGTAGTATAAAACAAATGAAATATTATTCCTACGAAAAGATGATGATTGTAACAGAATAATCTACAGGAGAGAAAAAGCTGATTCCTGAAAGATGAAGATATGAAATAATAAATGTGTGATGCCTCCTCATTTAGCCTCATTATAAACTCAAACAGCCCCAAAAACAAAAGTTTATCTTGACACGGTGCCCTTTTTGTAAAGTTCAATCCAGACATTGTATTGACTTGCGGGTGAAATTAGCACTTGAAAGTCAACATGTGTTCAAAATAGCCGGAGAGAATTTCTTCAGCTGAAAATATCAGCTGACTAATCTATTAGTGACCTGAAAAAATTAATTCATAATTTCTCTGTTAATTTAAAAGGGAAAATATTGAACCGTACCTGATCAAAGAGCTGGTGCTGCGCCAGGTAACCCAAACCCGTCACTCCATCCTGGACACAGATAAATAAGACCAGTTAGAAATCACAAGGCAGCATTTTCACCTAGGTGCTTTGCTAACGTGACTCGACGCGATCGCTCACTCACCTCGTTCAGAATATATCGATCGATGAATTCGTCGACCGTGAGCAGCGTCTGGGACCACTCCTCATCCGTGTACCTGGACCCCACCTCGACGGGAACGGTCCGACAACCGGCCACGGACCTCAGGTATTCTATGCTTTGCGGGGAGGAGAAAAATGAGTGTCAGAGCGTCGGGAGGGGCAGCAAAGTGATGAGGGAGGCAGTTGTATCAGACATTAGCGTCATGATTAAGAGATGTAGCGACAAGTGGGAGAAGAAACAGAACTCAGCTCGTGGTGTGTACACAATACGTCTCTGTGCTGGGGATCAAACAGAAGCGTTTCAAGAGACTATGGGGGCCCCGGGCAAAAGGGACCTGGGGGGCCCTACATCAAACCAACCTCCCCATCATTCCACTCTTTTAACAACTATTTTATCTTTTATTATCAAATAAATGATAGTTAAGTAGTAAAGGCACATCATACACTCATATTTAGAAATTCAAGTCTTCAACCAAACCTCTAAAATTATTTTTTAGCATGGGGCTAGTAGCATGGGGCCTCATTAGGGGGATTCTGACTATGCAATCGTTGCAGTCGCGTGTGCATGGCCGATCATAGAATTTGAGGGGGCACTCAAAAATTGTCGCTCCTGTGGACTTAAGAAATCAGTCGTTCTCAGAGGGCCCTCCAAAGCAATTGGCTGCCCCTGCAGCAGCAGCACCCCTGCATGCAGGAGTTCCTTCAGTACCAGAGCTCAAGCAGCTTTTTCCTCTCAGATGGATTAAGAAAATCTTAATCCATCTGAGTAAATCAATCTGATTACAAGACTAGACTTGAGTGGAGGACAACTGGTGTGTATTACTGCTAATAGCGTGAATGCGTAGGATGTAGACAGAATCTATAATCGAAATCTAATGGTGACTTTGTTATCTAACCTGGACAAAAATATAAATGATGTATTTTTTGTTGTTGTTGATACAAAGTGATACCATGCAAATAATCAAACCTCCAGCGGTGTCCGTTGAGTGCGGGCCAGTGGTCGATGATCCCTTCCAAAATCACCGGTTTGAGGGGCAGCAGGTGGTTTGTGTTGAAGCTCTCCAGTGACGGACACTTGACCCTGGGAACCGCCAACTCTCCTCTGATCACAGGAGCACGTGGGCACTCGATCTTCAACCTCTGTCAGAGACGACAAGTGACGGTCAATTCTTTACTTACAAAATGGAAGAGGAGTAAAAAATAACAAGCAAAACAAATGACTCTTAACGATCAAATTTCTTTTAAATTGAGCTGAAATGATTCGTCTATTGGACTGACTGGTTGATCAATTGATTAATTCATCTCCTCAGTCAATTTCACGCAATAATTTTGCAAGTTCCAGGTTCTCAAATACGAGGATGTTCTTAATACTTTTTGCATCATGCTAATAAATTCAACACACTTCTTTTTGACATTTATTTTTCTTTAAATTATGAAGCAATTCAATTAATTAATCAAAAAAACAAGAGTTGCTGCACTACGCTAATTGGACATCGATTCTTATATGAATATATATGAATATGGTAAAGTTGCTTTTTTAAGGTTGTTTTTGAGGCAATCTGGAAAATCCTGCCTGCAATGCCCGACACTCTCTTTTCTTAATTTTGATGCCATCTGAACAAAGTGATCTGACCTCCGAGTGTTTGCACACTTCATCCTCAGGGACGTGTGACGGAGAGAAGCAAGATGAAGAGCATCAGGGGAAATACAACTGTGCGACTTCTATAAAGGCTCATTTTAAAATGTCCTTAGCGGTCACCCTTAGTTTTGTTCAGACTTTGAGTCGTCGAGAGTGGAAAAAAAAGAACACGTTTTTTGTGGCTTTCAAAAGTGATACGGCTGAGCGAGAACAACTTCGATATTAGCTGACCGTCAACCACGTGCTCGCCTAAATCAGGAAACAGGAATGCAAGAGATCCTTTTTATGACAATTTATACAAGCACTGTTCTGCAACTTTTATTTTTCTAGCTTGAGTACATATAAATGTGCTGTCGTGATTGATGTCAAGCCTGAGGAACTGTAGGAAACTTCTTTTTTTTGTTAAAGGTTGCACAACAGCGGGCGGCTGTGGCTCAGGACGTAGAGCCGTTTTGAGCCGTTCGATCCCACCTCTCGCCAGTACACATGCCGTTGTGTCCTTGGGCAAGACACTTAACCCTAACTTGCCTCTGACGGCTCTTCCGACAGTGCATGAATGAGTATGAATGTGACAGGAAAATGCGTGGTAAATAGCAGCGCTGTATGAATGTGTGTGAATGGGTGAATGTGACTTTCCTGTAAAGCGCTTTGAGTGGTCTATATGACTAGAAAAGCGCCATATAAATACAGTCCATTTACCATTTACAACACTAAAATGCTGCTGAAGCGTCACATTACTTGCATCACTTCAACTGCTTTCAATACCCTTGGAGTTAACGTACGACCTCTGATAAACCCAAGTGACACACTCCCTCATAGAATAAAGCGTTCTGAATTATAAGACCACTAACCTTGACCTCAACTTGTTCAGTTTTGTCATCTTCTTCTTTAGATGATTTCCTGACCTCACCCTGCAGAATCCCAACAATAACCTGAAGTATATTGTCCATGATGGCTGCGCCCATGAGCAAACCCATGTCACACGTCCTGACGGCCTGCGGGACATTGTCTGCTGATGGACCCTCGCGGCACAGAGCGGCCACTTTGAACAGGCAACCGTACGCATACAAGCGCCTCCACTCTTTGTCCACGTGGCGCCACGTTCCCGTGTTGAGCTTCTCCCACGAAAAGTCCAAAATGATCTGAGCGTCGATCGCGCGGCTGCTGCTGCTCGCGGCGTCGCCGTAGAGCTGCCGCCTGGAGCGCTTCAACACGTCCACCAGGCTGGACTCGACCGTGTCACTGAACTGCAGGGGAAACTGCTCCTCGCCAGGAGGCAGGACGGCGGAGATTTTGGACCACAGCGTCGCCATTGATGAGCAGGTCTTCATCGAAGCTGTGGGACAGACGAGTGGCGGTGAGTGAGGACAGCACTAGATATGATAAAGCATTTCCCATTTTAAGATAAGTTCCGTGTGCACTGACTTTTATTTCACAATTTTATCAAAGGCAAAGGTTGTAAATGTATCACTTGTTCTGTGCTCAGCGGTTCAAGGGTCCACCAAAGTCACAATTTGCCAACAAAGAATTTTCCGCCACACACATAAACACCAGACAGTTGCCTTTTATTACGTCCACAGAGGAGGTTATGTAATTGGTTCAATTTGTTTGTTTGTTAGTAGGATTTAAAAAAAATTAGGGACGGATAGGTTTTGGGATTTTTTTGGAGGGATCCAGATTATATCGCCTACTTAATTAATTGCCAACTACTTTGATAATCGTTTTTTCGGTTCAAGTCGATTTATGAAAAGAAAAGTCAAGTTCTCTGATATCAGCTTCTCCAATGTGAATATGTTCTGGTTTCTTTGCTCCTCTGTGACAGCAATCTAAATATCTTTGGTGTGTGGACATAACAAAACATCATTTTGGGGTTTGGGGAAACGCGAACAACATTTTTCAGCATTTTATGACATTTCATGGACCGAACAACTAATCGATTAATCAACGTCTTCACTGACAAAAAAGTTAAAACTGCCCACCATCATTACACACACACACACAGGAGGACACAGGATGCTTTCCCCGTCACTGGCGGCCTCTTTGCTGCAGTGAATAAGACACATACGACCTCATTTCCAAAACTGGAAACACACAAAACCAGAACTGTGAGGGCGACGCGTATCACAATGACCGACGACACTTTGTCACATGATGACTGTCTACCCCCAAACTTCTGCCTCCACGCGTGACACCGTCCATGTCCGGGTGCCTCTGTGTGTAGCTGCATGTTGCCAAAGCAACAGACTGATTACAGTACATGAACACGGCCTGGTGTGAAATCTGAAGTCAGAAATGAATGGTTGCATTCAAGTGCCTCACATGCCCGAGGTCAAAGCTACGACCCCGAGGCGAAGCTCATCACAGCAGCTGCCGAGACACGCGAACAACCTTTGACTTCATTTCTGCAAAAGAGTCATTCAGGATTTGTGGGGGAATAAAGGTTGCAGTGTGACATGTTGTGAAGGAAGTCATTAAGGAGGAAAGGAGCCATAATAAACATCATGTAATCCACTCTATGATAGAGTGTTTTATTCATGTTTTTATTGTTTTTTTGTCAGGTGTCCTTGGGTGTCTTGAAAGGCGCCAACAAATAAAATGTATTATTATTATTATTATTATAAGATGTTTAAAATACCTAATTCAGGTTAAATCTAAATTTAAATATTAAAAACATGAATCTGTGACTTGCTAAATGTTGCACAACAGATTTAGTTTTGATACCTGATACTTTATCGTTAATAAATTTGGTGTCAAATTTGAGGTAGTATACAGTATATATATACATAAAACACACAACCACAGCTCTAATGTATCAGAAATCATGTGATTCTATTTAAATATGATATAAAACACAAGGACACGTGTAGAGGCGTGTTACACAAACCTGTAAATAAAGGACGCGGACACTTACACGTGCAGGAAGTCCAGGAGGAAACCGATACATATTCAAAGCACTGAGAGCTGAAAATGTAAAACTATAACTGCTCCATGACCCTGTTATGTTGATATTTACATCGTTATGAGTCCAATATAATCTGACAAATCATTAGGAGACGTGACCGGTGACGGAGCTCCTGCCGCTCGGACAAACACGTCGCTGCCGGTGTCGCGACAAAAACACACCGACTGGAAACTAAGGCAACGGAAAATTGTTGGTTCCATTTCGCGTTCAGGGACCAAAAAAATAAGGAAAAAAAAGAGCTTTCCTAAAAAAAAGGTATGGGAATACATAGATGTAATACAGTTCAAATAATTGTGATTATCATATTAAGTTCATTTATGTAGAAAAAACAACATACAATGTATGACATTTTATGAAGGTATTGGACTGCATATGAGCACACCCACATACAACCCCCCCCCACACACACACACAAACTGCACAAACACCTGTTAGTCATGGGTTGCCAGTTTCCCACACAGATACACTCTCCCACACTCTGCTCCCACACAGTCACATCTGTCCACAACCTCTCCAGCCCCGAAGCTGCACAAAAAAAATCTGTTCCTCCCTCAAATGATGACCCCCCCTCCCCGATTATCGACCAATTGCTGTAAAGCTCAGCCGGCTAAAATAAAACACAGCACAGCTTAATTAACATACACAGGGAGACAACTTATAAATCTGTCTGGACAGGTGAGTGCGGTCATTATGTGGCATCTGTCTTCATAATAAATGATGGCGCAATTTTTATACAAACATTTGTTTCCCCCGTCTTTCCATTGCTCCTGCTGCTCAGATTTGTGTGTGTGTGTAAATACAGATATTGCTAGAAGCCTGATTGATATGTATCTGCTCATGCAAGGGCTAAAACAATAATTGGGTTTGTCTTTTTGATGTCACACAGTGAGTTTTTTCGTATTCACTCGCTTTTGCTGGGGTAGGATGGTGGGGGGCCGAACAAACATGATAGGACTCCTTCAACAGGGAAAGTCTCGAATCTATAATCACATGGCACTATTATCAAATGTCAAACACCTTATGAAATTCAAATAATCTCAGTGCAAACTGCGGAGCTTGCTCCTGTATGAAAAGCAGATGGAAACAAGAGAGACAGCATGCCTTTGCAGGAATCGCAGGGGGATTCAAAAATGTTTCATGCATTTCTGTTCATTCTCACTGTGTAAACAGTGGAATTCTCATGGCTCCATCTATTCCTCACGTATTTGCACGGATGTGAGAAACTACTGTGATGCCAAAACCACAGTGTGTGTGTTTTTTTCCCCGTTAAAGCTTTTGCTATTGCTTTTGGAATATAGGGACTCGAAGAAATCTGTGGATTACGAATTTAGATGTAAAAGAATAAAGGGAGGTGTAGTGCAGACAAATACATGGAGCTGTCCTCATGCCGGTCGAACACATCGTGTTTACTATTGCATGGGATGCTGAGGGAGGAATCCTCACACCAAGATGCGAATGCTGCGCCTTGTGCACCTCAGCTTGTGCGAGCAGTGGGGGTGGTCCCGGTAGAAGAGGCCTATGTATTATTCAGATGTGTCTAGTTGTGAGACAGTGTGGGGCTACACTGAAGGTCAAAGGCCCAGCAATGTAATTCCTCCCTGTGCTGTCACCGCTGACTTCATGCGCGGGACGTCCGCCCCAAATCTTCATCGGCCGGAGGTCAGTGACCTCTCCCTTGTTTACCTGGAGGAGGCAGAGGGCGATCGCTCTGCCTGTTCCTCCCCGGACCTTGTTAGCTGGCGTCACTCAGGAAAATATCCAAGGATTTTATTTCGAAATGGCTTGTGAGATTTAATTTATTCTTCTAATTTTTAATTTTTACTTGAGAAAAATGCAAATAAGATGCATTCATCCAGCTGACAGAATAACAGCGCATAAGATGTGGATCCAGAGCTTTCAGTAATGTCACATGATCCTTCTCAGCATACGCAGCCGCCATGAAATGCTGAAGATCATGTGATATGTCTGAAAGCTCCTGGACGACCCTCGTCAATTTGAATTCGCTCTCTGACAAACTGTTCGAATCTGCACTTTCGGAAATGAGTGGAATGATTGACGTGTGCTCGGTTGGTTCCCGATCAAAACTGAATTGACTGAACTGCGTTTCATGGATATTCTCCAAGTGGATTTTTCGTAAATTAATTTGGATGCCTCTACAAATAGGAGCCTCTCTTGACACGTTGTTCGGGATCTCAACTGAGCCCGAGTTTGTGCGGTAAACACTTAATTTGCTTTGTATTATCATAATTCCCTTTGAACCTGGGCTTGTCTCAGCAGTGGTGTGACACAAAAACTCAGCAGCAGCGGCAGCAGCAGCTGCTCAGGGTTTGCCAGCAGCCAAACAGGGCAGCAGGGCAGCATGGACCGTGACTGTCAGCAGCGCAGTCTCAGGGGCCTGCGAGGGGCTGAACCACCGGGACACCGCAGGAGGGATGTAATCACCACCATTACGCTCCAGGTGCTGCAGAAATAAAAGAAGGAAACAAGCCCCCGGTGGTGTTGCCATGGATCAGAATCCAATTAAACACTGTTTAGCTCGACACAAACTGCCAGTCGTAGACTGATGACTCATGAAATTAATGCATTGTCGTGGCACAAAGAAACTGTTGCAAGAGAGAGAGAGAGAGAGAGAGAGAGAGAGTGCAGCATGACCGGAGGTCGGGCCCTCTTACACCTGCTGCAGCTTCATCCCTGTGTCTTTTGTCGTCAGAGAGACGACACAATATTGCCTCTGCAATTCCAAACTCGCCTTGAAGGTCACCGGTGCACATTTGCGAGCAACACAAACAAAAATCTGTTACATTTACCCCCGAGATCATTTATGCACATGTAAAAGCTGGTGGAGGTCAAAGGTCGCCACCTGCCTTGGAAACACGGTAATGGATATTTGGAAATTCAGGTAAGAAACGAGAGGTGTAAAGTTAAATGTCGGGTGAAATCATCAGGAGATCTGCAACAAGCTGCCTTCACAGCCCCGGGGGGAGGTTTCCACGGACAATTATCTGCAGGGCGCCTGCACCCGGCCCCTCAGCTCCAGCGTGACTGAGGGCCGGCGTCGCAGCGGCACGCGCTCCCTCACAGATGTTGCTGGTAAGTCAGAGGGCACAGCCGTCCGCTGCTGGGTCACTGCGAGGAGGACGACGTGGGGCTCGCCGGCCTGGCGCGAGTCCACAGAGCGGTGTGTGCTCAGTTCCAGTGGCTTAATGTGGGACGCCAGAGTGCCGGCAGTCCGTCAGAACCATTTTGGATCAAATTAATGCAACCAGGTGTGCCCCTGCAGTCGGGGGCTCAGGTGACACCTGCTTCTTCCCTTTAATTAGAGCCCAAACAGCTGTTTCAGGGTATAGACGGAGGGGGGGAGGGGGCCCGGGTTAGTCGGCCGCCCCACTCACCGCTTGACACCGGTCACATCTGATTATCGCTGCAAAGCTTTGGGGTAATGCTGATACATGAATCAATATCCGGACAGCGGGGAAATGTACGGTTTCATCCTTCAGTGACAATAATTAATAAATGATGAAATTGAATGTGGTCCCCCCCCCCCCGCTCGAGTGACTCTCCCTCAGTGCATTCATGAGAGGAGTGCGGTACTTCTGGCCAAAAAAGACTCACTTCTGACAAATATGACTCACTCGCAAAAGCAAGACGAAGATAAAAGTGGAGGCAGTCTTCACCTCGTTATTCTAGCACTGTGCAGAATCTTTGCGGGGGGGGGGGCTGCTCTAGCTCTTAGGGTAGTTTAGGTAGCTTTGATCTCTCTTGGATGCAGTAATAAGCACAGTGCAGATGAGGAGAGAGAGGGTATCCATCTTGCAATGTAATTTCCCTTTGGTTCTCTAACAAGGCTAGAAAGAGGTGGGTGGTCAGCTCCAGGGGCTCCGTGGGAAAATCCGTATCTCCCGTCAAGGTGTAAGCGTAGAGTTCATACATACATCTGAACAAAGTGATATTACTCCAAACGTAAGGAGAGCCTGCGGCTTGGGGAGCCGGTGAATCAGTGCAACCACACACACACGCACACACACACACGCACACACACACACACACACACACACACACACACACACACACACACACACACACACTAACACACACACACACACGCACACACACACACACACGCACGCACACACACACACACACGCACACACACACACACAGATCACAATATCTGTGCGGTCTCTGCAGAACATGGCTGACATGCTGGAGTACAGGAAAAATATAAGGTAATAATAACAGTGGTTTGATGATTGATCTCTCTTCATACATATGCAAATATACATTATATTCATTTCTAATAATATGCTAACAGTATTCTGTCATCCAGGGATTTGAATTTACCTGAGGAATTATCTCTCGGTGCTCGTTCTTTCCTTTAACAAATGCAAAACCTGAAGGGCTCGTTCTCTTCGCCCCCGTCCTGGAACTTTTGCAAAGGTCAGTCGGACAGCAGAAGTTCATTTACCAGCAGAGAGCAGTGTTGTGGCAGCAAAGTCTTCCCCCCCTCATCACGGCTTAAAAATTTATTATGCAAAGAGGAAACAGTAGATAGGCAGGTGCGTGCTCTTTTGTTGACAGTGTTTTTGACTCCAAAGGCTTTTTTCATCAGGTCACATTCATGAACGTCATCCCCCGGTGAAACACAGAGGGGCTGTGAAACAGAGATTGAGGAAACATTGAGGAAACAAATGATTAGTTATGCACAGCACAAGAAACAAACTCTTTTCAATGCGCAGAGAAATCTTTCTTTTTCTTTTCTGATAAATATAGAGGTCAACACAAAATCTAATCTCAAATTTTCTAATGATGAGTTGAATGAATCAAATCCTGCTCCTCGTTTTTCTTGTCACCACATTTGTTGAATTTTAAATCGGGTGATCCCAAAAAAAGATGACAAAACTGATCTTTACAGGTACAAGACGACATCCTTCATCCCGTCTATTCTTAACAGAAGACCGGGATGACATCCAGTGTCGCAAAAAGAAAGAACGCAGAGACGAGAACCATCAAACAGCGTGCAGACCCGAGTCAAGAATGTCTTTTGGGGGTAAATGAACAAATAAAAGCAGTGGGTGTCTGACCTTGGCGCACGTTACCAGCAGCTTCAAACTGGGTCAGCAGTCAGCCCTCTACTTGTAATAAAGGAAAAAAGGGACCTGTATTTGTGTTGCAGGCTGAATGCATTCGGCTGCGTGTCGGTATGCAGGAGAATAAATGTGTGCACTTGTTCCGCGGTGGAGGGAGGAAGATGGTTAATTTTCGTGGCACCTGTGACCTGCCACTGTCTCCGTCTCAAAACAACTGCCTGGGTGAATAAGGACGGGAGAGAGGACGATGGACTGTGGCAGATTCGGGGGGGGGGGGGGGCGACGACTCTTGTTTGTTTGTTTTTGTTTTTTCGTCTCGGGCGGACATATGCAGAGCGCTGTCAAGGGGCCATCACATGGTATCGATTCAAGAAAACCTGAGGAGATAATTGATGATTTCCGACCGGCACTCCTCTGCACAACGAGCTTCCCTTTCACCGGGCTCTCTCCTCAGTTGTGCATGTGTGACACATGGAATGGATGGAAATTTCAGTTTTGCTTCTAATCATCATCATCATCATCATGGTCATCGTCAGTCCAAAGCATTTACAAATGCATAAAAGATACACCACTTCCCTTGCAGGAAGTCCGCATCATTTTCGTTCCTTTTTTCCAAAAGAGGTCAAGGGAAGCCAGGACGCAAGCGAAGCAGGATGGATATGTTCGGTCCTTCAACCGCCTGTCTCTCCGATGAACAGACACAGGGACACATCCCTGAACATGCCCGGGGGTCCATATCACACTCTGCTGTCAGACCTTCACCCGGGTTCTGTGTTCACATTCTGACTCTTTGACCCCTCGGAGTAAATCTCCAATGTGTCCGGGCGAGTTGAATCTCCACGGCTTGCGCTCGGAGAAAAGGTGCACGGGTCCCATTGTTTTACTGTCTCATTCAAGGACAGTTCAACGAGGAACAGAAACGCTGGTGTTGCCAGCTCTCCTGCAGTAATTTTTTTTTTTTTCACCCACCACAGCAGACTTGCACAGACTCACCATTACACATTTCTTTTCTCTCTTTTGCTCCCCATCAAAAACAAACTGTGATATATTCCCAAGTCCTGCAACCTTAAAACACACACACACACACACACTCTCACACACACACACACACACACACACACACACACACACACACACACACACACACACACACACACACACACACACACACACACACACACACACACACACACACAAAAACAAAAACAAAAAACAAAACAAAACAAAGATGGTAACCTTGGAAACTGCAAGTCCTGTTTGAAAAAGGCTGGAGCACTGGTCCTTCAAAATTTCAGATTATTCAACCAGCCACAACTTTGATGTATCATTGAAAAGAAAATGACAAAACCCCGAACACCGTTAATCAAATTTTTACGGCAAAGTATAATCCTCCACGTTCTTTTCATATAAAGTATGCTCTTTAAAAGAATCTGTGGAAAGCTGAATTGATAAAAGGTCCAGGACGAGAGGCCGCTCTCCTCCACGAGCATCGTATATTTACTTTGAAATCAAAGTCCTTTGGCGTCCTCCGTCCAGTTGAAAGAAGATTTGCTGTGCAGAAGATTTGCCCTGCAACTTAAAGTTTTGCTTTTGACATTTGACAATTGAAATGTAAGGGGGTTAATATATTTACACCCCCCCGCCCCCAATAAAAACCAGCATTCCCTTTCTTCTTTTTCTTCACCGGCAGAATGACTTTCATCAGCATGATTCACAGCCCACCTTCATTTGCGGCAAAGCAAAGAGGATTTGACTGTTGCTGGGGTAATCAATAATGTACTTTGTGGACTTAATCCATGAAAACAGTTCAAATGTGAGTGGGAAGACCCTTTGATTCTTTGTCTGGCCACAGCAAACACTTCCAGTTGCCACATATTTTGGAAACACCGAGATGAATCCTCTGCTCGTAGGATGTGAGAGGTTTGGCAGTTCACCGACTCCAGGCGAACTTGGGAAGCCTCGCCAGTTTGTGTTCATTCGCTCGGATGGACTGCGGAGTCTCGAACTCAAGTCCGTCCCCGATGCGGCCCTCTAATCTCGATGCAAAAGCTAAACAGTATGGTGGTGTTGGAAACAATTCAAGTTGCTCACTCATAGTACGTTTCTTTACAATGGTGACTCTTCCACCCAAACAGGGAAGTAGAAGACGAAACAGATCCACTACATGTTGCAACAATCTAAGGTAATTTTGTAATTATTCAGATATGATATATTAGTATTCGTGGTCACAATCATCATCATCATCATCATCATCATCATCATCATCCCAGTCACATGGTAAATTAAGTGTAACTGTAAAAAAAAAAACATGGATGTGACACACAAAATACCTCAATTAAAACACAAAATCCACAAAAACAACAACAACTATCAAACTAAATAAATATTTGCACACACAAAGTGAAGGGGTCTGAAAACTTTGCGTAGCCACTGGATATCCCAAAATAAAATAAAATAAAATAACACACGCAGATTCTTCTTCTAATTTTGGCACCAAGCACAAAGTCCCTGTTATGAGTTACCACGATGCAAAAAAAATAAAATAAAAATCATATCTTCACTCCCTTGAGATTGGTCTCACAAAATTAAATGTAGAGACCCTGCAACCCTCCTGGATTTGAGTTGGAAGTGATAAGCTCAGTCCTGGGATAAAATGAAAACAGTCCAAGCTGTAAAAAAAAAAAGAAGAATAACAACAACAATGAAAAAAACAAACATACCAGGATTCATCTTAACATAGCCAGATTTGATTTTATTGTCCTAATTGAAAAAAATAAATTATACATATATATACAACATTAACACAACATAAATATTTCACAATTAACGCAAAGATGAACGCGTTAATGTTGACAGCACTATAATAAATAAACTAAAACTATATATATATAATAAACTCAAATATATATGTATATATATATATATGTAATGATGATGGCAAAGAAGAATAAGCTCCTGTATATTACACTGTATAGTTTTGATCTGTTAACGGGATTTGTTGACAGTCATTTATTTTTTTTATTCTTTAACCTATTTTTAATAAACGTCGACTGATATACCCTCAATTTCTCTCCACGTGTCCCCTGTTCCTCATCCGTCTGCCCGACACCATAATGTAATGCACCACGGTGACGTTTCTTCTCCACAGTCCAGCACCGTCCCGTCCGCACCACTTCCACACCCCGCATGAATATTTCAGCAGAGAGAAGTAAAACTTCAGGTTCAGTATTTAAACCACCACAACACGCTGAGCCACCTCCGTCCACAGATCTGATCGGAGGTATTTCTGCCTCCGCTTCAATTTATAAGCTTTGCATCGTTGCCACACATTTCATTTTTTTGAAGCACACAGGGGCATGATTACCCCTCTACCTGTGTGATGGAGACATTCCCTCTGTGTCTCGGGGTCCCTTCATGCTTTCATTACAACACAACCATACATCTTCCCCGTATCTTGATGGCGTTTGGGGAGTGCTGCAGCCATCCAGGGACGTATACAGACATACAGCACTGCATCATTTGTGGCAACCCATCAACACCGGCTTCACCTCTTTAATGCTGATTTAGAGGAAGAAGCGAGTGGCGGGGCTGAGGTGCCGATGATACAGTCCCCTTCACACGGGCTGCGCTGAACAAAAGAGACCGCGGAGACCACCTGTCCTCCAAGAGACACATGAATCATCGCTGACAAGGCTCCTCCCCCCCGGCGGTGTTGCCGTCGTGAATTATCCACGTCCGTAAAGGCCTTGATCAATTAGTCAATCTCTCAAATGCGGCCCCCCAATTAACAAGGTGATTCCCCATGCTGCTGGCTCCCAACATGTTGTGCATCACTTGACACTGCCAATTAAAGCCAGCGCGCTGCCACGGCACTCAGGGTTGATACGGGTAAGCATACTGAGGGATTCATCTATAACCACTCTGCCTGCGAAGCTGAAATTGGGGGGGGGGGGGGGGGGGGGGGGGCAGCAGGCATCGCTCTGAGATTGATGTGCTCGGGGATGCTGTAAGAGAATTGATTTTGTTATAAATTCAGAGAGAAGGTGCCAATCACTTGCGTTGGTAGCCAAAAACACCCAGTCCGAACAGAATTCTAGCAGGGGGAAAAAAGTCGGGCTAAAAGGAGATGTCTGCAGGTTCAAACAGAATACAGATTGGCAGAGGGACGTGTGTTCCCCCCCTCCCCAGGGCTCC